>NC_136979.1:24203137-24243137 GCF_032717465.1 Coenobita brevimanus
GGGGAAAATACCCTCTTCGCACTTTCACAATACCATAATGAATGAGGAAAGTGAGGGAGTAAAGTTTGGCTGGACATCCTTCTGTTCGGGTCATATTCTTGTCAGCGTAGGAGCCTTAAAAAAAAAAAAAAAAAAAAAAAAAAACGATTTATTTTGCATATTATATATCTTTTTGTTCCCTTGTATCTTGTTTGTATAATTCTGTTATAGACTTAGTTTCCATATATAGCATAAAAGATAATATTAACGTCTCAGGTAAGGAGATGTAAGAGAGCCTCTTGACCTGACGAGAGTACGTTCTTTTATGTTAGGGTGAAGGATGTGGCGATGCCACTGACAACCACCGGGGTTGCCAACAGGTTCATACTATGGACAGCACAAGAAGGTGAAGAGGAGGAAATTGTACAGTATATAGGCCGTCTTATTACCTTTCAGTCTTGTGTCAGGGAGCCCTGCATTTATTCTCCTCACCATGTATAACTGTGCAAATTGGACTAAGATGAAGAAGATGATGATGATCATGATCAAGATCATGACCATGATGGTAATAATGATATATTTGTATCCGTATATCATCCATTCATTTTTTATTTATTTTTTTTTAACCATAGGAAGCGAACGGGCCCAGTGCTAGGGTATTCATTCCCAACACGTAAGGCGAAGGCAAACCACTCCTCGCTCGTATCTGACTGTCTTTATTTAACCAAAATCCCAACTTCCATTGAATGCACACCTTTACGGCCCCTCATCCGCTCAGAATGCCTTAACCCATAAAACCGCTAGGCTTTATTTGGTTATATGGTTACCACCCAACGGAGTAAATGGTTTCCTGGATGTACTACATAAATGGGCACCCCTGCCTACCGCCCCCCAGTGATTATAGCAGCAGCAGCAGCAGCAGTAGTAGTAGTAGTAGTAATAGTAGTAGTAAGGGTGGTGGTGGTTATATTGTTGAAATACGTAGGATCCATGTTGTGGACCTGAAACATATTGATAATCTTTCAGTAATGTGTCACCTGTAGAAGTAAAATGTATTTAGCTCAAAAGTTGACATTGTTGTAGGGTAGGGTTGCCAGGTCACTGGAATCTCACATGGACTTGACTGCCATATAATCCAATCCACTGCAGAAAGAGAGTAAAATAAGGATAGTGAAGTTTTATAAGTTAAACAGTTTCAGAATGTATACACTTCCCCATAAATACATTGAGAGCATTTCTGTCAGATGAAATTAGTATTATAGATGGGTTTTGCCTATGGGGTGAAGCCTAGAACTTGCAAGGCGTAAACAGTGAGTTAAACTGTTATAAAGTCCATTTCGCTCACGTATGGAGATCCCTGTATGTTGGTTTCTTTGAGCACTAGTAGTGATGGGTCTTGGTTTTGTCTGTTCATTTTACAGTTTCTGAATTCTACTACCTCATTTACATTAGTGGGATATAGGATAAGTTAAGGAAAATGAATGAATGCCTGTAGATTGCCTAAGGATTATTAAATCAAGGTACCACCGTGGGCTTAGTGAAGAGGGAGGTTCCACTTTCTTTTGGCTGGATAATGATAAATGTAATTTAACTTGTTTTATATGGGGAGATAATGTCTTAAGCATTGAAGTATATAAAGTAGGGGTACTGAAAGCAGCCTCGGGAGGTTTGAGGTTAAGGTCGTTAGGTCTGTGATGTCGTATTCAGGCTTGGGAGTTGCTGCTGTCGATCGTACTCGAAGGATCATTTTTATCATAGTAAGCCAGGTTAACATGGGAGCGTAATCCTTGTGGGAGGTGGGACGGTCTGAAGGTGCGGTGTCCGGAGTATATTTTTACATCCTGGTAAGTGGAGTGGTGCGCATCTCAACCAACACAAGCCCAGGACAGACGACCATCGCCGTGTGTGTACGTTCTCCTGTGGGAGCTGGATGAAGAAGTGTAGGTCTGCTTTTTTTTTTTTTTTTTTTTACTATAAAAACACTCTGAGGAACAATGTCGCCGAAAACCAAGTAGGAATGAGTAGACTGTGGCATGTAAACATAAATTAGTTAAAACAAGGTGGAATGATTATTGTTGACATAGTACAGCGATGATGCAAAGCGCCGTAACAAACGGGATGAAGGAGCATTTGGTGTGTTGTGCCGTAGGGTGGGATGAAGAGAGGAGGAGGAAGAAACTAAGGAAGTGGTTGGTTGGAACATAAGTTATGTGTGTGTGTGTGTGTGTGTGTGAGAGAGAGAGAGAGAGAGAGACTGAAAACAGAGTAAATGTTTGACTGGTAGAATTGCATAGTTAAGGACAGTTCCACATAGTTAATACAGTATACAATGTGAAGATATACAGTACTGTATAACACACTTTACTGTTCCTTCATGCTGTTTATCGGGTCTTACAGACAGGTAGTTTGTGAAAGATGGGCACGAGACATTTTCTTTCTGGTAAACAAGTATCCCAAGGGCTTAGTACAGATATTACCTACCCTCATATACATACATACTGTACATACATACACAGCTCTATAACTACACCTTGACCGGGAAGAAATGTAAAAAATTTTTACCATCCCAAAGACAAAAACTGTCAATAGACATTACCATAAGTTTGGTTCATACAAGTTACGAGTATGGATGAAAATACGGTACGAAAGAAACCGACAAAAAAAAAAAAAAAAAAAAAAAATGTGCACCAGCACGATACCGGATGTAGGAATATGCGATAAAACTCCCAATACTTTACATAGGGATGAAGTATATATTATTAAATGAATGTGGTTCTTTATTTTGATTATTAGTTTGTTTATTGCAAAAGCTTCACATAAAAGAAAAACCAGTCAGAAGAACAGAGCAACACCGTAAGAATAATTTCTTCTTAATCTTTCCTCAGTGTTTGTATTTCAGTACTTAGGCAAGACAGAACCATGATTCATGTAGTGCATTGATTGATTATGTTACAGTATGTTGATGTATTTTTTGTACAGTTATCTTAATCCAGAATCTTTGTATAGAGGACATTCGGTTTTATTCACAGCTTAGGAATAACTGACCTATGACCACAATTATCATAACCTGAATATGGTAATATTTCTAATTAAGGCAGTGGAAGGACGTGTGTTTCTATTTGCTAATTTATAAAATTGTTTAAAGTAGTATATTATAATTAAACTAATCTTTTATCATCAGTAATTTGTATCACATTCGATGAAGAAAAGCAAGAAAGGCAACTAGTTCATTTTGTTTATTTTTATTTTTTTTTACACGTGGTATACTATAAAATGCTTGACAGTTTTGCATTACAACGCGTCGGCAACATGAAAATAAGGTACGACACTATATGGTACGTGGATAACATCGAAACGTTGTCTGTACATAATTATTTATTCCTCAGTTAATATTGCCATCAGCCGAGATGGTGACCTTCCAAAAATATACCTATGAAATTAATGATAAACGACGCATTGACAAGTTTTCAGTCTTTCGTATATATATATATATATATATATATATATATATATATATATATATATATATATATATATATATATATATATATATATATATATATATATATATATTGCTAGGTGGGGGCGCTTACCATCCGCTCACTCGATGTATTTCTGCTCTCGGGTGTCTGCCCTTTCGTCTCTTCCATCCTTCTTTCCTTTCATCCTCTTCTGTCTTTCTATCCTTCATTCTTTCCTTGTCCTTCTGCCCACGGGTGACTTTATACTCCCTCGTCTGTCTTTCCTTCATTCTTTCCTTTTCCTTCTGCCTGTGGGTGACTCTACACTGAGTGACAAGCCAAATGGTTTCCTGTACACCACGAAACCATTTACTACGCTGGGTGGTAACCATATAACCAAATTTTGGCACCTGGTGGTTTAGTGGGTAACTATTGCGATCCAGTTGGATTGAGCCGGTGAAGGTTTATATCCAAGGGGTGGTTGGGGTTGATTGCTCATGTAATGCCACTCAGGGATGAGTGAGGCTGGTCACTGATCTTAAATGTCGAGACCAACTGCCTAGCCCCGGGCTCCTACTCTCCTCTTGAGGCAATGTACGATTGGATGATATATATATATATATATATATATCATCTCATCAGCCGTTTGTGTGTCCACTGCAGGACCGGCCTATCCCGACCGAAGTGGGGACGATACAGCCAATGTATCTCTACCAAGTGGCTTAGGCTGTCTAGTAGAGATTGTATGTAGGGTGATAAGTGCTTGTAAATGTAACTGTAGTGTTGGAGTGCCTTTGGATGTGTGTGTAGTCTGTGAACCAAGTGTAATCGCCCCGCGCAAGCCAACTGGGTGCAAACGTACTTTATAGTATGCGACACTGGTTCAGCCACAGCACCCCTTGTGTCAGCCAATGCAGTACGTGGCCAGAAGAATGCTCCCAAAGTTTAATACCCTGGCGGGGCGCGAACCCTCGTTCTTCAGTGTACGAACACGCACACTTTACCACTGTACCATGGAGACTCTCATATATATATATATATTACGGTTATTTTCCGAAATTGGTCACTTTGCAAAGAAATCAAAACCCCTGTAAGTTTGTAAAATTACCTTGAGTGTCTGGGTAATTTGCAAAAGCACATGAAAAACGACAGTTTTGCAAAATCGTGTGTGTGTTTGTGTGTAAGAAAAGTGAAGGATAAACAAAAAGCCAGTTGACAATAGGTTAGGTTAGGTTAATTTTGAAGAATGCTAAGTTGTTAAGCGTTCACCTAACCTAAGGTAACCGTACTAACCTAATCTAAACTTAATTTAGATTATCTCAGCCTAACCTAACTGCAGCGTAAATTAACCTCACGTTTTTTGCAAATTGACCTAATAAATTGTTGATGACTTTGCAAAATAGGCCTTTTTTCATGTGCTTTTGCAAAGTTCCCAGATATTTAGGGTAATTTTGCAAACTTTCCTGGGCTTTTTTTTTTTTTTTTTTTTTTTTTTTTTTCAAACTGCGAAATTTGGAAAATGACCGATTTCGCAAAATAACCGTAACATATACTGTATATACAACCCGACAAAATCTTTCGCAGGAGTATCCTCTAATTTTCAACAGTATCCAACTCAATCCTGCATCATCTTTAAACATACTTGAGGTTTCATTCTCGTGGGATTTATCTTGGAAAGATCATATATTACCCCTCTTGTAAAATCTGCTTCCTAGAGAGTAGGTGTACTAAGCCGACTCCGTGCCATCTTAACCCCTGCACAGTTGTTGACTTTATACACGGGTTTTGTTCGCCCCCTGTGTCAAGTACAACTTTCACGTGTGAGGAGGCCCCCCACATACAGCTCTTCTCAACAAGGTGGAGTCAGAGGCCTTTTAGTCCCATTAATTCTCCTCCTCTTACTGGCTCCCTTCAATCTCTGTCTCTTCACCGCACCGTCGCATCTTTATCGCGTTTGTATCGCTACTTCAATGGCCACTACCCCTCGGAACTGTCTGCTTGCATCCCTCCACCACTACGGCAGGTGGGTCGCATTGGTCTGGCAACAAACTCCGTCATTTTTCTGTGCAACTCTCTAATGCAAGAGTTAAGCAGTCCTTCACGTATGCAACAGATCAACTCTGGAACTGTCTCTCTCTGTCTATACTTCGTACTGCCAATGATCGCCAGTCTTTCAAACACAGTGTGTCTGGGCATCTCGAGGTGAATTGATCTTGAATTTAGCCCTCTGTTATTTTTTATTTTTTTATTTTTGGAGCAATTTTGCAGTCTCCTGGCATTTGGTTCCTTCTTTACATTAAAAAAAAAAAAAAAAGTCTCCCCGGAGGGGAGTACAGTAGCCGTGTGTTGTCAGCGATTGTATTGAAAGTAGTTGTGGGGAGGGGTCTGTCCACACAGCTCTTTGTTGCAATGTAAAATCAAGGGCTTCATTTTACCTCCTTGGTTCACCTCCCACCACTGTCTCCCTGTCATCTCTGTCTTCGCCTAAGTGCCACATCACCCTTTCTTTATCGTTGCCTCAGCGTGCATTTTTCCTCTTTTATGGCTAACAAGCAAAATCAGTCCAACTCACAATTTTATCACTTTTCTGTCCCAAGTGCAAGTGGTAATTGGTATTCCAAGTTTTTCATATACACAGATGGTCTGGATCAAATGCTAAGCCTGTTGATCCTCGGGCCCATGACGCCAGGGGCCGGATGCACTAACTGCGGTCCCGTAACTCGCTACGGGCGGGGGAAAAGGCAGCGGCGTCGGATGTTGGCATGCACTAAACACTTTTGGATACTTACGGGAACCGGAGTTACGATCGCCGCTAAGGTTGGGCCCGACCACCCTTAACGTCTCCCGTATCTTTCAGCCACCCGAAAATAAATTGAATTAAGCATTCTCTCGTGTAAACGAATTATTTAACTAAACTGGGTAGTTTATAGAGGTGCTCTGCAACAATATACAGTGCGTTGAATTGTACATTAGTGTAAATTAGTGGTTTCAGTATTAGTGTTCATTAGTGTTCTACTGTATTACATGCTCATCAGTGTTGTGTAGTACTATAAATTAGTGTTTTACAGTATAGTAGCCGCAGCGAGAAATGAACGCTGTGGTGGGGCAGACGGGATGACCTGGGATTCCCCCACTGTAGCCATATCCACATGTCACCGACCATAGAGGTAGGATGTCACCGACCATCGGCCACCGCTGCAGCCCCGCTCCATGATCCTTACCCTGTGTCTCTGGCTTTCTCTTTCTCTCTCGGTTTCTATATAAACTGGTGTATTTCCGGAACTAATTATGAAATTATTATGACTTTTGTTCCACACCACCACTGAGGTAAAAATCAAGGAGAGTTTTCTGTATAAAGGTTTCCCCCCCCTTGTCTGAGGGCAGGTCAGTTCTGGCGAGTGTATAATCATAGGTCAGGCTGAGGTATCGGCAAGGCCGCACTCCCCCGCTCATATGCCACATTTAGGAGGGGGGGAAACCTTTATACAGAAAACTCTCCTTGATTTTTACCTCAGTGGTGGTGTGGAACAAAAGTCATAATAATTTCATAATTAGTTTCGGAAATACACCAGTTTATATAGAAACCGAGAGAGAAAGAGAAAGCCAGAGACACAGGGTAAGGATCATGGAGCGGGGCTGCAGCGGTGGCCGATGGTCGGTGACATGTGGATATGGCTACAGTGGGGGAATCCCCGGTCATCCCGTCTGCCCCACCACAGCGTTCATTTCTCGCTGCGGCTACTATAGTAACGTATGCTTTAGGTTGGTAGAAAATTATAGTGTGCTTTAATGTAGTCAATAGTGGTGTACACCAATGTTAGTGTGAAATAGTGCAAGGTGTAGTGCTGTAGAGCAGTATAATATGTGCTGTTGTGCAGTAGTACAAGATCCTCTAGGAGAATAGCTTAATAGGTCAATCCCCTACAAAATCCCCTTTCTAATATAGTTTCAAGATAGGTTAGGTTAATTTAAAATCAAGGTTAAGTTATTTTTGATTAGGTTAATTTTTGTTAGGTTAGGTTTGCTTATTTGTGGCTTGGATTATTGTAAGGTTAGCTTAGTTTAATTTGGGCTCATGTAAGGTTAGGTTAGTATTGGGTTAGGCTAGGTTAGTTTAAGAATTAGGTTAGGCTAGGTTTGGTTAAATGTTGGTTAGATCAGGTTTATTTTAGGTAAGAATTGTTTATTTTTGGATTAAGTAATGATAAGGTTAGCTGTGTTAAACTTATGTTAGGCTGATTTAAGGTTAGGTGAGATTAGGTTAGTTTAAGAATTGGGTTAATCTTTGGTTACTTTTAGCTTAAACTTCATTATTTTAAATTTAGGTTATTTAAGTTAGGGTAGTTTATTACTGCAGTGGAGTGGGTTAAAATGAGCTTAATTTATTAGGCTAGGCTAATTTAAGTTTAGGGTTATGTTGAGTTAGCGTATGATAGTTGGGTGAAGAGAGCAAGAGGAATTTTGACATTTCAAGGCGGCAATTAATAAAAAATAAAAAGCCAAAACGGTCACAAAAGCCTGTTATGTTGGTTAGATTTGATGGTTTTTGGCTTTTTATTTGTGCCTTCTAAGAGTAAGGACAAAATTTGGATCCTCAGGTAATTGTTATGCCCACATAAAAGTACAAAATCTTAATATAAACAGAATATACCAAAAATTTCCCAAAAACCACTAAATTCCATGCCCCAGGAATTGATGGAGTATGTGGTGAAATGCTGAAGCATGGGGGAGAGATAGTAGTAGAATGGATGTGGAAGATGTGCAGATTGGCCTGGGAGGAAGGTAGAGTCCCGGAGGATTGGAAGTCAGGTATAATTATTCCCTTGTACAAAGGAAAAGGGGAAAAAGAAGTGTGTGGTAATTACAGGGGCATTTGTCTTCTTAGTATAATAGGAAAAGTGTATGGTAGGATACTTATAGACAGAGTTAGAGAAAGAACAGAGAAATTAGTTGAAGAACAGGGAGGCTTTAGGAAGGGAAGAGGTTGTGTAGATCAGATATTCATTCTTAGATCTTTAGTGGAAAAGTTTCTAGAGAAGGGAAAGAAGTTGTATGCGGCTTTCATGGATTTGGAGAAAGCATATGACAGGGTGGATAGACAAGGATTGTGGAAAGTGTTAAGAATATATGGAGTAGATGGGAAGTTGTTGAATGCTGTGAAGAGTATGTACGATGGTGCGAAGGCTGCAGTGCGTGTGGATGGTGAACTAAGTGAATTTTTCTCTTTGAAAGTTGGTTTGAAACAGGGATGTGTCATGTCTCCATGGTTGTTCAATCTGTACATGGATGGGGTAATAAAAGAGGTACAAGGTAGGGTAGTGGATGTTGGAGTGGCCCTGGTGAGAGAGGATAGTGTTTGGAAACTCCCTGTACTGTTGTTTGCAGATGATACTGTGTTGTTGAGTGAAGACGAAGGGGAGCTGCAAGGCTTGGTGGATGAGTTTGGGAGAGTGTGTAAGAAACGGAACCTAAATGTGAATGTAGGGAAGAGTAAAGTGATGGTCTTTGAGAGAGGTGAAGTCAGTGAATGTACAGCGAGGTTGGATGGTGAGGAATTGGAAAATGTGAGTACGTTTAAGTATTTGGGTAGTGTGATGAGTAAGGATGGAGGTTTGGAGGGTGAAGTGCTTGAAAGGGTACAGCAGGGAAGAAAGGTTGCTGGTTCCTTGAAAGCAGTGATAAGAAACAGGGAAGTGAGCATGGAAGTAAAAAAGTTACTACATGACAGTATTGTGATACCAACTCTAACATACGGAAGTGAAGCTTGGACATTGTTGGAAGGACACAAGTCAAGAGTGAGAGCAGTGGAAATGAGTTATTTAAGAGGAGCCTGTGGAGTCACGTGGAGAGACAGGCTGACGAATGATGATATAAAGGAGCGTTGTGGTGTGGATGTGGATGTGATAGGAAGCGTTGTGAGGAACACACTGAGGTGGTTTGGCCATGTGGAGAGGATGGAGGGTGAAAGACTGACGAAGAGAGTGTATATGAGTAAGGTGGAGGGTGGAAGAGGGAGGGGGAGACCGAGGATGAGATGGAGGGATGGGGTGGAGAGGTATATGAGAGAGGGGGGTGTGAGTTGGGAGCAGGGCAGTGAAATGGCGGGGGACAGGGCGACTTGGAGGCGATTTGTTTGTGGCCACCCCAAACGGGATTGAGGCGTCTGGCAATAGATAGATAGATAGATAGAAAAGTTTAAGATTAATTTGAGTATATATTTATTCAAAACTTCCAAGGAGGGATGGAATCCCCTCTTGGGAGTTAGAAATGAATTATTCAGTATTTTCTGGCAAAAGTGAGGAATGACTGAGAACAGTATATATGTGAATCTCAGACCAAGGTTAAGGTTAGATAAATTTAGCTTGTTAGGTCAGGTTAAGATAATTATTTATTTTTTTTACTGGCTTAGGTTAGCTTGTTCTATGTGGCTCTTATATTTGTTCAGCTAAGTTCTGTTAGGTTAGGTTATTTAGATATGGTTAGGTTGTTAGTTAAGGTTAGGTTGTTAAGTAAGGTCAAGTTGTTTGGTTAAGGTTTGGTTAGGTTAGGCTGGTTGGCTTAGCTTAGGCTGTTCAGTTACTTAGGTCGGGTTGCTTTAGGTTGTTAGGTCAGGATAGGTTACTGTTAAGCAAAAAAAATAAAATAAAATAAAAAACTACACAAATGTATTTTCTTTGCTGGAGCTTTTATCCCATGGTGCTTTTTCTGGGGTGCTTTTGTTCGACAGTGTCAGGTACAGTACTGTACAGTGTACAGCAGTGTCAGTTTAGTTTTGCACAACGCACATTAATGTCGTAATAGTGTTGTACAGCTGAAATGTTAAATATAAGAGCAATTCAGTCTGTACAGTATACTGAAGACATTTTAATGTACTCGTACACTATTGAATAACAGTAATGTACAGTACTGCTGCACAACATGCAGCAGTAATTATGCTGGTAATAATGTGAGTAATGCTTTCTGCTCACTGCACTTCCCAAACTGAAAAACACTTCATGTCCTATATTTCATTCAAGCCTGTCCTCTGTTTTTGTTTTAGAGTTCTTCTCAGCCGAGAGTCAGTGTCACCAAACACGATGATTGGCTGAAGCGTCTAGGCAGAGAAGCATCCTGCGTTGTGATTGGCCAAAGCGACCATCAGCTGAGCAGGGAAAAATTCCCCCAAACACAGCGAGTTTCCCCCCGCCCTTAGCCTTACGGTCACCGTACGATGGTGGGAGAAATGTTAGTACATAACAAAACACCGACCTTCGTACGGGGACCGTAGCGGCGGCGGCCTTACGGGGACCTTATGGGGACGCGTTAGTGAATCCGCCCCCAGGTCCTTTCGTTGCAGTGAGTCTGGGTATGTAGAAACAAATGAGACTTGTTCTTACATGTTCAGTTTTCTTTTGAAGTGGAAGATTTTCCACATGACGCTTCCAGTTTCTTTACAGAAGAAATTAGACTATTTAAGATAAGACATGAGTTATTGGCTGGCAGTGCTAGGATACAAAAAAGGAGAGTTTTTAAATCTTAAATCCAATCTTAAGATTATGGAAAAGTTGTATCTTCTCGGCCAACAACTAGCTAACATAAGACAGTCGTCGTTCATTTTCAGTCACGTGATTAAAGATGTTCGTACAAAGTTCATCTCATATAGTAATTGGATGCCAGTCACATTTTCAGAAGGACTGAAATGTGTTATCCAGCTGTAACCATCGCTACTCAAGTCGTTATATTACAACGTTTAGTACTCAGTTTGCGTTTTTCTTAGATGTGCCTGGATGTCTTTTATCGATCATTGTTGCTCAGTATAGCCTTTAAGGTTAGGAGAGAGGTCAAGGCCAGAGCATTGGCATAGCCTTGGGGAGGTGGGGGCTGAGAGGACCCGCCCCCCATCCCTCCCCGACAAATCTTTGGCCTCCCACTGCCTCCCGTCCCTCACCAATAGTATATATATATATATATATATATATATATATATATATATATATATATATATATGTGTGTGTGTGTGTGTGTGTGTGTGTGTGTGTATACACTATATACTGTATAAAGTTTTGGACTTAACTCTCGGGACACTGTCCGAGACACTGTATATATATATATATATATATATATATATATATATATATATATATATATATATATATAATGTACACAGTATATTACATTCAGTGCATATGGGTCTCCCCAAATTAGGACTTGGCTCCACCTTGCGCTCCCCCGCCCATTTGTAAAGACCTGGCTACGCGACTGGAAGAGAGAAATAGAAAATGGAATGAAGCTATTGTTGGATGGTGAAAATAAGCTACAGTAATTCGAGTCTGATGTCATGTAGAATTCCTTCTACGGTACATCGAATACGATACATGCTAGAAGTGAAGGGCAAGATAATCATTTATTTCCAGCAAATATCGAAGTGATATGTATTGATCTCCCCTGAAGTTTTTGTGTACTCGTATGTTTGCAAGCAGCGATATCTAAAAAAGCATACCGATTGAACAAATTATTGCAAAAAAGCAATAAGTGCACATTGTGCAGTACGCAGATAGAGTAGCAGTTGATATGATGGAAGATTATAATATTTCGGTGCAGCTGCTGGAGACACAAGAGAGGCATGTTTGTAACAGTATTTGAATGACTTTATATTCGGAACAGACTGTAAATAGCATACAGAGATCGCAAAAGGGTTTTATGACAAGTATTCATGCCGGTACTACAGTGTGGCACGACAGTGAGATCGGGTCCTAGACCTTACACTGTACCACCTGATTACTCGCCTCATAACATTCACTGATCACATCATCCGCATCTTTCACTTGCCCATAATCACATGTTATACGTAGATTACTGCGAGTATCAGTGCCAAAAATACAAGTCTTTACCAAGCTTACCAACGCATTCACTACACTTTGACACGATACAGAAAAGAACTGTTTCACAGTGTTATACTGTCCGGGTAGAGTGAATTACCCTTGCAAAAAATTAGTGTTCGGAGAACGCAGACTTGCACGTGAACATTAGTGAAGTCTCTGATACAGGCAGTAACTTATTCTGAGCATATTTTATCGGTAATCAAAGTGGCTATGTTCAATCATGTAAAGTGAACAGTGGCATAGACTTCTGTACTCAAGCCTATTCTGTGAAGACTTTGAGGTGGTATGAGAGAGAGAGAGAGAGAGAGAGAGAGAGAGAGAGATCTTAGGGATGTAGTATGGTGTATAGTATGAGATAATAATAATAATAACTCAGTATGATGGAAGAGACCCAGGTTCGATTCCCCAGTCGATCGCGAGAATTTTGGGTAGGACTAGCCCTGAGATTTTCATGCTTGTCCATGGCTGAAGGAGAACGAAATCATTCCACGTATAACATCTCAGGGAACATGTTGGAGAGATATTCTTAGGCCTTAAACTAAGATCTCTCTACCCCAGCCTGGACTTTAAAATCGATGGTTGTTTGTCGTAGTCAGAAGGAATGCCTGGTGGGTGGCTTCCTTGTCAGTTACGTTTTTGTACGGTAACTGTCCTTTACCTGCAGAATACAGCATGAACATGTTTGGTAAAGTTCCGACACTTGTTCGTTCTCGTGAAAGCCACTTCCACATCATCTAATCCTTCCCCTGTCCTTCATATTTCCTTCCGACTTGATGGCAAACCTCACAACATTTTGGATGATTTTCTTGTCAGTTAAACATGATATAGTGGAAAATGCAGCTGAGTACCATCATTACGGCGAGAGCGTAGCACACGTGTGGCAGCAAACTCTTTACTCGTTTTCTGTCCAGCTCTCTAATGCGAGAGTTAGCCGATACTCCCAGTCCTTCATGTATGCAAGAGGTCAACCCTGGAACTATCTTCCTCTGTCTGTATTTCTTTCTGCCTATGACCTCCAGTCTTTTAAACGCTGTGTGTCCAGGCCTTTCTAAATAAACGGATCTTGACTTTGTATCTCCTTTTTCTTTTCTCCTTTGTAGGGAACAGTCTTTCGGGCTCCTTGCCTTTGGTTCCTTGTTCCTTGGGTAAAAAAAAAAAAAAAATGTCGGGGGTTAAAATGCCGAATTCAGAATGAAACTTTTTTGAGGGGGAAGGTTCGACGTTAACGTTGTTGGTGTACTGTAAGTTATTATCTCCGCAAGGGGAGTATGTTTTCAACCCTGTTTGTTTGTTTGCTTGTCAATTTGCAGGATTACTCAAAAACTAATAGAGATTTGGACCAAATTTGGTTGGTAGATAGCCCATCCCCCAGGGAACAGTCGATTAACCCTGGGACCGATGTTTGTTAGTTTGTTTGTCTACTAGCAGGATTACTCAAAAACTAAAAGAGAGATTTCGACCAAGTTTGTTGGGTAGATAGTTAACACATGTCACAGGGAACAGTCGATTATCTTTTGGGACCGATCCGGATCGTATTACAGAGCCTGGATCCAGAAAACGCTTTCTGCGAAACCCTAAACAGTGATGAGAAAACCTAACCCATTATGAAGAGTGGTTTGGAAATTACGTAGCCCGTGTCGGGGAGATGCGCTCCACTGAGTGCCCCTCTAGTTGTTGTTGCTGTTAATGTTTTCTTGTTTTTATTTGTTCATGGCACAAGTAATGTTTTGTGTTGTTTCTGCAAGTAGCATTAACAGTTGTTGTTGTTGTTCCAGTTGTTGTTTTTGCATTCAAGACTGAACAGCCAGCCCAAGCACAACTTCCGCTGGTAAGGTGGTAAAAGTAGCCACAGGGACAAAACTGCTGGTGAGAATACCTTAGTCCCCGCTGAGATAAGCGCCCGCAGTAGGAGAAAAGATCACTTAATTACCTTCATCTGTTTTGTACAGTAGAGTGCGTGAGTGAGTGTGGGGGAGGGGTGGAAGGGTGGCGGGAAGGGCTGTAGATAGGACTGTTAGGGGACATTGTGTGAAGGGGAGGATGTGGTGGGGTGTAGGAGGAGGAGTCTTCTGAACTGTGTGTGGGTGGGTGGGTGAGTGGGCTGTGTATGACTGCAAGGTGTGAGAGAGAGACTGAACCTTAAGGTGTTTTAACCGAGAGAGGAGTAACTGAGCATATATAAAAGTGAGCATATATATAAAGTGAAAAATATGCGTATGACAGGAGGGTGTGGAAGAAGGAGAATTATGGTCCAGTGTATGAAGAGGAGTGTGTGTGTGTGTGTGTGTGTGTGTGTGTGTGTGTGAATAGATGTTGTGAGTGCATTGTGTAAGAGTACCTGCCTTGTGATGTGTAAACGAAAGATGTGTTGTTGAACATATTTGAGAGCGGCTGTGTAGAATATGTGGGAGGAAGATTGTGGAAAGAGAGGTGATAATGGAGGAGTATGTGCTGGGTTTTGTATGTGAGGGTATGTTCGTGTTGGATATCATACAGTAGAAGGTGTTAGAGTATGCTTTGTGAAGCGGTGTATATGGGAGACGTTGTAAAGGCGAATATCTGCAAGGTAGGATATTGTGTGAGACGAGCTTGTGCGAAAGAGCAGAGTGAATGAATTCTCGCTACATTTTTTGTAACCACTTCGACCAGTCTCCAGCTTCCTGTACATTGGCTTCTTATTATGCCACATCACTTCACCCTGCATTTTCATGGCCAACACAATTATACACTTCTTTCGAAACGCCATGACCTTGCAAAATTATCACTTATAAGAAGCCTACAGTAGTTTAGTACTGGTCAGTACATCATATACACTGATCATCAAATTATTCATACTCCTGGGGTTCCAAGTTAATCAATGTAAATTCAACCTCATTTGATTGCTGTTGATAAGCTTTGCAAGATCTCGGTAGGTTTAGACGCTGTCTTAAGACTAAGAGAACTGCTGACTGTCTAATCTGTGCCTCACCATAAAGTATTTTTATCATTTTATCTTGCTTTTACAGCTTTCCTTCCACATCATTGCAAATCACCACAACCTAGCACTACTCCAACTCACGCTATACTTCCAATAATGACAGCAACGCACAATGCTACACACAGCACTAAAACCCTGCAGCTTCACCACACACTTCTGACATAAACTTGGCATTTTACCATCACTGCACAACATAACACCTTGACGCTGCACCTCATTATCACTATAACCTTAACCCGCACGCCACAGCACCAATACATTACCACTCTATTCACAACCCATCACCTTAATCACACCTGTGCGTTGTATTGACAGAGTAGACAGAGAAGTGTACGTTATTTTCAGTGAACATATGTGTATGTAAATAAACTCAGTAAATTCCATTCACAATCGGCAAGAATTGCCAGTGAGGTGAAGCAAATAGTTTATTCCTCAATAGAGGAATCATATTGATAAAAGTGATCTTCACTTTGGTTGATTATAGTTACTGACTTCCAAAAATCAGTTTTGTTTAGATAACTGTATTGCTTCACATCACCAGGTAGTAGCATCCTAAATTGTCTGATTTTCATAAGCAATCGTTGCTGTATCCTGAATAGGTGCCTGATCATATTTTTATCATTAACTCATAACTAGAACGATATATATATATATATATATATATATATATATTGTCAGACGCCTTAATCCCGTAAGGGGTGGCCACAAACAAATCCCCTACATGTCGCCGTCCCCCACCATTTCACTGCCATCTCCCCAGCTCACACATTCTCTTCTGCCTCTCCATTCCTCAATCTCATCCTCGGCCTCCCCGACCCCCCATTCACTTCATTCACGTACTATCTTCACGTTAGTCTCTTGCTCTCCATCCTCTCCACATTGCCAAACCACCCCAGTGTATTTCTCCCAACGCTTTCTACCTCATCCACATCAACACCACAACACTCCCTCACTTCCTCATTTGTCAGTCTGTCTCACCATGTAACTCCACATGCTCCTCTGAAATAACTCCCTTCCACTGCTCTCACTCGTGACTTGTGTCCTTCCAGTTACAAGGTCCAAGCTTCACTTCCATATGTTAAAGTTGGTATCACAATACTATCATGCAGCGACTTTTTGATTTCCATCCTCACTTGCCTATTTCTTATCATTGCTTAAAAAAAATCAGCAACTTTTCTTCTTTGTTATACCAATTCAAGCACTTCATCATCCAAACTACCATCCTTACTCATCACACTACCCAAGTACTTAATTTCACCCACATTTTCCATTTCCCCATCATGCAACTTCACTGTGCATTCCGTGACTTCATTTCTCACGATTACTATAACTTTTACTCTTCCTACAGTCACCTTTATATTCCGTTTCTTACACGCTCCCCCAAACTCATTCACCAAGCCTTGCAGTTCCCCTTCGTCATCACTTAACAATGCAATATCATTTGCAAACAAAAATACAGGAATTTTCTAAACGCTGCCCTCTCTCATGAGGGCCGCTCCAACATCCACTGCTCTACCTTGTATCTCTTTTATAACCCCATCCATATACAGATTGAACAGCCATGGAAACATCACACATCCCTGTTTTAATCCAACATTCATATAGAAAAATTAACTCAGTTCACTATCCACACGCACTGCAGCCTTAGCACCCTCATACATACTCTTCACGGCATTCAGCAAATTCCCATACTACCACATTCCTTGCCTATCCACTCTGCCATATATTTTCTCCAAATCCATGAAGGCTGCATACATCTTTTTCATCCCTAGAACTTTTCCAGTAAAGACCTAAAGATGATTATCTGATCTACACAACCTCTTCCGTTCCTAAAACCTCCCAGTTCTTCTTCAACTAATTCCTGTTATTTCCCTAGCTTTGTCAGTAAGTATCCTACCTTGTACTTTTCATATTACACTAAGAAGACAAATGCCCCCATGATTACACACACTTCTTTTTTCCCTTTTCCTTTTTACAGGGGAATAATTATACCTGACTTCCAATCCTCCGGGACTGTACCTTCAACCCAACCCAATCTGCACATCTTCCATATCCATTCTGTTACTATCTCCTCCTCATGCTTGATCATTTCACCACACACTACATCAATTCCTGGGGCTTTCCCTATTTTAACTTTCTTCATTGCTTCCACCACTTCCATCCCACTGATTTCTTCCTCCCTTCTCACCATCCTTCTTCTCCCAGCGTACCTAAGCCACTTATACCCGCATTACCTTCATTCTCTATATTTAACAGTTCCTTAAAGTGTTCTCCTTCTCACTTTTTCTCCCATCTCAACTATCAATCTACCATTTTTGTCATTCACTTTCCTATTATATATATATATATATATATATATATATATATATATATATATATATATATATATATATATATATATATATATATATATATATGGAGCCTTTGTGGTACAGTGGTAAAGTGTGCATTTTCGTACACTGAAGAACGAGGGTTGGCGCCCCGCCAGGGTAATAAACTTTGGGAGCGTTCTTCTGGCCACGTACTGCATTGACGGACACAAGGGGTGCTGTGGTTGAACCAGTGTCGCATGCTATAAAGTATGCTTGCACCCAGTCGGCTTGCGCGGGCCGATTACACTTGGTTCACAGACTACACACACATCCAAAGCCACTCCAACACTACAATTACACTTACAAGCACTTATCACCCTACATACAATCTCTGCTAGACAGCCTAAGCCACTTGGTAGAGATACATTGGCTGTATCGTCCCCACTTCGGTCGGGATAGGCCGGTCCTGCAGTGGACACTCAAACGGCTGATGAGATGATATATATATATATATATATATATATATATATATATATATATATATATATATATATATATATATATATACAGTATACTGTATATATATATGATCTAGTTTTTTAGTGATGACGAACGATAAGCATTCACGGGCCTGGACTTTACCTTATAAAACACACTCTCTCTCTCTCTCTCTCTCTCTCTCTCTCTCACACACACACACACACACACACACACACACACAGTGTACCGCTGCAGTCTGGATATACCGATAGGCTCTGAAGCTCGTTCTTGAGGTACCACCCACGAGACGCCAACGGATGGGTGATTGACTGCACTTCTCACACAGCATCTGGCATTAAGGCATAAATACTCATCCCTCTTGTGGATCGCAGGAGATAACATATTCAGGTCTGGTACAACGATATCAATGGGGGTGTTTTTATGACGTGTCGGTGAGGCAGTGGCAGCGCAGTGGACGCGGTGAGTACGGTGTATAATTCAAATGCGTATACTGTTCGTGCAGCACCCGCTATCTAACCCGCGACCACACAGTTCCTACTGCTAGGATTTCTGTTAGCTTAACCCTTCTCAGGTAAACCTATAATTTTATCCTTACTTAGGTAATGTGGGGTCTGTCAGACCCCAATCTTTAAAAAATCGTCAAAAATACTTACAACTTTATTGAAACAATCGCTTTTACACAGCTTTTGTAGGCCTTCTCCTTCAATTTAGTACAAAATGTATGGAAATATAAGTGACGAAATATTTTATGGAAAATTAAATGAAAAAACATTGACAAATTTTATACCATCTGAAATTAGTGGCTGCCATACCAACACTGATATGTTCCACCAGTGTTCTGTCATTGCATGCTGTACAGTAATGGCTAATGTTTCTGTAAGCAGTAAGAGAAGCACGTTATAAAAAAAAAAATTGTATGGAAGATATATAAATGGGAAAATAATCACAGGTTAGGTAAAGTGGAGTCGACTGGACCCCAAAGGCCCTTTATCACGAAAACAGAGCCAGATCTCGAACTGACCCCATCACCTCCCTAAACTAGTCTACTACAAAAAAGGTAGTCAGGAAGGTAGAGGGAAAACCTGATCCCAAGACCTTATAGTAATATATGAAAAACACTAAGAAAAATAGCGTGGGGTCCCACAGACCCCACATTACCTGAGGAGGGTTAAAATCGTCAAGCGTTAGCCAGAATAAAATACCAAAGTGTGTTCGTCGAGGTGAAAGGGTTAAGTGAGAAAGTTTTAAACCCTTTATTTACTAGGCTTTCTCTTGGCCAAACAGAAACGTCTGGTATGTTATTGGCCCTACCCACGTGCGTTCGTAGCAGGGGAAGGATAAATTTGTAGCTGCACACGCAAGTCTCATGAAAAAGCTGCACGTGATACCAGAGCTGCACGTGCTTCCACAGCTGCGGATGATTCTGCATCTGTACGTAATTCCCGAGCTATACGTGATTCCACAGCTGCATGTGATTCTGGAGCCGCGCGTAATTCCGAAGCTGCACGTAATAACGCAACCGCATGTGATTCCGGTGCTGCACGTAATAACGAAGCCGCATGTGATTCCAGAGCTGCAGGTGATCCCAAAGCCACAGATGGTTGGTTGACGAGGGTTTGTACTCATCCCCGGTTACATTTCCTTTGCGCTGTGGCTAGTGCATATGGTTATTTTACCTAGTTAACACCAGGCGATTTTGTTCATCTGAGAGAAATCATAGCAGTCAAATGGTTTATTCCCCTGACACATTTTGTCTTTACAACGTCGTAATCCTTGTTGCTTTTTCTTGACAGCTTGGGTTAGAAAGACTGGTGGTGGGTTGGAGGAGTCTTCTGATGTATTGTGCTGTATTAGCTTTTCCTGCTTTCATATATTGTTGTCATATTTATCTGTGTATCTGACAGCATCTTATACAAGGACCAATTAATCAGTGGTTGTAAACATTCATTGTACTCATTTGTTCTACAGAATCAAATTTTGACCAGTAATAAGCTTAAAACTAGTTTTGCTCTCTCTCTCTCTCTCTCTCTCTCTCTCTCTCTCTCTCTCTCTCTCTCTCTCTCTCTCTCTCAGGACGAATTTATAAACACTATTTCGTCCCTCTCTCTCTCTCTCTCTCTCTCTCTCTCTCTCTTACACACAGGACGAATTTATAAACACTATTTCGTCCGTCCTTTGTAAGTAACACTTCATTATTTCGTATTATATCATTCACTAAGAGAAATGATAAGGTGTTAAAGTATTGTATGCCTTCTGTTACCCAGAATTATCAGAACTACGGAAATGTGTGAAGACATCAGTTAGCTCCATGCAGGGGTCTCTCCATAAAAGCGTCTGGCAGTAGGAAGTATCATTTGGAAATGTATCCTTGTGCTGGAGAGGTTCAGGATAACGATGTTTTTTTTTGGCATTACTAAGCTTGCCATCATACCGTCACTGTCGACCATCATCACATCTTAGAGCAACCCAACAATAACGATACTCCCTCACCATCTCCTATTTCCACCTTCATCGCCGTTTCTCTCACTACTGTCTCAACCCTCTCCTGCCACCACATTGTCTCCACATCTCTCTTACATCCACCTCATCCCTCCCTTGACTCATTCCCCCCATGCCTTCACCTCTTCCCTTCCCTGCCTCACCCTTCCCCTGCCTCCACCTCGCTCCTTCCCTGTCTCATCTCTCCCCTGCCTCTACTTCACTCTTTTCCTGTCTCACTCCTCACCTGCCTCCACCTCACCCCTGCCTTTACCTCATCCCTCCCCTGTCTCACCCCTTCCCTGCTGCTACCTCATCCTTGCAACCACGCCACCCCTCCCCAGCCTTTCCCACCACAGCCTCCACTTACCCCTGCCACCAACTCACCCCTCCCCTGTTACACCCCTCGCATGCCACCACCTCAGCCCTCTCCGCCGCACCCCATCCTCACCCCACCACCGCCTCTTAACCTTCCACACCAATAACAATAAATCCGTCCTGCCCTGCTGTTATTTTCCCACACCAATAACATATATATTACCCCACCCCTCTCTCTTAACCCTTTCACCACGAGAGGCAAGACCAAAGCTGAATTACCTCGTCTTGCAGTAATAAGAACAAAAACGCGTCCTTGTGCTGCGGAAGTTAATAGAGATAGTCTAGCTCCACAACGAGAAGTCTTTCCTAAGCTGAAAAGGACCGCCGTCTGGTTGTAGTAAGTATAAAATGAGAAAACAAAGCCATCTAGCATTAACAATATGAAACAAAAAAAATATATATCGGTAAGTATTAAATAAGAAGATGAATCATCCAACGGTAGCAATTTTAATATAAAATCGTAAAATAGCCTGATAGCTGGTAGTATAACATTTTAAAAGTTGTCTATCAGTAGCAAAAATAATATCTGAATCACATCAGCCTGCTGGAGGAATTAATGGAGAGGGCTTTTAACCCCTTCACAACGAAAGGTCGTCCCTGAGTTGCATAAAATTATCGTTTAGGTGTAGCAAGTAAGAAGGGATAGTGCAGTATTCTCTTACGATAAACAGAATCGTCTGGCAGTAGCAGCTGTAAGACTAAGGGAAGATAATAGGCTATACAGTCGTCCAGCGATCGCAAGTATGGACTAAAATAAACTCGTCTGCCTGCAATAAATACAAGATGAATAATAAGAAAATCGTCAGACGGTAGTACCAAATATAAAATAAGAGTGAAAGCGTCTGGCGTTAACAAGTAAAAATCATAAGTGACGACGTGATGTTTGAAGTGTTAGCCATTTAGTTGCGGTGAGATTTCATGGGATAAACAGAAGAGTCTGTAGTCAGCCAAAACAAAGTACAGAGTTCGTAATAAATAGATTTAGAGCTATGCTTGGTAATCTAATAAATCTTTGGTTACGGTGACGTATTTTGCATTTTATTTATCCTAATGACAGACCGCCACTAGCGAAAGGGTTAAAGAAACCTGTATCTAATCGCTGTCGTTCCAGAAGTTTTCTCGAAGCCAAAAAAATCGTCTGGAGGTAGCTCGTATAAAAAGGAAAAGACGTTATCGTGGTGAAGGGATTAATTAAACTCTTGCCGCTAGGATGTACCTGTGAGGAATATATAAAAATCTGGTGATAGAGTAAATTATCAAGTTCAGAAGTCGCAACCATATGATTAACCCACGCTGCTTTCAGACCATCTCTCCAGAACCAGTATTTCGTTACATTACTATGAAGCGCAGTATTGTGTGGAGCGTTTGGTCTGTAAGATGGAGTCAAGCATTTTGAAGATCTGAATAGTGAGTGGATGGATGTGTGGCCCATTTTTACTGAGCATTCTTTTGATAGTTATCATACTCTTGTTCTTTCCTCCCATGGAAGTTGGAAAGAGGGTTAAGGTGATGATGATGGTACTCTATAATTTGCCGAGGTACATTTGCAAACAAATTTACGATTAGTTCCTTGTTATAAATACGACATGTTATTGCAGGGAGAACGAGGAGAGAAGAGTACAAAACTTCCCGGCCTCATGTTCTTTCCGTCAAAACAGAACTTTATTATGACACTGAATTGATCGTGAAGGAACTGATCATTAAATTTGTGGGTGAGTCTGCTCCCAGATCCGTCATTCAACCAGGTAAGTCATCACAGCCGTAAATGTTCCCCGGCAATCGAGATGGATATACCAATTAAAGACCGTGTCCAGTTTCCCCAGTATTAATTACGCTACCCCGTCATTTTACTTAAAGACTCCCACTGCTCATTCCCACGGAGAGAGAGAGAGAGAGAGAAACTTCCCCAGATTTCTCTCCCATTATTATTCTGTCGCCCACTCAGTTTTCGACGCCTTAAAGACCCAACTACTGTTTCATTAAAACAGGGACTTAAAAGTGAGAGCGCAAGGGTTTGGACAAGCACCCGATTTTGTACGATAATTTCTAAAACGTGTGATGGTTGAATATGTTTGTCTTTTCCGTATAGCTGGCCCACATTATGTAATGTGACATGCAGGCCGATCACATCGAACAATTACAGACGTCCCATAAGTGAATCGGAAATATTAGAGGCCTCGTTACGCCTTCCCTCACTCAGGTTTTAGTAATACAGCCGCTAGTGCTCACCCGAAACGAGCAAACTCTTCTCGGAAACTTTCCCATTCCGTCATTATACATTTACTTCTAATTACGCGAGACAACAGCAGCGGAAGTAAGGAGTTAAAATCCCCTCAGGCGCGATGGCAGAGGTTTGTCTGGTTACCATATTTTGGTAACAAGTTATTTAAAAAAAAAACCGCAAGCCACCAGTACCTCATGGTAGTCTCAGGAGAAAAGCTATAAAATATAATGAGCAAAATTGTTATGAAAATGCAACATAGAATTCCTGCCTTCATTAACTTACCAACGACCAATAACACACCACACAGTTCATTTCAAAAACCTTCGTTCGGTGGTTCAAAATTTAAGACATTGGGGTTACTATATTTCCCTGCGTTCTCTTTTATTTTTCGACTGCTCACAATTCGCAGGGAGCGAAGTCTTTTCTTTCGCAACGTCTTATCAGCAAGCATAACCGCTAAGGAATAAGAGCACTTGCGTCTTGCCAACAGAGACTTGATAACCTATAAACTACTTTGATGCGTCGTGCACTCGAACGAAGACGATGATCGGTGGTAATCATGCTTCCTCGTAGCCTCTTCTCCCGTCAGCTCCACACGCGGGGTTTCCTCTTACCGATTGAAAGCAATTGTTATCATTTGCTCGTAAAATCGTATTGTTATGATGCCCTGAACGATGTCGGCGTGATGGTTGGGCGGCGAGGCTTAGGCAGTGGTGGAGTTATCCACTGCCACCCGTGACTCAGAAACTTAGGGCATAGTGCAGCCACTTTCGGTGTACCTGTATGCTTCAGCAACCTAAATTTTGCTGCAGCCACTCTGGGCATGCTACAGTTAGCCAGGGGATGCTGCAGCAACCAGAGAATGTCTCAGTAGGCAGGACATGACTCGGCTAGCTAAAGAGGAAGAAAAATGAGAGAGAGAGAGAGAGAGAGAGAGAGAGAGAGAGAGAGAGAGAACTGGGTTGGCCGGAATGGGGCAGAAGACCTTGTGTAATTTTACATCAGAATTCCGCGGCGTATTATGATGTTTGGTCTGAGAGTTGTATCTGGCAATTCAATGCTAACGTTAATTACCTTACTTCTTCACGAGGTGAAATTTATTTTGCTGAATCTGCTAAATCTCTGTCTATAGCCAGACGCCATAATCCCGTAAGGGGTGACCGTTTGACTTTGAGTTACTTGTTTTTCGGGGAGGGGTACTAATTCTTCGCCAACCCACTTGTTGACACGTAAGGAACACGTATGGTTTGGTTATATGGTTACCACCCAGCGTTGTAAATGGTTTCCTGGCTTATAGGAAACCATTAGGCATGTCACTTAGTGTAAAGACTTCTGAAAACGAAAGAACAATAGAATGGGAGAGGAAAGATGGAAGAAAGAAAGAGAGGTGGGCATACATATATAGAAAGAGAATGATAAAGGTGAAGGAAAAAATAAGCAGCACTATTATTGAGTGAATGATTATTGCTACCACCTACCACCAATTTTGCTAACTAATGACAAATCGGTTTCTGGATCCTAAAACATTTAGGCACTTCAGTTCTCTAGTAGAAAATGTTTTAGTTACAATTGTAGAAAATACAGAAACGAACGTTTAAGACACTTTATTTCACCACTGAGCTCTGTAGTATGGAGACTCGCATGGGCAGCGCCGCTTAGTTGTGTGTCCGCCGCCATGGGCCCAGGGCGGCTCTGATATGTGCTACACCTGATTCCCACGCCTTTTGAAATCAGCCGATGAATTCAGAAAATATAGTGCCATGGTCCACTCTGCGGCTAAAATATAGAGCCATGGCCTACTGCTTAAGTTACGTAAGCAACAGCAAAAGAGAAAGATCAAGCTAAGGACAGTGTTCCAATTGCATTACCATGGTGGAGGCGACGAATGCGGGTGTTTCAGTTTGGCGGCCAAAGTCACTTGCTTGCCGCGGAGATAGCCCCTCCATACTATACAGTAGAGCTCAGTGATTTTCACTCGGGGTGTTGTAGGAATAGTGTCAGGAGAAGTTATCGGGGATCGATTTATACAGATGTTAACTAATTGTTACTCTGAAAAGAATCAGTGTTAAAGTTTACTATAAGACTGATATCTCACTGCTGATTATGTAAAATATTTCTTTCCCGCCTATATCGCCTCCATGCTCATAAGGGAAAGGCGGGAAACGAAAGATTATACCACGGTTGAAATGGAACATCACCGGGCAAGGCTAGAAACGTCAACAGCCCAGAGGAAAGCCATCATGAAATTGCACAAGGTGTAAAGTTCGACCACGAGTGATTGCGCAGATACTGAACATAAGCAAATGCACTGTTGATCGATTCGTAAGAATAAAGTATTATGACAAGGTACTTGCTGATGTTATTTGGCTTCGGGTTGCCGAAATTCTGCCACCCACAGTTACTAGTGTTTCTACTCATATTTGACAATTACACAACTGATTGTGGCACTTTCATTTTTTAGTCACAAGAAAAGTGAATAAAATGACCTACTCAGTCATGCTTCTCCCCCCCCCCTTTTTTTTTTTTGTTGTAAATATAAGTTTTGAGAAAAAATGACGAAGTTGGTAGCATGTGGTTACATTAGCTACGACTCGGAAAGTCTAAAAAAAAAAAAAATCGTACAGTTTTAAGCATACTTAGCATCAGTAGTTACATAACATGAGCTTACGGTGTCTTTTAATCTGTTAACGACGTGACGTTACGATGTCTTTTAATATGTATGATGTTATTTTGTAGCATATCGAACATTGATCATACATATGGCGGACATTACCGGAGCAGTGCCTTTCCGAAGTAACGTAAAAACGGTGAAATTAGTCCAGCAGATGCTGGGATGAACCTTCAAATGTTTTCAGTAGTTTTGATCTTAGTGTCATTTGAAAGCTAAGAATATCACCCTTGAGCAATTTGCATCATTCAAGATAGCGTCCAAGATGGCCGTCGCATTAGAAATGTTGCATTGACAAAGTAATTCGCATATGAATTGTTTAAGTTTGCATATTTTTGTGGTAATCGTGTACCAAAACCTGGTGAGAAGCATTTGCAGCAAAGTGTTGCAAGATAATGCAGATAAGATGGGGCCATAAATAAGCAAAGAAATTACCGGTACTACAGTATTTGAAAAGTGTTCTGTCATATTCTGTCATATCAAATCTAAATTATGATGAAATAATAAGTTAAATCATGTTTCTAACATTTCATAACAGGAAAAATTTATTGGTATGTACCGCAAAATGCATTTTAAGCTTCAATATAGAACATTAACCAACTTTACAGATATCGAAACACCATGGAAACACCAAACTGGCGACCAGCACAGCAGTGAAATTCCACCTATATATGACTAAATTGTATATCCATAGAACTGACAAACATGAATCACATGTCTTAATTGGGCCTAGATACTGGAAAAAAAAAAAATCTTGTGAAATGGCGTGAAATTTCATAGTTTCATTATGATGAACATTAATGGTGAGAGAAAGTATACTAAAGGATGCTCTTTATCTTCCAGATCATGAGTGGAACCAAAATACCACAATATCTTAACCTAACTAAAATTATTCAGATAAGTCATTCAAGTTTCCAAAATCTTTAAAAATTAATTACAAAAGAGAAATAATTCTCCTAGACCTAAAGAGCAGCGTCTGAAAACAGAAGTAACTAATTTGGATATGTGCCGAAATGGCTCGCTTGGTAAGCTGCTGTACTCACGCAGTTGCTAGCGCTGGTTCGAATCCTCGACCGCTTCCCGTCCGATCAGCGAAGTTAAGCAACGTTGGGTCTGGTTAGTACTTGGATGGGTGACCGCCTGGGAACACCAGATGCTGTTGGCATCCCTACGTGTCAAGTGGGGTTGGTGGAGGATTAGTGCCCCTCCCTGTAAAACAATTAACTCTAAGCCCTTGGCCACCCTCTTTGGGATACATGGCGTCTGGCAATGAATGAATGATGAAAGAAATCTAACGCTTATGTAGCTATACAAATTTACATGAGTCAGGCACTTTGGTCAACCTGATTACTGACTATGTTAAAACATACACGCCCCCTGCAGTTGCAGAAAGTTGTGTATGAGAAATTTGCTGCTCTGCAACCACAGCAGAATGTCCGACATGGTGCATCTTCACTTTTGCAGCTGAACTTTATTAGCTTGAATATACTGTCTGGTGCCAGAGGCACATTTAGAGGCACTGTGACTGGATCTAAGGACTTGTTTACATTATTCGTTATCCATCCAAAATTTTCAACGTCCATGCCTGGGGGATATGGGTCTTTCACTGATTTCCAAATGCATGCTTGGAAGTGGGCACGCTTGAAATTCTTTGTAAAAGATTCATTCGTCGGTGGGAGAAAGGTATGATTTAGTATCGTACTTCTCTTAACAAGTTTTGATGATCAGAGAGTCACACGAACCTCTGACATGCTGTCACTGGAACTCCGAAACATGCAACCATGAATTTCGTGGCTTATTTCACCACGTCTGACATTGGTGCTTGTGTCGCGAAGAAATGATAACGACAACCCAGATCGCAATGCCTTTAGCGCAGCACCTTTCCCAGTACCATAACTAGAAGCCACAGTATCCCATCCAGGCAACACATGAGTCGCAAGTAAATTCTCTATTATTGCTTCATGCTTGTCAACTGTCTTCTTTATGTCAATGACAGCTCTGTCTTTGATCGGTGAGTTTATGATTATCGTTATAGTGATATTTTCTGTCAAATAGTAATACAACAGGAGAATAATAACGTCTGTGTCATCTGAGATTACAGCAGTTCCTTGTGGAGAGTCTTGAAGAAAGAGAAGAAGCTGTTGTATGATGATAACGTCAGCCTCTTCATGGGTAGTATCCATGTCATGCCGATGTACCATCACACTCTCATTACTGATTTCAATGGGAGTTGTCTTTTGACCTGTTATTACTAATTTGTGGTTTGGGAGGCTATTCTGGTGGAATTCAGAATAATTGCTCAGTTCCAAGCATATGAAATGTAAAAGTTCGACCTTGTTCTCAGCGACATTCAGAACCACCTGTAGTGGTTATGCTGTATCCAGACCCAGTTTATAAACTCCACTTGCATCCTTTGTACTAGATGACCTGGCTGTGGCTTTGATGCTGTAGTCATCGATCAGATACCAGGTTCACATCTTGTGATGAGAAACACCTCTGTAATAGGCACCTGAAGTTCAGAATGTAGTTTCTACTGTTCCACAAGCTGCCCAGTGGACCCGGTTCACTATAAATACTTGCTTTTCACTTCTCTTTAGGTGTCATTGTATGTGCATGCTTGACATATATGAGGAAACACGACTTGTGGCAGTATTTTAAAGTTCTCGTCTGTTACCATAATTATTTTCTTTAAGGTGATCTGCTTTCCCATCATTGTACCGTATCTTTTACTGCACCTGATTATATTGCAAATCCTACTGGAACCACATTCAATCAGTCGGTCTTGTTTATCACAGCAGTTGTATTTAATTGCGACATTACAGAAGCGGTCAGTCGTTTTTCATCCCTGCGATATTAAGCATTAACCCTGCACCACGTACTACATACTACACTTCCACCAAATCCACCACCATGCACTGCACAATTTTTCTGCTTGAAAGTTAAATTCAAATAGTTGATAATTAATGGAGTAATCAGACAATGTTACTGGACAATCACATTCATATAATGCTTTTCCCTTTTCCTTGTCGTCTGAAGAAATTACTACGACCATGAAAGCATTATTCAACACTGCAACCACAAGTCATTACATGTCTGTACATATACTGCCAAAAAAAAAAAAAAAAAAAAAAAATGTGTTAACATTTGAAGGTACCCCCTAAAACCTTGATTTGGCTGCCGGACTAATTGCACCCTTTGACAATTGTACAGACCAGTTCTCGAAATCATACACCGACATCGTTGGTTATCGTGCAGTAAGTCTCAGATTTAGTCGCAGTGGGATAAAGCTGAAACCCTGCATCTTTATTCATAACCAAAACAGTAAGTCTCAGAATTGCATCATTAGTTATTATGTAGTATCAGAACCTTACATCTTTAATAACAGTGTAGTATGTTTCCAAACTATGCATCCATATTTGTTGTGCAGTAAATTTCACGGCCTTACATCCTTATAGTGCAGTAAGTCTCAAAACGCTGTATCCATATCCTTGGTTTCACTGTAGTAAGCCTTAAATCTGCATTCTTAGTTGTAGTATAGCAAGTTTCGAAACCCTATACGTAGTTGTAGTCAGTAAGTCTTAAAGTCCTACATCATTAGTTGTAAAAAGAGCTTAGCGGCCTGAAAGGGCCGATTAGCACCTGCTCAAGTTAGAACCATCTCTGTACCGTGTTTCGCTTTGCTCGCAATCAAAGATTTATGCGTTGATTCAGGTAACCACGGAAAATCCCCGACGCATTGCGCGTTATGTAAAACCAATGGGAGCAATTAGGGCTCAAAACATCACTTTCGAAAATTTCAGTCGGCATGAGACGGGCCCATCCATGACCTAATTGCGACCTTCCTGCCAAGTTTTATCTATTTTTTTTTTTTTTTAGTTTCGGCTGCATCTCACACACACACACACACACACACACACACACACACACACGGAGAGAGAGAGACGCCTAGAATTATTGTGCATAATGTAAGTCTCAAAACTTGCATTCTTAGCTTTACTGCAGTTAATCTCAAAATGCTTAGGTGGTGCAGCATAGTGTTAAAATTCTGCATCCCTAGCTGTAGTGCAGTGCCTAATATCCAGCACCTGTAATCGTTGTTCTAGGGAAGTCACAAGAATCAGTGTCTTAAAACCCACCCGTCATTATCAATCTGTCTATCTATATCTATCTATCTATCTCTGTCTATCTATATTATCATCATTCGTACTTGCAGTGAAGTAATTCCCAGGATACAATAAGTCTTAAAACCGTGGATCCCTATATATGGTACCCTAGATAATAATCACCTAAAGACAGGGTTAGCAAGGCTACAGGGGAAAAAATAAAAGTATAAAGACTATCAAGAACAAGCGTAGTGGAATGCATCGCACAACCCATTCGGAATCATGGGTCCACCTTACAAACGTAACCCTCAGCAAATATTTCTGTCGTATTTTACTTTATAAATGCTCTTCTCGTACATCTGTCAGCTAGTTATTGCGTCGACTGTCAAGTTTTTAAAGATGTGTTAAGCCCTTATCATATGCAAGTTAGCCCATACATACTACATTCAAATATAATAATGATGATAATATTCCTGATGTTATTTGATGTTATTAAATAAAGCAGTAACAGTCATTCCTATATGAACGTCTTCCAGGTGTACGAGGCTGAAGCTAGGCTAGCGTCGCGGGTATTCTAAAACATTCAGAGAAAATGGCAGGTCTTCTTCCCTGGTGGCATTACATGATCGAAAAGTATCCACGCTCGTCTTCGAATTTGAGCCTGTGGCCATCGTATCACTCCGACCGGTGTTTTAACCTCTTCAACGTAATGACCGTATAACCTTTCCGGTCACTTCATTCTTGCTATATCCTACCAACTTTGTTTAGTTTAGAAAAGACTTTTTGACCTAGGGGGCCAGATATAGTTTCCAGTGACCTGTTCTCTACGGAAAGGTCGCCTCTTACCTAACTAGTGATTTAGGGGTTGCAAAAATAATTCGCTGGATTCAAGGGGTCAGATCAATATTTTTTTTTTTTCCCACAATAAATAGTTTGGACTGCTGATGATGTTTCAGGTGCCTTCAGATATGGAAGTGGTTATCGTCCTGGGAAAGTGAAAGTGGTCCTCCTTGGTATGAAAGTGACTCCTGGTAGACTGTGTGAGGGGACAGCTTACACCCAGCGTGACATGCACCCACTCTCACGCCGACCGCACCTCACTCACACGTAGTCAGTACCATATCATACTTACCTTCGATAGATTTATGTCTGAATGTAGTATTCGGGTATTTTGACCCAGTGAAACTCTGTCAAAAGGTTTGTGGTCAGTATAGTAACAGAGGTGGCGTAGATTTAACCCCTTGAATCTTTTGACTTATTCTTCTTGTCATTACCTCAAATTTTACTTGAATGCAAATTAGGAAGGATGTCATGTAAGTGAAAAGGTTAAGGAAGGGTTATATCGAACGCCTATACGGTTGGAAAGGCTCGAGCTATAAAAAGAAAAAGAAAAAAATCGGTTAAACTGGTTAAAGTACGTGTCACCAAAATTGTGTACTTGATCAAGGTAAACCTAGGCTGAGGGCTGAGTAGACTCCCGTCCCCGCGTCACCAGCCCTCCACCATAACACTTGACTCGCCCACAATTACCACCACCACACACCACACGGCTGCCTCGTAACCACTACCCTTGCGTAACTTACGGGCTAACGCTTGCCGCTCGTGACCAGACGCCAGCCTGCTTGTCTCCCTTTCCCCAAGCTCACGAAAGTTACCTCTCAGTTGATAGCTGTAATGGAATGCTTGAAGGTTAATTAGTGCTAACGGAACCGCGAACGCGACCAGCCACTCCATTGATTCCATGTTTTTCTTGTCTGCTAGCAATTTGTTTTCATCCATTAGCCACGCTGTTAACCTTGCAGGAGGTGCAATTTCTCACTACTATTACAATTTACACCTCAGTGCTTATCTACCATCAAGAGACGTGAAACAATTAGTGCAGTCTGGCTTACTAGGTTCCTAGCCAATGAAACTGAGGCTTGGGCGCGGCGGGACCAATGAGCGCGCGCAATGGGTGCTAAGCTCCTCCCCTCGGGCCCCACCCCCTGCCGAGCTTCCTAAGGATGGGTGCGAGAGCCAACTCAGTTTCAGTTGACGCGAGATCATAAGGCGGAGTTGGAGTGCTGATGTGCGGTCTGGTGGACGAACCTGTTGTGTGATTCTGTGAAGTGATGAAACTCAGTGACCGGTAGTGAGCATGGTACCACGGAACGGAGAGTATTTGTATCATGCTCTTTAAAGGCAAGAGTTCCAAACTGGAGTTGTTAATTGAAAAGATACAAGCAAATAAGGAGAACGGCCCCGACACAGAGACCGGCAGTGTGGCGAATGAGGGTGAGTGATGATTTGAGCATAACTACTGGATTGTGTTAGGCTTTGCATGACGTGCTAAATTGACACGTGACCACCAGATCAATAAATTTTCAAATATATTTATTAGCTTTGTTGGGTAATATATATGATGAACTGGAGGTAATTAGTTAAGATATTTAGCGGCACCTTCGCTTTAAATACGATGAAAATTGAAAATTTTCATTTTGAAATCGTACAAATAATTTGAAAGTCTTGTCTGAATTTATTCCCTACTAGATATCAGAAATTTATACTTTTGTTAACGTAAATTACCCTACATATCCAGTTGTGGTTAACTGTATAGTTCATGGAAGTAGAAGTACCCTGCCATTATAAATGAATATTTACCAGACATTTATGTGAGTAAAATGAAAGTCTGCTACGGCTGGGACATCTCTGTATTGGTGTATTTTGCTGTGGAAAGTTAGTCCAGTGGCAGTTGCAAGGGTGATTTCGCATTATCTGACGGTTGATGAACCACGAGGTTGACATTCATTTACTGTAGCGAGAAGCAGGGAACAGACTTTATCCGTAATGATTGACCAGTCGTTTGCCCACTAGTAGGCTTTATTCTTTTTAAGTTTTCAGGTTTCAAAGTTTGTTACATCAGCCTTAGTAAACTTCATTTTTATTGTTACTTATAAAGGTACATTGTTAGGTTATGTCACCATTAGTGGGGAACAATATTCTTTTTTAAAACTAAGCTACAAATTTCGTTACATTGCATAATTATACCAAACCCAGCCGAATGAAACGAACCCAGTCAAGCTTACATTATCTACTGTAGTTTATGAGTAGAGTATTTTTGCATACCATAGTTTATAAATGATAGTGGGAATGGAGGGTATGCGGTTCTGTACCAAACGTTACATTTTGTTGTACGTTTTTTACTCAGGATTGGCCTAAAATTGCCCTCTCCATCTTGAATACTGAGTTGTAACATCAAATTACATAGGGATCGTCAAGTTTTTACGAGTGTATGATGCGTTCTGCGGGATATCAGTATTTCACATGCACTACCAGTATTTCCGCAAGTTGTAAAAGTTTATAATATTCATTGTATGGGTTGTCAAATAAGTGTGCCAGTTGTACAGCCAATATGGTTTTGCATTTTCATAACCTTGTTTATACACTTAATAAAATCCATAAATGTACAATGAAAGACACAACTATGTTCCCAGAGTTTGACGAATATATAGCGGAAGAATCGAACCATTTGCAACACGCACTAGTAGAGATAGGAGTTTCGTTGTATTTCGCCAGGTGTAAATTATCTTGGGACGGAACTTGGAAGATAGTTGTGTCTTTCATTGTACTTGTAGGCTGTGGTGTCGTTTATTGCTGAAGACCAATTGTTGATCGTCTGTATAATTTAGTCCTTGTACGGTATTACCCTTAGAGGGAAATGTAATTTATATATCTAGCCAAATAAACAGATACCGGTATAAGTCTGCATCTGAGCATTTCTAAACACTATCCTATTATGTGCGTGATTAATGTTAGGCCATAACAATTATAATCTCAGACAGTATCGTTTGTGTACCGTCGGTTTAATGAAGATCCCTTCACAATGCCAGTTGCCTATACCCGTGTCACCGAGCATCCTGTATATTGCTTTACGATGGTGTAATTTGGTAGTGAAATGAGTATTTGATTTTGCTTGCTGTCATGCATTGGTATCCTAAGCATAATTTTTAATAAAAGGATGTTTTATCCTGTTATGGTGCTGGCAGAGTGTAGATATGTATAAGGATATCTGAGTAGCTTTCTTTCTTCAGTATGTGCGGAAGAAATTGGCAAAACAGTGGCCCCCTGATAAATTGTCAGATATTTGTATGGTAGGGAATTTGCACAAGCCATCCCTCATTACCATTTATAATATTGCTTCAGACCACCTGTTCTTCATTATTGCAAACGCATAATAAGACTGTTCTGGAAGTTAACGAGTACAGGATATGGTAACGGTGAATAACCAGACTGCCACGTGCCTCCCGGGGATGATTCTGAACGAGCACTGACAAAAAGTAAAATCCGTGCGTTGCCATGTAGTGTACTTCTTGCTTGTTTTACTCCTGGGTTGATTTTCATGCACTGTACTGTGCAGGATTATAGTAATACTGGTGAATCTTCTAAGTGTGTATTTCAACGTCACCTATATACCCACCCGTTGTGGATTAAAAGTGCCTAAGGGAAAAATGCGTTAATGGATTTTTGCCAATTAGGAAATAAATCTTCGATTTTTGTTTATAGAACATCAGTAAACTTCCAGCCTTATAGTTATTACTATCAGAGCATTGTCTAAAATGGTTATTAACTTAATTTCCTGTAAATTAGATACATTATCATAACTTCACGGAACCTTTTATCTCCAGTGCCGTTGGTCAGGATAATTTTAGATTTCGTCGATATTTATCCTCAACAGTGGAGTTAAATCGAGTAGTTCCGTCAGATGGTCTTGTTGACGCATTGAAAAAAGAATTGCGTTCATTTAAAGGAGGTATGTTGAGTGACTGACACTGAACATTATTGTTTTTGCTTTATAATCTGTTAGTGTGGCTTGCTTTATGAAGGAGTGAAGGACCACACAGGCATTCTTCGCATGTCAATCAGTATCGCAGTTTCATCGTTGTGAGCTCGGATGGCTTTAGCTTCTTTTTACCAAAGAACATAAGAGAGGATAACAGCAGTAAGCCAGTTGGCCCGTGCTAGGCAGTTCCTACAAGAATGACCAAACTACTAGAGTTAGACAAGGATAACAAAGAAGGCTTTCCCCCACCCATCAAACCCTCCAGTCGAAGCCTACAGGATAAAGTCCGAAGGAACACCATGCAGTACAGAAAAACTGGCCTCGACATTTTATAGGAAAGTGTGAAACGAGAAGAGACATGTAGTGAAGCCTGGAAAGGAAACACTGAAATAGTACCGGATATTATATATATATATATATATATATATATATATATATATATATATATATATATATATATATATATATATATATTTAGGCCTATATATATCCAGCCCTTAGGGCCTGCTTATCATTCGCCTAGCTAGCCTGTGCATGAAACTCAATGGAAGGGGCAGCAGCTGCATCACTAGGTAGCTTATTCCATTCGTCCACTTTATTGGCAAACCAGTTTCAACCGACTTACCCACTAAAATGGAATTCATCTAATTTGAAACCATTAAGTCTAGTTCTGTCATGTATGCTCACCTTGCTGTTATCTCCCTTATTTATTCTGCTTCATGCACATATAGCTGCACATCAGTTAAGACTCCCCCTACTTTATACACCCCTTAGAGCGCAAATTTACTTTTTTCAGGCTGTCGTCATATGAAAGCTTCCGAACATCATGTAGCATTTGTGTCATTCTTCTCAACGTTTTCTAACGAATTAATATCCATTCCATAGTATGGACACCAAAACTGCACTGCATAGCCTAAATATGCCAATGCTAGATAGTGTTGTAGTATTTAGATATCCTATTGCTCACGCTAAATAAAATCGTAGAGCCCTATTTTCTGTAATTCTCGCATTAATACACTGTTGCCTTGTTTTAATCTTTACTAACCATGGCTCCTAGATCTCTTACATTCCGAGTTAATAATTAGCTAGTTTATTATCTAAGTCGTATCGTACTTTACATTTTTCCACGTTAAAGTCCATTCCAGTCTTTAGACCACTTGTACAATATATCCAGGTCCTTATGTAAGTTAACACAACCTTCAGTTGAGTTAATGATACGTCCTGTTGTTTGTGTCATTGGCTAATTTGCTAATACTGCCAGTGATTGAATATGCCATTGAATTATTTGTGAATCTAGTTAGAGCCCTATTCTCTGGTCAACATAACGCTCTGTGTTTTCTGAATGGCCTGACAGTGATTGATACTGGAGTTTTTTGGGGATCCTTTCACCGTACCGTAGCTTTCAATAGCGTATGACATTTCACACTCTCATTACCGTATAGCTTTTTGCTGATATATGAATTTTTAAATATTTTACTGAGTGCTTGAGGAGTCAGTTCTACAGAAAGCCGTCGGAAATGGAGACTGTACCATAGCGATTGACTGCATATCCTTATTGCCCCATCAGGAGCATAAATGCCCGCTGCTAGGCTAGTTTGTTTAGTCATTGAAGGCGAAAATGACTTTGCTCACCTCTAAGTAGTTGGTAATGAACCCTTTAACGATTCTTTGGATATAAACCGTAATGGACCTAATTCGAGATCACCAGGCGTCCATATGATTAGACTAAGCGGTTATCATGGAAATTTGTGTAATTTCCTGGACTACAAGAAATTGTTTTGCATTTCATTACCAAAAGGTAACGCTCGATCAAAAATGTGGATATAGTTAGCCTAGTGTGTATGTGTGTGTGTGTGTGTGTGTGTGTGTGTGTTGAATTACTGAGCATTGACCAGTAATCCACATGTCAGTCTTTATTCTATAGTCTAGATCTTCATGTAGGCTAAGGTGAATGAATCCCTTGCCCGGTACGAATTGATATTGTAGGCCTGTGTTCCTTAAGTCATCATTTCCAAGTGTGATGCATGTTTTTTTCTTCTTTTACCCTTGTTACCGGTAACCCATTCCTATAAACAACATTATCAGGGATGAACTATCTTTCCTAACCTACAAGGGATTTTGTGGGATGGGTAAATTCGAGCGTAATTCTTCCCTGGCATGCAGTTGACGGGAAAAAAAATATTTGCCTTCTGTATTAATTGCGAGCGTAACGAGGGAAGCGATATTTACGTTCAGCTGAGAAATGAGCGTCCCGGTCCTGTCGGACCGAGAGGCTAATAACTTTTCTGCTATGTGAGATACGGAAGAGATGCATTCACCAGGCAGTAGATACATTAATTTAATTTTGTTTTTATCTATATATTTACTCATGAGACCAAAGAAACACCTTGAATCCCAGCTTTCGAAGGGAATGTACCGAGGGCTTCAGTTGGGATGCCCCACTATGAAATCTAATTAATAAAGATTACCTGTTGTAGCATTGTTTCCTTGCATGAGTATAATTCGATCAGTAGCCAAGCGTTTACGGACGCAGTTCTTTGACATGGCAAGTCGGGAGCAGAGAATTGAGCATTGTGTGTGTTATAAATGGTACGGCTCCTCTCCATATGCACATCCAGTGAGAAAGTTAGTATTTTAGCTCAGTTACTCTTCTGTTACCGGTATTGTTCAACTGCCCCACCAGTAATGTTGAAAGTTTACACCAAGTTGAAATTATAATAGGCGTATATATATATATATATATACATACATATATATATATATATATATATATATATATATATATATATATATATACAAACAAACAAACTCGCTCGCTCGTCATGCGCTCACAAAGCGCATTTTACTGGTTATCAAAATTTGGTAGGATAGTTACATTTTGCTCATAACCGGACTAATATATATATATATATATATATATATATATATATATATATATATATATATTATACATACAGGTATATAATATATGGTATATACGGTTTGTTTATACATATAAAGTTATACTCGGTTTATTTTTTTATTTGTACTGTCTGTAAGGGCGTGGTTATTTGCCAGCTTTGTTTAATACTGTGCATAATATGATGCAAGTTCTCTTCCTGGCTATTCGTACTGTTGTTCATAATAACGTAGTTTGTCTTGTCAGGCATCTCGAATTGAACTGAACTTGAATTTGGCTCTGTTGTTTTTGTTATTTCTTGGAGGGAACAATATGCGGGCTCCTGGCCTTTGGTTCCTTTTTCCTTGCATTAAAAAAAAGAAGTCAAGTGACCAGCAGTGGTAGGCCTAAAGTACTTATGTGAACTTCATATTATGTTGTGAACATTTACCGGTCGTATGGATACGAATACTTGCGCATGTGTACTGATTTATAGTTGTCTAAAGGCACTGTTTGCTAAAGCATCTATCTTCGGCATTCTCATATTTCATAGCCAGATGGTGCAGTTGGCATAAGTAGATCTCATATGTAGCTAAGAGTATAATTAATGGGGTAATACCATTCAAGGGCAGTCAGGGTAAGTACCTTCGCATTGAATATGGGGACTGATAAACCTAACCCCGGACCCTTACGCTCGGATGGGGCAGTATAGCCTACTCAACAGTGGCGAGTGAGGGTGAGATGCCAGGTTGCCTGTCGCTTATTGCCACCGTTGTAACGCATAGCTATACCTTAACTCTCAGTGCTTCAAGAATGCCCCGGTGGATCTTAAAATATCAATACTTTTACGTACAGGTGCGACCAAGTGTACAGTAGGCAACACATGACCAGCATCCTGCAGTGCTGCAAATACCGTATTATTATTATTTTTTTTTTCTACCTTAAGCCTCTGCGTGTTGCCTTTCTGTATCCAGAAAGTTAGTGCAAACAACATACATTATAACCTCCAACATTACCATGTTGAAGTGATGCTGCTTGGGCTTCTGACCTAGACCTGATATTATTTTGTTCTAAATGAGCCCATAACTGCCAGTGTCCCAGAAATTAACGACCCTCCTTTTGAAGGATGGGAAGGGAGCTGAGAAACTCATGTAAAACTGGATAGCAAAGGTGTCCTGTTACCGTATATCGGTGGAACTACGTGAAGAAGTCCCACGCACATTGCATGTATGTGTGTGTGTGTGTGTGTGTGTGTGTGTGTTCGCATAACATGAGGGTACCCACCATCCATCGACTTGATGTAGTGCTACCCTGAGGTATCTTTACACTGAGTTACAAGCCAAATGGTGTCCTATATCCAAGGAAACCTCTTAATACGTTGGGCAGTAACCATATAATCAAGTAATGCCTGATGGTCTAGTGGGTAAAAGCGCTGCAACCGGATGATGCCCGTAAAGGTTTGTATCCGTGGGTGATGGGATTTACTGCTCACGTAATGCTTCTCGGAAGAACACGAAACTGGTCACCCGCACCCTAAATGTCGGGACTTAGTAACCTAGTCCCGAACCCCTAGGCTCCTGATGGGACAGTAAACGACTGGATTATATAAACAAGATGTACCTGGACTTCGAGGCACTATCTTCAGGAGGTGGTTATTCTAGGGCTTATTTTAAGTAAAAATGCTTTATCAGCGTAGGTCCTTTTCTCCACATTTATGGAGCTACAATTGCCAGTGAAAATGAACAATTTTTTATAGAGGCTGCTTTTGCTCAGTCATCAGTAATTGTTACTCCACAAGTTGAGATTTGGACCCATATTGTTATATGGTAGCATTTTTTAATCAAAATGAGCCCGAAAATCATCTCTTGGAGTTATTGCATCAAGTCGGGTCATGCAATGTACAGTATATATCCCATTAGATCACAGGGTTGCTACTTGTATTGTGTTGCTGGAATAGTTCTTAGCGTACTACCCTCTGCCTATCGGCTTGTAGTAACGGTCTTAGGTCCTGGGGTTCCCTCCTTTATTAGCCCTTGAAAATTTTGACTTGCGTCCATTCCACTTGACCAAGGTTCTGAATGGGACAATATATATATATATATATATATATATATATATATATATATATATATATATATATATATATTATATATACATATATATATATATATATGAGCCTCTGTGGTAGAGTGTGCGTTTCGTACACGAGTGGACCAAGGTTCGCGCCCCGCCAGGGTAATAAACTTTGGGAGTGTTCACCCGGCCACGTACTACATTGGCGGACACCAGGGGTGCTGTGGTTGAACCAGTGTCGCTTACTGTAAAAGTATGCTTGCACCCAGTCGGCTTGCGCGGGCCGAT
>NC_136979.1:24245637-24358137 GCF_032717465.1 Coenobita brevimanus
ACATATTCATTCGCATCATAGCCCCAAAGGGGAGAAGGGACAGATCCTCACCGCACCACACCGCACAAGGGTCAACCGCGCAGTGCAGTCAGTGACATCCGCAGCAGGGCCTGACAGCAGAGCTGGTTTACCCCTGCCACATCATAATAGACCCATCCCCTTACCCGCACCTGTATATATATATATATATATATATATATATATATATATATATATATATATATATATATATATATACGGTATATAATATGTACTGGTATATAATACACACACACACACATATACAAGGGGACGGGTGTGTGTGTGTGTGTGAAGGTCACAGCCTTGCCCTTAGATCGGACTATATGAGCTCTCGGCTCCCTTCCGGGGGGGTAAAAGCTGACGATCACGACCATCAAGTGATCCTGACCGACCCGGTGAATTACACACACACACACACTTTTTTACCCTTTCTTCAAGATGAGGCTTTCATAATCGGAGAACTTGCATGCTGGTAGCGAGTTGGGGGGTGGGGGTTGTTTTGTAAGGATTGTGGACATTGGACAGTGGAATGTGAAGTTGTTTAACCACCATCACATTCAAGTTTCCTCTAAACTGGTGTGTAACGGATAGGCATAATGACATTTATTCGTACCCTGATTTTCAGTGAAAGTCACACTCCAAAGCTACTTATTGTAAATTGTCAGTATATTAATACTGGCTAATGGTTTTAACTTTTGTCACGAGATGAAAATTGTATTGACTGATTTCGTTGTACTACTTTTAATTTTGATGGAGAATCGCGGTAGATTGTACCCTAATGGCAGTGATAACAGCACCGTTGGACATTTTCCGGCTGTGAACGTTAAACACTAGTGCCGGTAGTAGTCTAAAACGTGTTCGTATGGAGAACAGTCCATATTTTTTTTCATTCTACTTCTCATCCTTGCTTATCAAATGCATATACCAGTTAAGTTCAGTGTACATTTTGTGTAGTTGAAGTTCAAGGTAATTATAAGTAATCTAAAGGCATGCACAGCGAACGTACAGTGCAGTGGTAGGCGGTGTTTCCAAACTTACCACCTCACCTTTTAGTAGTAGCATCGTAAGCAGCACAACTCGCTGTAATCTGTTCGCCGTGCATGCCGGTCATCTACCACATTTCTGCTATACTGGTACCTTCTAGATATGGGTACTCTGTAATAATAATAATTTGCTTATTATGCATACACTCTTGTCCAACCTCATACCCACTGGCTCCAGCTTCTTCCTTAACGTACAGTACATGGTTACAGGGTTTCGTGCCACAATCATTGGTCAAGTTGTTCAGCTGGCGCTGGAAACATATAAGGGAATTGCTGTAGTAAAGGGGATGGGGTTAAAGAGGGAAGTGTGAGCCTGGAAAGTGCAAGCACGTAACACGCTACACCTACAGTGTTTAAAAATACCATCTTTTTATTATTTCTGTTTATTTCTCTCAAAATATAAGTTCCGATTATGAGGATCTTGTGAATGCAGACATGCTTTCAGTAAGTCACGATTGTTTTGTACTTTCTGGAACAAAGAATTAAATTGTTTTATTTATTTTTTGTTTGTTTATTTTTATATGCCACGATTCTCAACTCTATGTTATCCTTATTTGACTTTAGGTGCACTATGCACAAACACTGTTGTCACATTTTTTTTTTTTTTTCTGTATTTCACGCAGAAAAAATTTGAAACTTTTCTTTTTTTGTGTGTGTGTATGTTTGTGTGATCCCACGTTGAGTGAACGCTACCTTTTATTAGAAATTAATTTTCAATCTTTATGGAGAAATAGATTTGGTGGTTGTATTTGGGACGCAGACCAGAAGTCTAACTCTGTTTTGCTTTGAACTGCGTCATCACCATCATTATCGTCATCATCATCATCATCATCATCATCACCATCATCATCATACAGACCTTTCCCATAGAGATATAAAGATGGGGTGTGTTAGGGTCCAGAGAGCAAGATAAACCCTCATAGAATGGGGACTAGCAAAAGACTGTCTATCTGCGAGTTTATCGTACCGGTATATCTACCTGTTGCCAGACGCCTCAGTCCCGTAAGGGGTGGCCACAAACAAGTCGCCTCCATGTCGTCCAGTCCTCCGCCATTTCACTGCCCCCCCCACCCCCTCCCCCAGTTCACACACCCCTCATCACTGCACCCCTCCATCCCATCCTCGGCCACCCCCTCTCCCTCCCTATCCTCCTTTCCACCTCACTGACATACACTCTCCTCATTAACCTGTCGCTGTCCATCCTCTCCTCGGTTGTGGCACTTTGGAGCTGCTGATTGGGAGGCCCTCATGCAGTACTTCTTTGATTTTCCCTGGAATGGTTATTGCTTCCATGGCCGTGAGCCACCTGAGTGTGCCTTACGCATTGCGGAGGTTATTCTCTCGGGCGTGGAAAAATACATTCCTTTCTCATATCCTGTAACTAATGAAAAAAAAAAAAGGTTTAATCACGATTGTTCTAATGCTGTCCACAACAAGGAGAAGGCCTATAAAAGGTACCGAAGCCAACTCACCCCTGAAACTCATCTTTCTTATATTTCTTCCTGAAATCGTGCAGTCTGTTCTTCGCCCTGCTAAAAATAATTTCACCCGTACTAAATGCTCTCAACTCTCCAACTTGAATTCTTCACGCTCCTTCTGGCGCCTTGCCAAAATCCTTTCTAACAACTTTACCTCATCATCCTTCCCTCTTTTCCACTCTGATGGCTCTTTAGCTATTTCATCTGCTGATAAAGCATAACCCTTGGCTCAGACTTTCTCCTCCAGTTCCACCTTAGACGATTGTGGTGCTGTCCCTCCATCTCGTCCACCCTCTGACTTCTTCATGGCTGGCATTAAAATTTCTTCAGCTGATGTATTTTCTGCCATCACTTGCCTCAGTACTAACAAGGCATATGGGCCTGATGGGGTCCCTCCTATTGTCCTCAAGAACAGTGCTTCTGTGCTTACACCTTGCCTAGGTAAACTCTTTTCACCTTTGTCTGTCAGCTTGCACCTTTGCATCTTGCTAGAAGTCTGCTCTCATTCAGCCTGTCCCAAATAAGGGTGACCATTCCCAGCCCTCTAACTATCGCCCAATTGCTTAAACATCCTGTATTTCAAAAGTTTTCGAGTCTATTCTTAAGAAAAAAAAAAATTAAAGCATCTTTCCCATCACAACCTTCTTTCTGATCGTCAGTATGGGTTCTGCCAGGGACGCTCCACTGGTGATCTCACCTACCATTTAGACTCCTAGTTATCCTCCTTTCAGTACCTAGGTGAAAGCTTTGCCATTGCACTTGATATACCAAAGGCTTTCGATCGAGTCTGGCATAAATCGAATTTCCAGACTACCTGTACCCTTCTGTGGTTTCTGCCCTACCAGTGCCTTCATCTATGGCTTTCTTTAGGTCGTTCTATAGCTGCTGTTGTAGACGGCCACTGTTCTTCTTCCAGGGCTATCAGTAGTGGTGTTCCTCAGAGCTCTATTCTATCTCCAACTCTCTTCCTTTTATTCATCGTTGACCTTCTAATCTGTACCTCTATCCCTGTCCACTCATATGCTGATGACTCCACCCTTCACCTTTCCATTCACTTCCCGCAGTGTCTGTCTCAGCAGTTTCTTCAGCAAAGAAGGGATGAGGCTGTGGCAAACCTAATGTCTGACTTGGCTCATGATTTGGGTACAAATTACCTTGTTGTTTTTAATGCACCCCAAACTCAGTTCATACATGTATCAACCCCACAGAGTCTTCCACAAGAGTACCCACTAATTTCTGACAATAGTCAGCTCAATCCTACATCATCTTTAAACATACTTGGGGTTTCATTCTCTCGGGATTTATCTTGAAAAGAACATATTACCTCGCTTGTAAAATCTGCTTCAAAGAGATTGGGTGTGCTAAGCCTACTCTGTAAATTCTTTACCCCTGCACAGTTGTTGACTTTATACACGGGTTTTATTCGCCACTGTGTATAATACAACTCTCATCTGTGGGGAGGTTCACCACACACCTCTTCTCAACAGTGTGGAGTCAAAGGGTTATCGTCTCATCAACTCTCCTCCTCTTACTGGCTCCCTTCAACCTCTGTCTCTTCACTGCACTGTTGCCTCTTTATCTCTTCTGTCGCTACTTCAATGGCCACCGCTCCTGTGAACTGTCTGCTTGCATCCCTTCACCATCATGGCGGGCACATAGCACCCGTTTCGCAACAAACTCATCCTTTTCTGTCCGACTTTCCAATGCAAGAGTTAACCGCTACTCTCAGTCCTCCATGTATGCTACAGGTCAGCTCTGGAACTGTCTCCCTCTGTCTGTTTTTCCTACTGCCTACAATCTCCAGTCTTTCAAGTGCAGTGTGTCCAGGCATCTCGAAATGAATGGATCTTGAAGTTGGTTCCCTGTTGTCTTGTTTTTGTTTTTTTTCTTGGAGGGAGCAGTTTACAGGCCCCTGGCTTTTGGCTCCTTCTTCCTTGGATTAAAAAAAAAAAAAAAAAAAAAAGGCCAAACCACCTCAGTGTATTTTTCCTAACGCACTCTATCACGTCCACATCCACACCAGAACGCTCCTACACTTCTTCATTTGTCAGTCTGTCTCCATGTAATTATGCATGCTCCTCTCAAATAGCCCAACTCATTTCCACTGCTCTTACTCTTGACTTGTGTCCTTCCAACAAGATCCAAGCTTCATTTTCGTTAGAGTTGGTATCACAGTACGGTCCCATCACAAGAACATAAGAAGAGAGGATACAGTAACTGCAGTAGGTCAGTTGGCCCGTGCATGTCAGCTCTTAATAGAGTGTTGTCATAATGATGCTTGTTGCAGAAATGTGCCCTGAGTATTTCCTTAGCCAACAGCTACAGTAAGGGGTGGCAGTGTAGGTGCCCAGAGCGTGGGAGATGTGTGTGAGGCCCTTGGAGGTGGAAAGCCAGCCACACTGTCAGTGAAAGAGGTAGCAAGGTTCTTGACAAAGCTTGGTTGACATAGACTTCCACGGTTAGTTTCAAGAGATAACGATCGTCTCATGAAAGTTTCCTGACGCAGAAAGACTGCGTATCTTTCATTTACTTCATTGAGTTTTATAGTACTACCACTGAAGGAATCGGTCAAGACACGAGTAGCTTCTCAGATGCGGTAGCTTCTTCATTACCAGTGCTGGCTCCCCACATACACTTTCCAACACCCAGAAATAAAGATTTACCGTATACAAGAAGGATAGGAAAGAAACTACACAACCCTATATTGAGAACAATGTCCGTCTTACCAAATTTAGTGGTTAGAGCATCAGAAAATAAGAAGAGAGGATAACTACAGTAGGCCGGTTGGCCCATGTTAGGCAGCTCCTAGAAGAGTAACTGAACTTCTAGAATGAGATAAGGATAGCAACGAAGAAGGCTTTCCCCCCGCCCTCCAAACCTTCCAACCGAAGCTGGCAGGAAAAATTCAGAAGGAACACCATGCATTATTGAAAAACTGGCGTGGACATTTTACAGGAAAGTGTGAAAGGAGAAAAAAGGACTATCATAGTGTAACCTGAAAAGGAAAATTAATGAATTAGTACTGGTTATGAGGGTTTTTGTAATATCCACCCATTATTTGTCATATGCTTATCTACCGTAGCCTATGCTTGAAACTCTCAGTGAAAGGGGCAGCAACAACATTACTAGGCAGCTTATTTCATTCGTTTATTACGCTATTACCAAACCAGTTTCTACTTATGTTCATACTAAAACGGAATTTGTCTAGTTTGAAACCATTACCTCTAGTTCTCTCCTGTATTGTCACTTGAAGTACCTTACTAATATTTCCTTTGTTTGTTCCCATCATCCACTTAAACACCTCAGTTAAGTCTTCCCCTACTCTGCGTCTTTCTAGTGAGTGCAGATTTAGTTTTTTTTTAGTTTGTCTTCATCTAAAAGGTCCCGAACATCATGTATCATTTTTGTCATTCTTCTCCGTACGTCTTCTAAGGAATTTCTATCCATTCTGTAGTAGGGAACAGAGGGGGTTACAGCTGTGAGAAGGTAGCATTGTTAGGGCGTCTGTAACCTTATTTGAAAATCATGACCTATTTACTGCCGCGGTAGCCAATTGGTTAGTGCTGCAAGCCACGAAGCTGTTGGCACGTGAGCGCCGTGGTTCGAATCCAGATGCCATGTTGTAAAGAAGAGGTGATGTACTCACGCGCAGGTGGTCAGAACCATGCAGACATGAGCTGGAGGCCACAACTCGCCTGCCTGCTTTGAAATACCTACCTGAGAATGGTGTGATGCTGCCTTATTGTCCATTTCTTCGGTGTTTAGATTGGTTATATAGCTTCCAAGCGATGAAGATTGGTAGTGAGTTGTTTCCAGTCATTTTTGATTACCGGTAGTCTACCTAAACTTCTGTATGAAACACATAAGAGTATAAAACCACAGCTGTGAAGATACCGGTAGTTCCATAACATAGACACCGTGTCTGCATAATAAAGTATATGCTTAAGAATATTAAAAGAATCGGGTAACTCGAGTAGGATATGCGTATTCTACCATTGAAATAAGAGTTTATGCAGTAGATATAATCATTAATAATATGAATATAATTTCCCCCTTCTCTCCCGTATCTCACTTTTTTCTCGCTCTGTCTATTCCTTCCTCTGTCTTTTCCTCCCTCTGTCCCTTCTTTCTGTTCCTTCCTGCTTTGCTGTATTTATTCTATCTTCTCCTTTCGACTCCCTCTGTATCTCCCACACTGTCTCCTTTCCCCATATCTCCTTTACCCCACCTTTGTACCCGTCTCATCCTAACTTAACTATCTCCATCTCTCCCTCCTATCTCCTCTGTCTCTCTCTCACTCTCCTTTTTCCGTCTTTCCTTCCCTGTGTCACTTCATCTGTTGCTTTCACTTCATAACCTTAATATATCTCCAGTCTGTCTCCTCCATCTAGCTCTTCATAAGCTTTAACATCTTCCAACTGTATTTCCTTGAGGATTTCACTTTACTGTTTAAGTTACATACGTACATACATACCGTACATATATACATACATACACACATACATCTAATCCAGTGTTGCCCCATGAGGAGTGTAGGAGCTCTGGGCTAAGCAAGGTGATCCTGAAATTTAAGGTGAGAGTGACCAGCCTCACACATCCCTGAGTGGCATTATGTGAGCAATAAACCCCAACCAGCCCTTGGATATACACCTACACAGGCTGAATCCGAATGAAGCACCGTAATTACCCACTAAACCACCAGGTGCCATAGTTTGGTTACATCATTGCCACCCAGCATAGTATGGTAAATGGTTTCCTGGTATACAGGAAATCATTTGGCTTGTCAGTGTAAAGTCATCTGTAGACAGAAGGAAGAGGAAAGAAAGAAGGACGTAAGAGGAAGGAAGACAAGGAAAGGGCAGCCATCCAAGAGCGGCACTACATCGAGTGAGTGGATGGTGAGCGCCCCCACCTACCACGCATAATATACATGAAGCAGAGAACAGAGGAAGTTGTTACCTCAAGTGGCATTTAATGCTAGTAAAACCAAATATACCGGTATATAGTTTACTAATAGACGGATATTTCCAGATTCCCATATTACCTTCAGGGCTATTAATATTCCCATTTCCAAAGGTATTGAAATTCTCAGTGTTTCACTTCATTGATTTCAGCTGGACCTCTCATGTCAGATCACTTGCTAAAATCGCTCCAAAGAAACTTGGATTATTGTATTGAGTTCGTAGCTTCTTCACTGACGAGCAGTTGGTTATAGTTTGTAAGTCATGTGCGCTCTCAGCTGGAATAATGCTCACCCATGTGGAGTGGATGTGGGGAGGTTGCACTAAAGCAACTTGACAAAATTCAGGACAAAGTTGTTAGAATTATTAATAACCCTGCTATTACCGGTACAAATAAACTACCTCTCCGACAGGTAATAAGGAATTTTGCCTGTCTTGCATTATTTTACCGATACTTTTATGGCAAATACTCAGACAAAGTTGCATCCATTGTGCCACCTTTCTATACCTTCCCCTGTGCTACACGGACATGTGGTAGCGCTCGTGACTGAAATGTCACACTGCCATATTGCAGAACTTCCGCCTGTCAGAATTCTTTTATTCCCCGAACTGCATATCTTTGGAAGTCGTTTCCCCAGAGTTGTTTCCCCCAAAACTTCAGCCTACAACTGTTGAAGTCCAACTGTTACAGATTTTTTAAGTTGGAGGTCACCAGTAATCAGGTGATTTTTTTTTTTTTTTTTTTTTTTTGTGAGTTTTACGCCAGGTACCCCTTTTTTGGATAAGGGCTAAGGCGTTGCCCCTGGGTAGAGGACTTTTGGTTTGGAGCGTGTAGCATTTTATGACCGGATGCCCTTCCTGATGTCTACCAATTCGATCCTCCGACCCTTCGGTCAGAGTAGAGCGCTCTAACCCACTGAGCCACGGCTGCTCAGAATGGATTAATGGGGTCGAACTCAAGACACCTTTGTTAGAATCTCAGGCTGGTCCACCTTACCTCTCATTGGCTCCTGAATGAAGTATTTTTTTATTCATTTGTTTTTCCTTCCTCTTTTCTGTTATTAAAAAGGAAATCTACATGCCTGGCTATATCTACTGAAAAGTACTTTGACTGTATTTTTTCCAGGCTATAATTCCCTCTAAACCCTTGAATAGTTTTTCCATCTTTTGAAGCTTTTCGTAACTCTTGGGTTCGTCTACTTCCCTTGTTCCTTACATGCTAATCGTATCCACGTGTTTTCACTTGATACCTGGGAACCAAGCAGTGCTTATTTCATATCCGTGCAGTCAGCGTTGATCTTGTTTTTTTTTCCACACAGACGAATCCTTTTCTGGTAGAGTCCTCATTTCCGGGGAAGCGATAAAGGGTTTTTTTTTTTTTTTTTCGCGCGTGTAATGAGCACCCAAAGGCAGCACAATTGTTAGGCATATTTCAAGCAAAACAGATAAGTAATGATAGAAAATTGGGTTGATCTTGACTGCCTGAAAACCAACTCTGAACTAAGGTCGGTCCCTGGAGTGGGGTACTGCTGACGTCACGCGCTCGGCTGTTCCCATATTGGCCTGCGAGTAAGTACACCTCCTGATGCAGGCAGCTGGCATCACTCGACTCAGTGTCCATTCACATTTGGTTAATTGCTAAAATGAGTCCACAGAGCAACACGCAGGTGAGATATCTGCAGTAACGTGGATGACGCACTGACCTTGTATCCCAGGGTATTGGGTAAATAACCCGCCTCAGGCTCAAAGTCTTAGTTAAGGAGATGAGCATGTGGCTAAACGCGTCATAGAGTATGCTCCAACTTTATACCTTTTATGGCCCATTTAACTTGGCACTGCTGATAATTAAAATATTTTTATGTTTTTCTGTTCCATTTTGCGTATTCTACCCAGTCAGTGTATATGCATCGTATGGGGACGATACTAATATGAAGAGGGGATTGTTATATGAAAGGGAGTTGAGAGCGTGAAGGTGTGTGGAGGGGTGGAGCAGGAGGTGAGGGGTTGCTGGTGGAGGCAGGGGTTTGAGAACGTGAAGGTGATGGTGGGGGAAGGAGAGGGTGAGCAGGAAAAGAGAGGTTGCTAGAATATAGACAGGGGAGCCATAGCCTCTGGTGCAGCTCCCAGGGGCCGGGGGAGAAACGGGGCGGCCTTCATTATCGTGCTCGGGGGTGTAACACATGAACTTGTAATCCGCGGTAGGGTAGACGTGAAGCTGTCGGTGAGGGGCGGAAGGTCGTGGAGGGTGAGGGGCGGAAGGTCGTGGAGGGTGAGGGGCGGAAGGTCGTGGAGGGTGAGGGGCGGAAGGTCGTGGAGGGTGAGGGGCGGAAGGTCGTGGAGGGTGAGGGGCGGAAAGTGGTGGAGGGTGAGGGGCGGAAGGTGGTGTAGGGTGAGGGGCGGAAGGTGGTGTAGGGTGAGGAGCGGAAAGTGATGCAGGGTGAGGTGGTGATAAGTGAGGAGCAGAAGGTGGTGGAGTGTGAGGTGGTGAAAGGTGAAGGACGGGAGATGAAGGTTGAGATTGCGCATGGCAGGTGAGGCTGCTCGTGCAGGGGTTGGAAGTGGAGGTGGTGATGGATGAGTTTGCCGGCGAGGGGGAGGGAAGGTTGTGAAAAGGGGATTGGGTGGCTGTAGAGATGAGGTGGTGCAGGTATACAGGGGCTGGGCGAGGCGGGTTGTTGGTGGCTTTGGTGGGGTAGGGCAGGGGGTTGACGCCCTAGAGTGTAGTGTGGTGGGATGGAAAGAGTGGAAAAGATAGCCATATCATCGGGGTTGTATTGGATTGGGGTGGAACAGGTGTTTGTGAAGTAAGACGGTACCAGGTAAAGGGCAAGTTCCTCTGGCCCAGCTGTTTGTAATGAATCATTCATATGCATTCCCAAATTGATTATTAGTGGAAGGTTCACTTCATTGTAAAATATAAAGATTGTAAGTAGCAGAAATTGTTCTACCCCAGCGTCTCCTATGTAAGTTCTATTCCCGAATGCTGGGGATGTTTCTCTACAGCGCTGGAGAAGCACATTTTAAGTGTGGTCATCAATTGGATTAGGCCACTACGGGATCCATTATATTCTTTAGAAGTACGGTATTTTGTAAATCGAGTCACGACCCTAAGTTTGCTCTGGGTAGCTATTTGACTCTCAACCCTAAAGTCCCGTCCGTACTTTCGCGTACAACTGTTGGTTATCGAGCAGAACTGACAGTTGCCCTGCATGTTCCGTCAGTGATGGATGTCAGATTCATCATCCCGAGTGCATGCTCATGAACCGGCAGAAACCGTTGGTAACACTGACACCTTGATTTAGCGACCTAAACAAACATTTATCTATTTCACGACTATATTTCGTTTTCAAGAGACAGTGAATGCTGTTCTGATATATTTCGCATTGGCATCACGTAAATAGTTTAGGTTACCATAAGCGAGTACCGGTAGTTATGCAGACAGTAAGCCAGGGTACCTGATGTAGGCTGTAACGGAACAAAGAGCAGTTGTTTGGACACAGGCAGCAGCGCACACTGGTCCCAAACTATGAATTTGTGGCCAAAAACCTACTGACTCACCAATCACGCTTCATTTTCCTTCAGATTAATGGTGTAGTTTATACTGGATAAAATACCAATATTTGACCAGTTAAAGATATGCATTAATAATTACAATCAAGGCAGTTATAATACATATGATGATACGGTTCTGTATATTTACATATACAAGCAATTCATGAACCACTCTAATTCAGTGACATTTTACCATTGTACGCTTGCTCCTTACAGATAATTTTGTGCAACTTAAAGCATAAAAACATAGGAAGAGAGGATAACTGCAGTAGGTTAGTTGGCCCATGCTGAGCAGCTCCTAAAAAAGTAACTGAACTAAAGCAACTTAAGATAGACCTCGAGCAGGGAAAGTATTAACGAAAGATACGGTATTTCAAAACTCTCCGGTTCAGGAAATCTGTCATAGGCTGAATATAATCATCCGGAGATAGGAGGTGTAGAAGTAATTCATCGTACTGAAGAGATTAGTACAAGAACCTAATGAAATGTAGTGCATTTATCACTTATTTTTTACACACACTCCTCCGCCTCGTCGCCGTTGTCGTCGTTGCGTGATGATTTTAAAATGCAGCTGGGAACAGCTACCTGCCGTAACTCCAGGAAAAATCACTCTCCTTCGTAACGGTGGATGTAGGTCGCCGTCGTCGTCATCACTCATAACCATTATCATCATGTGTGTAAAGTGCTGCCATAACTCCCGGAAAAATCACTTAGAGGTGGCTATAGGTGGAGCTTTCTTTTCCCTAGACATATTTATTTATAACCTTTCTCCTAAATCTTTGGGTATCGGATACCTATGACCCGATCATATAATACAGACGTTTTTCAAAAAGTCTGTAATGAAACCCAGTATTAGAGTATTCATTTTTTTTTATTTTAGTTATTACTTCTATTGAAACTAAGAAAATTTATAGTACCTCATTGTATTGCCGTTTAATATGAAATTATACCAAAGTTAACATTCTCTCTCTCTCTCTCTCTCTCTCTCTTTATGTTTAGGCCTATACAGTATGGTCTGGAATTCTTAATACTGTTTTTTGCGGAAAAAGCCCGGATATTTCAACATAATACGGTAATTATTCAATCAGTTGGACCTATGAATCCGAGTACACAGCAACCTCGTATTTTGACAAGCCATCTGGGGCCAGTTTGCAGCATTGTCTGATAAATTGTCACTCAGGCTCCGATCAGGAACAAACAGACATTAATACATTCTAGACAGGACGGGGCTTCATACTTCCGCGGGGTATGGGCATGTATCAGTTAACGATGTAGCCTGCATTACCATACTGTGTGGGTGTGGGTGTGGGTGTGGGTGTCAGTCGCAGTCATAGCATGATACTATAAGTAGCCTGCTGTAGACTTGTACGTGTAGAAACGACTGCTGTATTTTTTTTTTCTTTTTGAGAATATCAGTTATTCTAGTTGTTGTATCCTTTTGAAAATATAGAAAGCAGTGTAGCAGATTTTGACAATTCACTACGTTAGCCTGTATGAATTATATATAAGTGAATGAAACCGGATAAAGAATTCGCGACTTTCATCGATGAATATACCAATGTAATCCGATTACGGTACCAGTAGTATAAGGAAGAATGATAGGTATGATTCATTGTGTTCATGAGTACGATTGTACCAGTAAAAATTGTTTATCCGGTATATTAGTTACTTAGTGCCAGTGTGTGCAGTTGAGTATGTCCTTGAATCATGGAGTGAATACAGTACGGAACACCTTATGGTTAGGGTACCTTTTTGAGCCAGCGTTATTGCAGGAGTTGATAGAGATAAATGCTTATCGCAAGAAACTGTATCGTACCTGAAAGTACTGAGTCTGATTGACTGACGTCCATGTATGGATATACAGATTATATTCTGAGTCAGTTCCACGTGGAGCCCGTTGTGAATAGTGATAGGCCCATGAAATATTGAAGATTTTATTTAATTTTACTTTATTATCTTGTGAGGAACAAGTACCATAAAATTAATATGGGAAGATTACTCTTTGTAATTATGTGTATCAATCCGTATGAGGTCCACTGTTGAATCATAATTGCTTGGCGAAAGTGACAGCCGGAATTAACTCTTCCATGTTGGCCAAGTACGTATCAAGAAAGCGATGTCTGTGGTGAGCAGTACCGTACCTGTGATCATGGAAATGTTGTGGTGGCTATATTTGTGCTGTGCCAGTCATCTGTTGCTGTGAACCGAGAGGTTGTAAATATTTTGAAAGCTTATACATGGACGTACTGTGCTACTGACACACCATAGACGTTCAGGTCTCGAACCCCAAACTAAATGCACACTCAGATCTGGACCTCATGCAACCTCTTGTCCATTGTGGTTCATCTTAAATTTTCACTGCGATGACGTATTTTCTGTTTTATTCTTTACCATCAGACGATTTTATACAATTTTGGACAGTTTTCATACTGGACAGGTTAGATGTAACTTCCATTAATCCTGTCAATACGACAGAATTTGCCGAATTTAAATACTTGTATCAGAAATAATCAGAATAAAATAACAAAATATGTCATCGGTTTGACGGGACAAATTACGTATTTTTAGTTGGTATAATAGTGGTTTATGGCGTACGGGTAAATTTGTATTGTGGCTAACATATGCAGAATCTTTGAACTTCTGATAAATTAAGTTTATGTTCAGTCTTTGAATTGGCAAAGACTGCACCGTTAATCAGCATGGGAGTACATCGGAAGTACAGGAGGCCTGTTGGCCCATAAAGTTATCTGCTTGAAAAAATGCTAGTAATGTTAAGTTCTAACCAAACGTGTAAGAGAAAAGGACAACAGAGGTACGCTCTCCCCCACCCACCACACCATCCGGTAAAACCGTCAGAAAAAAGAGGAGGGGGGGGGGACACTATGCTTGTTAGAAAGAACAAGTATGGAAATTTCATAGGAGATGCAGAAGAGGAACGACTGTATATGCACTGTGTATAATCTGATCTGACTTTAATCCAAAAGTGCACAGGACAATTGAAAGGTTGAAATAATGTCTCTAAGTGCTGTTGACACATACTGATTGGTGCATAACATCAAAATAGTCCTGACATGCGTTGCTGCTGCTGCAGTTCTCACAAACTTGCCTTTAGCAACCAGTGACAAACCATGAAAGTCTCACGAGTGTTCTCTTCCAAATACCAGACGTTCTCGCTAACACACACACACACACACACACACACACACACACACACACACACACACACACACACACACACACACACACACACACACACACACACACACACACACACACACACTGACATCTGGGAAGTGTTTTCTCGTGGTTGTGATGATTGTGTGATTCTTAGATTTGGTAGGCTTAGCTGTCAAAGTATGCGTAGTAGCCAAGAGTCCCTTGAGTTAGTGGCCGATATTATGAAATGTATCGTGACGCAACAAAGAGGCTCATCTCGCATTGCAGAAAGACGCATTATAATATATCTGAGAGCAGCTAAATAGAAAAGAAATATCACAGCTGGTTTATTATGAAACAAAACTGAATTTAAAGATACCGAAATCCTGAAAATCATTTTACATTTCTGTCTTTGAGGAAAAGGAGGTATGTACCGTAGCTAACATTATCAGTTGAAACATTTGTCTCATTATTTTTCAATGTCGCACCCATAGTATCTTATTCAGTCACTCATTATTCAGATCCTGTCCCGCGTGCTCACATGGGGTGAGAAGATCTAGACCAGGGCTTTTTCATTTCATCAGAAGAATAAAGAAGTCTCAAGTTCAAGTTTCCCCTTTACTTTCCGTTTAGGAAGGGTAGGCCTATAAGGCAGCTCAAAGCACATGACTGTAAGGTTAATGCGCTTCTTGCCTACGCATTTCCATTCTGCCACAGGTTATATCCACCAAAAGTAACGTTATGGATGTATGTAATATATAAGAGGAGGGGGTTGATGAAAAGTGTTTCACATGAACAGTGCCAGAGTAAGAGGTTGTAGTTTCAACTTCAGGTTCCATTGTAAATTGCAAGGAGTTCACCGTCCTCTTTTCGAGGGATAAAGAGTGGATTGAAGTATGTTTGCTGTTGTTGTTGTTGATCAGCCCCAGTCTGTCTGACCGAGCAGACCAAGGCAAGCAGTCGTGCATAAATCTTTTCCTCTTTGTAGTTGACAGAGAGGCGCGGGGCAGTGTATGGAAGATTGGTTCCTGGATGGATACCGTATTTGCGTTTCTATGCCCAGTTAACAGGGGCTCCATAGTAGGCTCCACTTTATTCCATTTTTTTTTTTTTTTATAATACGGTTACCACCCAGCATTTTTACATGGTTTATCTTATCGCTTATTCCTATAAAAACGTACACGCCAGTTTTACTGTACTACGTGGTGTTTTTTGTCAATTTTTCCTGCCGGTTTAGACTGGAGGGCTTGGTGGGCTGGGGAGAGATTCGCTCTTTGCTATCCATGTTTTATTCCAGTAGTTTAGTCACTCTTGCGGGAGCAGCCTGGCATGGGCCAACTAGCCTACTGCACTAATCCTTTCTCCTTATTTTTTGTGTGTGTGTCCTGGGTTACAGGAAGCCATTAGACTTGCCACTCAGCGTAAACTCACCTGAAGTGGAAATAAGATAGTAAGACGTAGCAGGAAAGAAAGGGAGCAGTAGGAAAAAAGGAGGTCAGACACAGATTGATAAAGCTGAAGGAAGAAGTAGGCAATACTACGTCTATGACAAGAAGCGGTGCCAAGGCACAGCAAACCCTCAATCGGTAGAGAGGTGGCCCGCGGTCCTACCGGGCCCAGGTTCAAATCCTCGCTGGGGCAGGGAACAGTTTAAGGATCTGATTTCATACAAAGCAGACTTTACTGATCTACCAGAAGACCCGCCGACATGTCGAAAAAATATCCCCGCTAATACCAATACACCAGTCCTGTATGAGACAGCCCTAGCATGTATTCAATATGGACGGTGGGTGTTAGCGCCGAAGTGGACATGTGCTGTAGAGGTGTATGGTGTGTAGGAGGACTACTGGGCCTCGGGAACAGGCTGTGAAGCCTATGCCCAGAGTCGAGCTCATAAAAAAAAAGAAGTCCCCGGCAGTCATTTAAGTGCTGATGTGTAAACACAACAGGGTAGCTAGTCAAAGGTGTATCAAATTTGGAGTAAATCGGGTGAAAATTTGACGATTTTATGTCCATTTGAAATTTTAGGCCCGACCCACCTGACACTGACCACCGCTAACTTGGGGGTGATCCCCTGATGTAGTGAGGCATGTTATGGGATGCAGATTTGAAATATGCACCTTTAGGTTTTGGTTTCTTGTAGATATGACGAATTCGAAAGGAGTTAGGGCGAAAAGACTTTTTTTTTTTTGGGGGGGGGGGTCTACAGCCTGGGCCTTGGCCCAGTTTGGCCCAAAATTTAATTAGGTGATTAGAAGCTCATAGCCCATCATCCATGTAATTTTAGTCAAAATCGTAGCCGTAATTTTCATGTAAAGCTGTTACAGACAGACAAACCGAGTGAAAACAGTACCCGTCCCCGATTCCCTCCAGGATGGGCAGGTAACCAGGGAACTCCTTCACCCAGTCATAGCGGTGCCACCACATGAAGATGTCCCTCCACAACACCTAGGAGAATGAAAAAGCATACTGGTAATACTAGTCGTGTTTGAAATATAACGTGAGATATCCTTCACACAGCACTAGTCTTGACAATAAGATGGGGTGTGTTAGAGATATGAATAATGTAAAGTGACAAGTTAAAAGTGGTTTTTATTGGATTTAGGAGACACTGGCATTGAAATATATACCTTTGATCAGGACAGATTATGCAGAAAAGATAAAAGATCCTGTGGCAGGGTACCGAATGATCAAACGATCGTGCATGTCGTAGGGATAGGAGAAATGAAGAATAAGAAATAAATTGGTAATGGAACAGAAACCAAAGGAACACCACTTGATACCGGTAGGTTTAGTATAGTAGTTAGGCGGAAAAAAGTGAAGGCAACTTCGGGTAAATTACGCAGTTACAGGAAGATAGTTTTGAAGGCATGAGAGAGAGAGAGAGAGAGAGAGAGGATATCTGCGGTAGACCCTTTAAGCAGCCCCTACAAGAGTAACTGAACTACTAGAATGAGGTAAGGATAGCAAGGGAGAAGGCTGTCCCCCGCCCTCCAAACCCTTCAGCTGAAGCCCCCAGGAAAAAGTCAGAAGGAACACAACAGAGAACAGAAAAACTGGCATGGACATATTATAGGTAAGTGTGAAAGGAGAAAAAGAGACAATCATAGTGTAATCTGAAAAGGAAGAGAATGAATTAGTAGTTTTTTTTTTTTTTTTTAATCACCCCATATTTGCATATGCTTCTCTAGTGTACAGTACATGCTTGAAACTCTCACTGAAAAGGACAGCAACTACATTACTAGGTACCTTATTCCATTCGTTTACTACTCAGTTGCCAAACCAATATCTACCTGTTTTCTTACTAAAACGGAATTTGTCTAGTTTGAAACCATTAATTCTAGTTCTCCTCTATGCTTACTTTCAGTACGCTTGGTACTTTGCTAGTATCTCCCTTATTTATTCCTTTCATCCACTTAAACACTACAATTAAGGCTCCCCTTACTCTATGTTGCCAAACCAATATCTACCCATTTTCTTACTAAAACGGAATATGTCTAGTTTGAAACCATTACTTCTACTTCTCCTGTATGCTCACTTTTAGTACTTTGCTAATATCTCCCTTATTTTATTCCCTTCATCCACTTAAACATCTCAGTTAAGGCTCCCCTTACTCTATGCCTTTCTAGTGAGTGCAGATTTAGCCTTTTCAGTCTGTCTTCATATGAAAGGTTCCGAACATCATGTATCATTTTTGTCAGTCTTCTCTGTACATTTTCTAAGAAATTTATATGTTCATTCTATAGTACGGACACCAGAATTGCACAGCGTAGTCAGAATGTGGTCTTACTAATGCTACATAAAGCTGCAGTATTATTTTAGCTGTCCTATTGCTCACCCTTCACAAAATAAATCCTAGGACCCTCTTTGCATAATTTCTCGCATTAATACACTGTTGCCTTGGTTTGGTCTTTACTAACCATAAGGGAGTGGGGTGAAGCAGTGGTAAAACGTGTGACTCGAGATCGCGAGGTTGAGAGTTCGCATCCCTCCCAGATAGCTGCCTTTGCTGGGAGGGGTAGTGCTCGTGTGTAACCTTAGCAGAGCTATATAATCCATCTAGGTCTAGCTCGGGGGAATAATCACTTTTACTAACCATAGCTCCTAGATCTGTCGTGCATTTTATCTATCTAACTATTGCCAGACACCATAATCCCGTAAGGGGTGGCCGTTTGACTTTGAGTTATTTGTTTTACGGGGAGGGACACTAACGCTTTACCAATCCACTTGTTGACACGTAGGGAGCACGTATGGTTTGGTTATATGGTTACCACCCAGCGTTGTAAATGGTTTCTGGCCTTACCGATTTACTAATTTCTTTGTTCTCTAAGTTGTACACCTCTCCCCCACTATTCGACAGGGATGTGTTCCACATAAAATGGTTGAGTAACAAATTGGTCGAATAATGAAACGATTTTTTTCATAAGATTGTTAAGAAATAGGGGGGTTAGTTTTCTGACTATCTTCACTTCAGAAAATATTCAATAGAGATGGAAAAAATAGCATTAAATATGAACGAAAGTGACACAAGGATTTGAGCTGTTTTCTTACATAGACCTACGTTCTCAAGGAAAGTTATTTTAGTACGACATACATCTCAGATGATTGACATATGATTTTCGTTCAAAAAAATATTGGAGAACAAACAAAATAAACTTTACTTAGCGATATGAAAGAAAGCCGCCTGAACGCCTTTGATAGCGTGTTTACTGCCGATCCCGCCGACTGGACATGACATCACCAAATCAAACAAACTCAGATGTATTCAGTTTAAACCCATAAATGGCAGTGGAAGCTTACCTGGAAGCTCTGAAACCAAACTGGAAGGCTTCGCCCCCAGGACGCCCCAGTGATTATAACCTACCTAACCTAGTGCAAACTAAGATGTGTATTACATAAAAACAGTATCGTGTGTTAAGAGCATTCGTTAATCACTGGCGCATCGTCACCCTACTATGCAGTGGCTAAACACTCACTGAGGTTGGTAAGCACATGATTGCGCTTGACGGAGGTAATAGTAGGGGTCTTGGGTGGAGCCATGGTGGTGCTGTAGTATTCCACGAGACCAAATAGAAATGCAGACGGATGAATAGGCAACCGATCAGCAGGGCAAAGCACAGGAGACTGAGGCAGTTCAGCCAGTCTGTTTGGCGGCGCAAGGTTTGAATTATCGAAATGGCAGGGATAACCATGTCGAACAACGAAAAAGGTTATATTTATAAATGTTGAGACAACGAATTGTCGAATAACGATCGGTTGAAAAACGAGGGCTTGGTGTATTTAGTACCTCCAGTGGTTTTGCCTACGTTAAGTACTTTACATTTTTCAACGTTAAATTCCATTTGCTAATTTTTAGGCCATTTGGACAATATATCAAGGCCCTTTTGTAAGTTAAGGCAATCGTCAGTCGAGTAAATGATATGTCCTAGTTTTGTGTCATTGACAAATTTGCTAATACTGCTAGTGATTCCTAAGTCTAAATCGTTCATATAGGCTATATAATAAATAATAAGAGACCGAGTACTGATCCCTATGGTACACCGCCTGTTACTAATCCCCAATCTGACTTAGTTCCGTTTACTAATACTCTGCTTTTTTCCCATTAGCCAGGATTCTATCCAGTGTAAAATATCATTATCTATACCATGTGCTCGAGCCTTTCTAACTAACGTTTCATTTGGGACCCAATCAAAAGCTTTACAAGTCCAGATAAATAATATTGTAAGCTTTATCGCTATCTAGTGCCTCATAGACCTCCAAGAAGAATAATAACCAGTTTGAAGCAGGATCATCCTTGCCTGAACCCGTGCTGATTTTCATTTATAAGAAAATCTTCGTAAGTGTTCCCTAATTTTAATTGCTAAAATTGACTCTAGCATTTTTTCTATTCTTGATGTTAGGTCTAGCAGACGAGAATTCGACACATATGCTTTATCACCCTTTTCAAAAATGGGCATGACTTTTCCAGTCTTCCACGCCTCTGGAACTTCTCCTGACTTCACCCCCTAAATGGCTGGCTTTATATAGCGTGGTACCAGGTAGTTCTCTCCGTACCGGCATTTTTCCAAAAACAGCCTGTTTTCAAACCTTAATATCCCAGAAACAATGGCCGTTAGGGAAACAAATTAGAGAACATATTACTCACCAACTCTTCTTCCAGCAAATGAAAGTATCCCCAGGTTTGTATGTCGTCGCATTGATAATTAATGACATGAGGAAGAGGAGTACCGTAATTCTTGGCACTAGAGGCAGGATGTATTCGTACGTGTGCGCGCGGCCCCTACTATGGTTTGGCTTGCAGTGTGATAACTTCTCCATTACTAGATAAACTAGACACAGTGGCATCCAAGGCATGTACTGTGGCACCGTCATTGACTCCTTTCATAGTATTCTTGGAAAGAAACTTGGCAGGGGTGGATGAGGCAAAAGCCCACGTGAGGCGGGAACAGAATCAGACGAGAAGGGTTAAGAAAACATCGTCTTACATGACTGAGGTATGCTTCCCTAGGCTGGAGGGAGTCTGTCTCTGGAGTTTGGTGATGAGATCAAGTGGCGGCCACTTCACACTGTGCCGTGAAAACAATTGCAGTTCCCACCGACACCCAGTGGCCTCCCGCCATCTCTTTTGCGTTGGTCCATACCGACATCTGGTGGTTAGGGGTTAAAGAATCATTAAATAATGTTAAAAGTGGCTGACATTACTCTTCTTTGGTTTCTTTTATAATTTTTGCATATACCATCGTCTGGACCTGGCGGCTTTTGAGGTTGTAACGTATTAATTTCTTTCAGTATGTCCTCCTTACTAATGGTTATTTTACAAAGAATATTGTCTGCATTATCATCGTCAATATTTGCTGCTTCAGGGACCAGGTCTGGATTTTCCTTGGTAAATACTGATACAAAATAATTACAGATGGAGTACTTTTCTGTATCTTCACTGGTACTGTTATCTGATTCTGTTCTGAGAGGTCCTATCCTATCTTTTATTTTTCGTACGGCACATTTGGTAAAAACCCTTGGGGTTTTCTTTCAGTTCACTAACAACCTAAGTTTCATAACCCCGCTTTGCTTTCCATATTTCGCTCTTTACATCCCTATTCAAAATTGCCTGCCGATTACGGTGTGTTCCATATGTTATTTTTCTATACATTCCTTTCCATTGGCCTCTGAGAGATTTTAATCTGTCATTTAACCATCTTGGTTCTGAATTAATCATTCTAAACGGTTCGGAAGGGATAGATCTATGTTGGCTTCTGTAAATTTTATTTATTAACTCATCGTATTTCTAACTGGCCAAATGGCTGCTTGGTACCGGACCTGAGTTAATCTCCATCGCCTATATCCTGTCCCTCACTATGACCTGATCTTTCCATGTGACCTGGCACACATTCCCACCCATTTCTTACCCCTCGCCTATTACCTTGGGTTCCCCACTGACGTGACTCTTCCTAAACTTAAACTAGTCCAGTCATGAAATACTGTTCCAAAACAAGCTCTTAATCCATCAAAATATCCTAGATGAAAATTAGGAATGGTTGAGAGGATTTCAGTAGAACAGACATCCCAAATAAATTTGATCTTTATTTCTTCACGATCGTTGTTCGTCCACCAACTTCTATATCGTTAATGATGTCCTCTTAGATACAACAGAGTGTGCAGTGAGGTTGGATGGTGAGGATATGGAGAATGTGAGTGCATTCAAGTACTTGGGTAGTGTGATGGTGGCCTCCCATATGTACTGATAAAAGAAATTATCCTCTACTGCCTCTAGAAATTTCTCTGACTCAGCATCGCGTATCTGATTTCGCCAGTCTGTCCTTGGCAGGTTAAGATCCCCTACAATTACTTCCAAGCTGGACTGTGATGCTTTCCTAATTTCCTCCCAAAGGTATTAACAATCAACTTTACTTAATTTTGGGGATTATAAATAGCTTCTAAGGCTAATTTCTCCCTGTTGTTCCTAATTTCAACCCAGAACTTTCCGCGTCCCTATTTACTTTGATGTTGGCTTTATAGTAGCAGTTTAAATATCTATCCCACCCCCTTTTCTTCCCAAATGGTTTGACATAAAAATATAGCCCATAATCGGATATGGTATGTAGGAGGACTGCTGGGCCTTGATAGCAGGCTGTGAAGCTTATGCCCAGAGTCGGACACACACACACACACACACACACACACACACACACACAATTCTGCTAAAAATTCTCGAGTGTTTATATTCATCCAAGTTTCACTAATAACGACAATGTCTATTTTATGTGTGCAAAGCCCTTAGTTAATCTGTTTTATTGTGTAAACTCGTCCTGTTTGTGTAGTACACCTTCAGATTATTACGATTAGTTTTACCTATACTTTTGGATGTACTTTTTTGTTTGTTTGTTACTAACTGATACTCCTTACTAATATAACCATTTTTTGTACTATCACTTATCGCTCCACTATCATCGTTTGTTCTGTTGTCTATCATCACCTGCTCAATTTCAGGTATATGAGAGGATGTATCTACGCTAATGGTTAAACTGTTCTTACTTTTTCAAGTCTCGATGCATCTGTCCAAACATAATGATAATGATTTCAGAGTGGAATTGTAACAACGTCTTGTACTTCTAACCTTCAACTTCGGGGGGGGGGGGAACGAACTCCCTATCTGTCATTCTAGCTAAAACAGGAGCTCCCTGCCTACTGAGCCCCATCGCAACTATACATGGCACTCCATCCATAAAACTGGTCCTACGGTAGCTGTTTATGAAAGGTATTGCATTAACTTTGCAGTACCTTTCAAGGTGGCAATTAAAGCCTATTGCCCTGCTCAACCATTCCCTCCCAACCCCCTCTCCTAGGTAGAACACAGAGTATGATAGGGGTCCCTTCCCTCCCCCCAGCCTTCTCCAACATATCCTTGTACTGTGCCACAGTACCTCACTCTTACGCCTACCAATATCGTAGCCCCCTACACTGAGGTAGACACTGGGTTTGTCTCTGCTATCTTTCACGATGTTTGCAATTTTTCCTAACATATTATCCACCCTGGCCCCCGGAAAACACACATGTTTAGTGAGTGGAGTATACATTGTTCTGTTTAGATATCTTACCTGGGTGTCTCCATGCAGTGACAACATTTTTCTTACCTCTCTTGATCTCAGGATTCCTGCAGGCAGTACTCTCGCCTTCCTCCCCCTCTACTTCCCTCTCTGCCTTCCTTTCACATTCGTCACCTAACATGTCGAATGCATTTGTGGGTTTTTTCTCCGCTTCTTTCTTGAGAGTGAATTTTGTTGCACCTTTGTGAACAAGTGTTCACCCTTCATCCTTTTTATCTCTCTCCTTCTACATCTCCAACAATTCCCTCATTTGTGACTTCTGCCTGGGAACCTGCACCTCCCGTTTTAATTTGAAATATTTTCCCTTTAAATCAAGGTAATCCTCCTCAAAACTTGCAGCGGGGACACAACTCTATAGAGGAAGCCATCATGCACAGAAATACTAGAACACACTAGCACAACACTACCACAGGTCACTACAACACACTAGCACAACACTACCACAGATGCTGGAACACATTAGCACAACACTATCACAAGTCACTAAAACACACTGCACAACACTACCACTGATAATAGAACACACTAGCACAACACTACCACAGGTCGCTACAACACACTAGCACAACACTACAACAGGTCACTACAACACACTAGCACAACACTAGCACACAGGTCACTACAACACACTAGCACAACATTACAAGAGGTCACCACAACACACTAGCACAACACTACCACAGGTCACTACAACACACAAGCACAACACTATCACAGGTCACCACAACACACTAGCACAACACTATCATAGATAACAGAACACATTAGCACAACACTATCACAGGTCACTACAACATACTAGCACAACACTATCACAGGTCGCTACAACACACTAGCACAACTACAATTATAGCACAGGTCACTACAACGCACTAGCACAACACTAGCACAGGTGACTAAATTCACTGACAAGTCTCACAACAGGCAGGTACAGCTAGGTAAAGTAGGAACGCCAGGAGACGTCTGAACACACTGACCTCAGGTGAGCGACAGACTGGACTGAGGTGAGCTACTGAGAGAGAGAGAGAGAGCTGACTGCGTGTGTGTGTGTGTGTGTGTGTGTGTGTGTGTGTGTGTGTGTGTGTGTATTAGCGAGAGTCTGGTGTTCCCCAGGGTGCCGTAGTGTTCCACGAGGCTCAAGGGACACGTCCAGGCTCTGGTCACCACTCCACCTCTTCCTCCACCCCAGTCCATCTCTATCTCCACCCCAGTCCACCTCTACCTGCACCCCAATCGACCTCTACCTCCACCCCAGTCCATCTCTGCTTCCACCTCAGTCCACCTCTACCTCCACCCCAATCCATCTCCACCACTCTCCTTCTTCATCATCTTAGTTCACCTCCACCCCTGTCCAGCGCCAGTCCACCTCCTCCTAGTCCAGCGCCAGTCCACCTCCCCCTAGTCCAGCGGCAGTCCACCTCAGTCCAGTTCAACGTCATCCCACCTGCACCCAGTCCAATGCTAGCCCACATTTACGTACATCCTTGTCTTTATTATAGTAGTTGAGTCACTCTTGTAGGAGCTGCCTAACTGGCCTATAGTAAGCCTCACTTCATATGTAGCTTATAAAATCCACCTCTTCCTCCACCCCAGTCCATCTCTATCTCCACCCCAGTCCACCTCTACCTCCACCCCAGTCCACCTCTACCTGCACCCCAATCGACCTCTACCTCCACCCCAGTCCATCTCTGCTTCCACCTCAGTCCACCTCTACCTCCACCCCAATCATATAGCTAAAGTTTGTTGGCTTTCGTCGGTGGAGTTCAGCTGCATCATCTGTTTATCTGTCTATATAGCCTACCTGTTTGACTGTCTATCTATATACCTGGTCGTCTCTTTGTAAATACCTGTTTGTCTGTTTATCTATATCTGTATAGACAGATATGGATTGATAGACAGATAGATAGAAATTGGCTCTTAAGTGGACTGCTGGACCAGACAATTTTTCAGTGATAAGTGTAATCAAAACATGCAGACAAGAACAGTGTGGCATGCAAGAGGAGACTAATTGACTAGAATGAATGTGTTTTGAGTGGATGAGTAACTTTGGGAGTGTGTCGTCTAGTCTTGGCTACCTCCCTCTCCTTGGGGGAAGCAGCCTAGGCAGGGTTGCCAGGTCGTGCCATAAATGGCATTTTTTGCCAGAAATCTTGTTTCCCGAAAAACTGCCATTTTTTTTTTATGGCACAAAATAATTGATGCCATAAAAACGCCATAATTTGCAGCCGGTTTGCCATTTTGTGCCAGAAATTCCCAGTGATATCCAAATTTATCTTGGGAGAATTAAAAATTAAAAATAAGAATTAAAAATTCTCCACTGCCATTATTTACGTTTTTAGACTATATAGGTAAGTACTCGCCGCTGAGACACAGCGGCGACTCTTGGAGGAGCGTGTGACACGTCCGGCTGTACTGTAGATGTGATCATGTGAGGCTCAGCATACGTGATCATGTGAGGCTCAGCATACGTGATCATGTCCAGCAGCTTGCTAGCTCACTCAGTGACGGTGCCTCAGTCTCTGACTGAGCACCAGTCAGACACAAGAATTCGTCAGATTCAGTCACCTTCTCACGCATACTTGAGACTCTGAGCTGCAATAAAACTCGCGAAATGTATGGTTAATTTTCAGTTCTATTTTCATTTTCGTAAATTTAAAAAAGACTACCATTTTCTTTTTTTTTCTTGAATAAAGTGTATCATATATATGGTTTATTTTCAGTTTTCTATTTTAATTTTGTAATTGCCATAAAGACTGCCATTTTTCAAAACTAGTTTGCCAGAAAATGCCATAAATCACACTCATAGATGCCACATGAGTACTGCAACACCTGGCAACCCTGAGCCTAGGTACTCTATACTGTATACAGTAGATAGAACACAAATGCTCGTGGGCCCTTTGGGCCCCTTGCACTTGCTCGTGCGGAGAGCTCTCGCGTTTATGTGCTGTTCTAGTGTACCGTTGTCACTTGGATTTTTTGCAGCTAACCAGTTGATCGTGTTATTTGCAGCTTCGGGAATGGAACCCAGGTTGTCCGAACGCAAGTCCAAAATACACAGACACACGGCTACTGCTACAATAATTTTAGTTCTGCCTCTGGGCAAAAAATTCTACGGAGATCCTGTGCCGGGCTCCGGGAGCAGCGTTTTTTTAGTAAAAATGTGATCGCTTATTAAATATAATAATAGTTTTTCAATCGTGATGGGACCAAGTTTTTTCACATCAGCGAATTTTTTGCGATTTTTGTGCCAATTTTGGTATGATTTGAATGTGTAGTTTCGGCTGCCCAAAACACACACACACACACACACACAGATGGCTACTGCTATAGTATATTAGATTATCATTCAAACGGTTTTAATAATGTCACCTCTGGTGGCATTCCAACGCATCTCGACATTTCTTACTGTACTAGGTGCCTAAACAGTGTGCAGCTCTGGTCTCACATGAACTACACTGATTGGAAGAAGACTTAGTAAATCAAGGTCAGTGGACAGCGAGAACCAGAGTGGTGCTGAAGGATAGCCTACATAAGAAATTGGCTTAAATTTGTCAGTACAGACTATATTTTAAAAGCGATAATTTTCATGTTCGTTTACACAATACTGAAAAGTACAGGACCGTACGTAATAATGTAGATTACGAATCATACTTTTATTTTCTCTCCACCTTTTCTTCAGCCGAAAATAGCCATCAGCGCCCTTGAGTAATTTTTTTTATTAACTTTTGTGATACGGAAAGGGGGGGGGGGAATACAACCTACGGATCCTGTTTCGTTAAGGTGACCAGAGTCCCGCTTTTTTTACGTTTGTCCCGCTTGTTAAAATGTGACTATAATGTCCCACTTTTGGAGCAAATTATCTTAAATGTCCCGCTTTTAGAAAATTATTATTACATTATATATAACATGACCTTCTTTTATGAAATTATGATGAATTAGTAAAATTATGCACAATCCAAACCAAATGAGATACTGAATTGTTAATATAAAATGTCTAATACTGTACTCATTAACTGGTAACTTTGGTCGGCCCATTCACCGTACCCTGCCTGTCGATATAATATATATATATATATATATATATATATATATATATATATATATATATATATATATATATATATGCTGTACACATGACGACATCCCGCATTTAGTTCCAATAAATCTGGTCACCTTATGTTTCGTTCATGTCTTAAAAGCCACTAGGCTAAACGTGTTCGGTCTCCTCCCTCCCCACCCATTTCCTTGTGTTAACATAATGCTTGTTCTACAAAGCAGACCCATACTTTGTATGGCACAGGAAAGGAAGAAGTGTGTCTGAAACTTTATTTGTCTTAATATAATGTGTTCATTGTGAATATAAGAGCCCGAAGTAGAATGATGATCAGTTTGTGTAAAGGTGATAAAAACTTTGTACTTAATTAACGAACCATAATGAGAGTGGAAACTTGTGTTGTAAATATTTTTCTTCTGTGTTGAAATAGTAATAGCTTAAATTTCTTCTCCCTTCAGATTTTGCAATTCAGCTAGTATTCGTTACTTAGTGGCCGGAAACACATGAACACATTGGTACGGTACTCAGTTATTCATTAGCCAACTGTGGTTTTGTTTTAAAGAATTGTATTAGGTAAGCTAATCACAAGTGTAGGTTTTTCTCTTATATAAATGAGTATTTGCTAAGGAACACTGATATTTAAACTTTTCAGTACGATGATATATATTTTTTTTTTATTTGCACCTGATGATATTTTTCAGCTTGGGTGTGACACCTTCTTATGAAGGTATTAGGTTTACCCTCATTTTATTAGTCTTCGGTATTACGAATTCTTAAATCATTTTTTGCTACTTTGAGACGACTGTAATCGACGTAGAAGAAAATATATTACAATAGATTATTTAATATTTTCATCCTGCACACATCGACCTAGCTATGCCCACTGACACTGTTACATGTAGCCCACCTAACACCCTCCTGCTTTCTTGTACACCCAAACCCTTAACACCTTTACATACATAATATCACGACATCCGTACCAATCACGGCCTTACATTTGACAGCTATACCCACAGAGCTATACACCCTTACCCCTTTCATACCCCTACCCTGTTGATCGCATTACCCAATGATTCCATTGTGGTGCAGGACCAGTTACAAGCGAACGATTGATGTTTGCTCTCAGGTTTGGAAATGAGCGGCCTGACCCGACCGTCATACTAAGCAGAAGCTAATAACTACTATGTGAAGCAGAGTTGGAATCCTTTCTGCATGTGATTTATTCATTCAGTAAACTTTGTTAGCAAATAAAAACTCTCCCGTAAAGCCATAGAAACCCCTTGGAATCTTGAGTTTTCCAAGGGAGTGTTCAGCTGTAAACGGTGAATACTTCAATAACGAAATCAGATTTAACCCTAGAGTGCTGAACATGGGTGTAATATACCTGATGCATCTGACGTCACGCACATTTTGTTGTGTTCCCATGGAGGCAGGGGGCTGGGACCTTTTATAGCTTCATCCTTCCCTGTGCCTTAACAGACGTTATAGGTCACGTCACTTTGCTCTGCTTCCGGGTTTTTTCCATAGACCCATGTTCGGGTATACCGTACCCTGTTTAGTGATAATAGTTAAAGACAAAATTGGGTATATCGTGCCCGAGTTTAGTGTTAATGTAATAACCGGAACTGTAGTGATTAATTATTCCGTTTTTACCCCTGCCTCCCCTGCTGCTGACCCTGCCATCCCTGCCTCCCCTGCTGTTACCCCTGCCACTCCTGTGTTCCCTGCTGCTGGCCTTTCTGCTTCCCCTGCTGATTCTGATGACCCCAATGACCCTGCTACCATCCTTGCTGCCATCTCCGCTGCTGCTTCTGGTGTGAATAGTCAATATACATCACTTAGTACTCACTTACAAAGGCTAAAACTGCATTATAGAGAAAAAGTCATTTTTCGGTACCTAAAAAAGACTTCTTTCGCCTCTCTTCCGTGTGATTTGCACATCGACTGAGTGCTGGTGACCCCCTAATAACAGTGTCAGCTTACCTGGAAGGGGTTAAGGAAAGTTTGGGGAAAATTGGCTGTAGATTTTTTTGGGGGGTGATTTTTTTTCGTAAATTTGTCAGTTTTTTCCTTTTTACTTTTTTTTTTTTCTAAATTCTTATTTAAAGTGATTAGGAGCTCCTAATAGGTTTACATAATAGTAAGGTGGCTTAACTTTAATGTGTAACTATTTGGAATAAGAAATATATATTTTTTGTTAATTTCCCAATTTTGGGTATAATAAACCTGAGTTTAGTGTAAGTGTGACCGGATTTTATATTTAGTGTTATAGGGTTAAAAAGATTTTCCGTCTTAACACTGCGTTTTTTTGGCATCACTTCTAGCAATTAAATATGAGAGATTCCATTTTATGTCAGAGGGACATGGTGATAACATGGCGCTCGCTCACTTGTCACGCGCTCACAAAGTGCACATCACAGGTAAAATAAGAATATAAGAAGAGAGGCTAACTACAGTAGACCAATTGGTCCATGCTAGGCAACATCAGCATGAGTGATCGTACTACCTGTACTAGAATAAGACAAGGATAGTAAAGTAGAAGGCTCTCCCCCACTCATCAACCTCTCCATTTGGAACAAACAAAAGTCAGAAGGAACACCACGTAGTATAGAAAAATTAGCTTGGACATTGATAGGAAAATGCAAAGGAAAAAAAGAGACTGTCGTGGTGAAACCTAAAAAGGAAAAGCAATGAATTAATATTGGTTATTAATTTTTTTTTTTTTTTAAATATCCAGCCCTTACTTGTCATATGTTTATCTAGCCAATGCTTGAAAGCATCAGTGGAAGAGACAGGAACTACTTCACAAGGTAGCTTATTCCATTTATCCACAACTCTATCACCAAAACAAATATCGTCTTATTTCCTTACTAAAACGAAATCTATCTAGCTGGAAACCATTACTTCTATTTCTGTCCTCTGTACTTGCTGTAAGTACCTTGCTAATGTAATGTTTCCCATATTTATTTCGTTCATTCACTTAAACAATTCATTTAAGTGTATCCCCTTACTCTATACCTTTCTGGTGTGTGTAATTTTAGTCTTTTCAGTCTATTTTCATGTGAAAAAATCCGAACATCATATATAATTTTCTTCTCTGTACATTTTCTAACCAATTTTTATCCACTATATAATTATATATAAATGTATACATATATATATATATATATATATATATATATATATATATATATAAATACCGTATATAGTACAGACACCAAAACTGAACTGCATGGTCTAAATGTGTCCATAGAAAAAGTTGCAGTATTACCGGTACTTTAGATGTTGTCATGTTCACGCTTCATAAAATAAATCCTAGGACCCTATTTGCTGTATTTCTTGCATTGATACACTGTTGCCTAGGTTTGAGGTCTTTATTAACCATGACTCCTAGATCTCTCTGGGATTCTGATTTATTAATTTATTCTCTGAGTTGTATTTAGTATCTCCGATGGTCTTGCCCACAAAGTGCTTAATATGTTTCCACACTGAATTCCATTTACCAGTCTTTAGACCATTTGCACAATATATCGAGGTCCATTTGTAGGTTAGCATAGTTGTCAGTTAAGTTATTGATATGCCCTGTTTTTGTGTCATTGGCAAATTTGCTGATACAGGCATACCCCAGTTTAACTATGTAATTTGTTCGGTAAAGCCCCGTTGTTAGGCGGGGTATCCTATATCGGTGTACGGTACCTTTAATATGTAATGGGGAGCGTCTACCAGCCTTGGTTTTCCCCCCCCAACCGAGTCCAAAACCCACTCAAATGAGCCCCAAAACAAGTTTAAAGCCAGTCTAAATGGCCTAACAGTTGTAAAAAAAAAGCTGACCTAAGCCTAACACATGTAAATAACTCACTAAAACCAATAAATAAAATCTGAAAATCGTCAAACATAAGTCTGGAAAAATCAAACTCGGTAAACTGTACCCCAAAATGGCAATGTTCACCCCACCTGTAGCTAAAACACATTAATCTAAGTCTAAAAACAGTTTATAAATCAACCTAAACACACAATTTTAATATATCATCAAAATCGGTAAAAAAATCTAAATTCATCGTTAAACTGGGTTTGCTCATCTTTATGCGGGGTGTGACGGTATATATACCCCCATCGTTAAGCCAGGGTATCGCATGTAGGGGTATCATATATTGAGGTATTACTGTACTGCTAGTGATTCTTAAGTCAACATGCTTGCGTGTGTCGCTCGTGATCACCTAATGGCAGCTCTTCATTCTGCTCGATCTTTGGCAGCTTCCCTATTCAGTCCCTTATCCCTGAAGTCACACTCAGTGACCTCGTCCCATGTCTTTTTTGGTCTGCCTCTCACAGCTGTACCCCCAACATGAACACTTTTCACTTTCAGCACCCAACTATCATTCCCCATCCTCTCCACATGCCCAAACCATCTCAATCTACCTCTCGTCATTACAATTCAATGCACTCCAGTCCCAGCCTACCCCTCAACTCTACCATCGTAAACCTAACCCCCCCAGGCCTCACATTCAGGGAAGCATTGCATATCCACCTAATTATTGTCATTTCTGTATGTTTGAGCCTGCGAATGTCCTCTTCCTTTACTGCCTTGGTCTCATTATATCATACAGCGTTGCACTTCTAACACATGCTGTATACAGAGTTCCCTTAGCACGGAGGGAGAGCCCTCTCAGTGTCAGGAGAGGCAACAGCTCCCTGAACTTCTTCCAACCGCTCCTCACTCTAGCCACAGAGCTAACTCCAGGCTCACCTCCAGCACGCAATGTCTCCTAAATAACAATACTCTTCCACACATTCAAGAGACTCACCAGCCGGCTCAATCCTTTTATGTCCAACAATCTCCACCTGCTCTCCCTGATACATCGCACACATGAAATCAGCATTATCTTGCAGTCTGCCTCAAATACCATTACATCTCTTATGTACCCACTTATCACAGACACCACGAGATGAAATTACTTTCCACACCCTTGTGCGAGTATAAGTGACTGGGAGAAGGAGGGAGGTGAGAAGACAGGAAGAAATCAGTAGGATAGAAGTTATGGAAACAATGAAGAAAGTTAAAACGGGGAAAGCCCCATAAACTGATGGAGTGTGTGGTGAAATGTTGAAGCAAGGGGGAGAGATAGTAGTAGAATGGATGTGGAAGATGTGCAGGTTGGCCTGGGAGGATGGTAGAGTTCCGTAGGATTGGAAGTCAGGTATAATTATTCCCTTGTACAAAGGAAAAGGGGAAAAAGAAGTGTGTGGTAATCATAGGGGCATTTGTTGTCACGGGGTTTTTATAATATCACGGTAATTTTGAAATAAATGGTTAAATATTATTTAAATTGATAATAATATTCAATAATATTGAAGAGCAGAGACAATGATTGTCTTGCTACATCAAGCAACGATTACTTTATGCTGACTTGCTAAGATTCTCTAAGAACGAGAATTTATAAACTTTCTCAACAGTACACAGCAGAGACTAATTACTCACAATTGCTGAATTACTGTACTGTTAGCCTCTGGAGAAAGTTACTTCACCCCTGACAATAAATAACTAATACTAATAATAATAACATCAGGTTCTTGCTGATGCATTAACTCCTGGCACAACGGATTTTAAGTTAATACAACAAGACTGGTCTAAGTACCAGTTATGAAAGCAAACGTTTATGCAAGCTAGGAGCTATATGGAAAATAAGCTTAATTATGGAGAAATGAAACAAGATTTTACTTTACATTAAGCTCAAGAAAAGAGAACTGTTAAATTTATTGATTACAAAAAAATAAATTTAACGTTACATTTCAAATCAAATTAATGAGACGCACTCACTCACTCACACAAAAGCTAAATACTTACGCCTAGGAAAAAAACACCTTAACTAAACTCTTATGACTACAAAATACAAAAAGGAAATACTAGTCAATGAATGCGGTGTATCACCCAAAGCTGGAGAACTAAAGATGGGAGCTTGGAGAAACTGTAAGCGGAGTTTGGGTACTAGCTGACCTCTCACACTGCTGCACAGGTCCTGTCTCCGTCACAGCAAACACTAGACTGAATTCAAATAATGCATAGGCAGGACGCACAAGCCACCAGAAGAAGGCGTGGCTAACGGTTGAGGAGAGCAGGAGCGAACAATAAAGAAACAATTGTATCGCTCAGTAGAGCACTTAGTGACGTGCATTAAATCGGTCACTTTTAAACAGTGACGAATGTTTTGAAAAGTATACCCCAAAATGGAGGGAGAAACGGTTAGCTGAGCGATACACAGTGAGTTTTCCACTAATAGTTCGTGGCTTCTCACAAAACGGAAATGTCGCGAATTGATTCGTGACATTTGTCTTCTTAGCATAATAGGAAAAGTGTATGGTAGGATACTTATTGACAGAGTCAGGGAAATAACAGAGGAATTAGTTGGAGAAGAACAGGGAGACTTTAGGAAGGGAAGAGGTTGTGTAGATCAGATATTCATTCTTAGATCTTTAGTGGAAAAATTTCTAGAGAAGAGAAAGAAGTTGTATGCGGCTTTCATGGATTTGGAGAAAGCATATGACAGGGTGGATAGACAAGGATTGTGGAAAGTATTAAGAATATATGGAGTAGATGGGAAGTTGTTGAATACTGTGAAGAGTATGTATGATGGTGCTAAGGTTGCAGTGCGTGTGGATGGTGAACTGAGTGAATTTTTCTCTTTGAAGGTTGGGTTGAAACAGGGATGTGTCATGTCTCCATGGTTGTTCAATCTGTACATGGATGGGGTAATAAAAGAGGTACAAGGTAGGGTAGTGGATGTTGGAGTGGCCCTAGTGAGAGAGGGTAGTGTTTTGAAACTCCCTGTACTGTTATTTGCAGATGATACTGTGTTGTTGAGTGAAGATGCAGGGGAGCTGCAAGGCTTGGTGGATGAGTTTGGGAGAGTGTGTAAGAAACAGAATCTAAAGGTAAATGTAGGCAAGAGTAAAGTGATGGTCTTTGAGAGAGGTGAAGTCAGCGAATGTACAGCGAGGTTGGATGGTGAGGAATTGGAAAATGTATGTTTAAGTACTTGGGTAGTGTGATGAGTAAGGATGGAGGTTTGGAGGGAGAAGTGCTTGAAAGGGTACAACAGGGAAGAAAGGTTGCTGGTTCCTTGAAAGCAGTGATAAGAAACAGGGAAGTGTGCATGGAAGTGAAAAAGTTACTGCATGATAGTATTGTGATACCAACTCTAACGTATGGAAGTGAAGCTTGGACGTTGTTGGAAGGGCACAAGTCAAGAGTGAGAGCAGTGGAAATGAGTTACTTAAGAGGAGCCTGTGGAGTCACATCGAGAAACAGGCTGACAAATGAGGATATAAAGGAGCGTTGTGGTGTGGATGTGGATGTGATAGGAAGCTTTAGGAGGAATACACTGAGGTGGTTTGGCCATGTGGAGAGGATGGAGGGTGAAAGACTGACGAAGAGAGTGTATGTGAGTGAGGTGGAGGGGGGGAGAAGGAAGGGGAGGCCGAGGATGAGATGGAGGGATGGGGTGGAGAGGTATATGAGAGAGGGGTGTGTGAGTTGGGAGCAGGGCAATGGAATGGCGGGGGACAGGGCGACGTGGAGGCGATTTGTTTGTTGCCACCCCGAACGGGATTGAGGCGTCTGGCAATAGATAGATAGATAGACCCTTGTGGCAAATCGCACATGGCCACTCTCCCTCTTCTTTGACAGTACTGGCCCCAGCCCTAGATACCATCACTTTTGTTTTATCAGCATTTACTCTTAGGCCCTTGTGCCCCATACCATCCCTCCACTTCCTAAATCTTTGCTCCGCCTCCTGTTCATTTTCAAGAATCAGCTCCAGTCATCAGCATACATCTCCCTCAGGAGTCCGTTTATGAAGTCACATGAGAGGGGTTCAAGTACCATGATAAATATAATAAATAAGAAGGAATCAAGTACTGATCCCTGTGGAACACCGCTAGTTGTTAATTCCCAGTCCGACTTTAGTAGTTTATTAAAACTTTCTGCTTTCATCCCTTCAGCCAGGATTGTATCCTCATTGAGATATCACCGTCTATACCATTTTTTTTTTTTTTTTTTATGTAGGGAAGAAGGAACCAAAGAAACCATTCCTACCAAATAAAAAACAAAAACAATAAAGAACAACAGAAAGCCAAATTCAAGATCCGTTCATTATGAAATGCCTGGACACACTGCGTTTGAAAGACTGGAGATCACAGGAAGTAGGAAATACAAACAGAGGGACAGAGTTCCAGAGTTGACCTGTTGCATAAATGAAAGACCGAGAGTAACAATTAACTCTTGCATTAGAGAGTTGGACGAAAAAGGGATGAGTGTTGCTGGGCAGGCGCAATGCACCAGTTTTTTTTTTTTTTTTTTTTGTGAGGAAGAAGGAACCAAAGGCCATGAGCCCACAATAACAGTTCCCTCCAAGAGAAAAACAAAATACAAGAGAGAGCCAAATTCAAGATCCATTCATTTCGAGATCCCTGGACACACTGCGTTTGAAAGACTGGAGATCATAGGGAGCAGGAAAGACAGACAGAAGGAGACAGTTCCAGAGTTGACCTGTTGCATAAATGAAGGACTGGGAGTAACAGTTAACTCTTGCAGTAGAGAGTTGGACAGAAAAGGGATGAGAGTTTGCTGCTAGACCGGTGCTATGCGCCCATCGTAGAGGTGGAGGAATGCATGCAGACAGTTCAGAGGAGCATTGACCATTAAAGTAGCAATAGAAAAGAGGTAAAGATGCAACAGTGCGGCGAAGAGACAGAGGTTGAAGAGAGTCAGTAAGAGGAGGAGAGTTAATGAGACGAAAAGCCTTTGACTCCACCCTATTGAGAAGAGCTGTATGTGGGGAGCCTCCCCACACATGAGAGTTGTACTCCACACAGGGGCGGATAAAACCCCTGTATAGAGTCAACAATTGTGCAGGGGTAAAGAAAGAACGGAGTCGGCTTAGCACACCCAATCTCTTGGAAGCAGATTTTACAAGAAATGCAATATGATCTTTCCAAGATAAGTCCCGAGTAAATGAAACTGCAAGCATGTTCAAGGATGATGCAGGATTAAGCTGAGTATTATTAAACATTAGTGGGTATGCCTGTGGAAGATTTTGACGAGTTGATAGGTGTAAGAACTGAGTCTTAGATGCATTAAAAACAACAAGATTATTTTTACCCCAGTCAGAGATACGAGCCAAGTCAGACATTAGGTGTGCCATAGCATCATCCCTTGTTTGTTGAAGTAACTGCTGAGATGGACGTTGCGGGAACCGAATGTAAAGGTGAAGGGTGGAGTCATCAGCGTATGAGTGGATAGGGTTAGATGTATAGCTTAGAAGGTCATTGATGAATAACAGGAAGATAGTTGGTGATAGGACAGAGCCCTGAGGAACATCACTGTTGATAGATCTAGGGGAAGAACGATGGCCGTCTACAACAGCAGCAATAGAACGACCAGAAAGGAAGCTAGCGATGAAGGCACAGATAGAAGGATAGAAACAGTAAGAGGGCAGTTTGGAAATTAAAGATTTATCCCAGACTCAATCAAAAGCCTTTGAGATGTCAAGTGCAATGGCAAAGCTTTTGCCAAAGTCCTGAAAGGAGGATGACCAGGAGTCTGAAAGGTAGGTGAGAAGATTGCTAGCGGAGCGCCCCTGATGGAACCCGTACTGACGATCAGAAAGAAGGTTGTGATAGGAAAGATGCCTTAAAATTTTTCTATTGAGAATTGTCTCGAAAACTTTTGAAATACAGGACGTTAAAGCAATTGAACGATAGTTGGAAGGTTTGGAGTGGTCACCCTTCTTTGGGACTGGCTGAATGAGAGCAAACTTCCAGCAAGAAGGAAAGGTACAAGTTGACAGACAAAGGCGAAAGAGTTTGCCTAGGCAGGTTGTAAGCACAGAAGCACAGTTCTTGAGAACAACAGGAGGGACTCCATCAGGCCCATATGCCTTGTTAATATTGAGGCCAGTGATGGCAGAAAATACATCAGCTGAAGAAATTTTAATGTCAGCCATGAGGAAGTCAGAGGCGGGAAGTGATGGAGGAATAGCACCGGAATCGTCTAAGGTGGAATTGGAGGAGAAAGTCTGTGCGAAGAGATATGCTTTATCTATCTATCTATAGCCCAACGCCCTAATCCCGCAAGGGGTGGCCGCAGACAAAACGCCTCCAAGTCACTCTGTCACCCACCATTTGACTACCCTCCCCCCAACTAACCCCCCCCTCCCTCATATACCTCTCAACTCCATCCCTCCATCTGCTTTATGAGTAGAAGAAATGGCTACAGAACCATCAGAGTAGAAAAGAGGAGGGAAGGATGATGAGGTTAAGTTGTTAGAAAGGTTTTTGGCAAGGTGCCAGAAGGAGCGGGAAGAATTCGAGTTGGAGAGTCGAGAGCATTTAGTATGGATGAAATTATTTTTAGCAGAGAGAAGAACAGACTTAGCACGATTCCGGGCAGAAACGTAAAGATGATGTGATTCAGGGGAGGGTTGGCTCCGGCACCTTTTATAGGCCCTCTCCTTGTTGCGGACAGCATTAGAACAAGCGTGATTAAACCAAGGCTTTCTTGCGTTAGTCAAAGGATATGAGAAAGGAATGTATGCTTCCATGCCCGAGAGAATAACCTCTGTAATGCGCAAGGCACACTCAGATGGCTCCCGGCCATGGAAGCAATAATCATTCCAGGGAAAATCAAAGAAGTACTGCCTGAGGACCTCCCAATCTGCGGCTCCATAATGCCACAGACGACTTTTCCCTGGAGGGTCCACAGGCTATACCGGAGTGATAGGACAGGTTAAGGTGATGAGGTTGTGATCTGAGGAGCCCAACAGAGAGAAAAGATTAACAGTGTAAGCAGAAGGATTAGTTATAAGGAAGAGGTCAAGTATGTTGGAGCTCTCTCCAAGGCAGTCTGGGATACGGGTAGGGTGCTGTACAAGCTGCTGTAGGTCATTAAGGATAGAAAAGATGTAGGCTTGTTCACCAGGTGGATCAGTGAAAGGAGAGGAGAGCCAAAGGTGGTGGTGAACATTGAAATCTCCTAGAATGGAGATTTCAGAGAAAGAAGAAATGGATAGAATGTGTTCCATCGTAGAGGTAAGATAGTCGAAGAATTTTTGATAGTCGGTAGAATTTGGGGATAAGTAAACAGCACAGATATATTTAATCAGAGAATGACAGGAAAGCCGAAGCCAGAGTGTAGAGAATTCAGAAGAATCGAGTTCAGGAACACGAGAGCAAGATAAATCGTTGCGTATATATACACAACAGCCACTTTTGGCTTTGAAATGAGTATAGAGAAAGTTGTAGGATACAGAAAAGGGTTTGCTGTCAGTTGCCTCAGACAGCTGTGTTTCAGTTAAGAAGAGAAGGTGAGGTTTAGAGGAGGAGAGGTGGTGCTCAACAGAGCGAAAGTTAGAGGAAAGGCCGCGAATGTTGCAGAAATGAGAAAAGAGTCAGACAGTGATTCTAGGCAACTCGTTGAGTCATCATCGGGAGAAGGACGGACGGTGAGAGCATTTAAGGCCACCCCTTAGCAACTCCGAGGCGTGGTACAATGATGCATCTTTTTTTTTTTTTTTTTTTTTTTTTTTTTTTTTTGGTGAATAGGAAGTGTAGTGTGTAATGTGCATGTAGTTTGGTGTTGACAGAGAAACTTGTATTGGAGAGTATGCTGGCCTACTCTCTGTGTTACTGATACACTGAAATAGTACAGCAAAGGTGGATGGTCAGGAAGTACTCCCGAGGGCTGATGAAACGTGAGCTCCAGCTCTACCTGTCATCAGCTTTCCATCCACCTTGGGAGTACTGTCTTGCTCGACTGGTGCTACAGTTTATTCCTTTCGTAACTAACTTTTCGTGTGAGACCCTATCAAAAGCATTTCTGAAGTCCAGGTAAATAATATCGTAAACTTTATCAGTACTCGGTTCGTTATTATTTATTATGGTATATGTAAATGATCTAGACTCACGAATCACTAGCAGTATCAGCAGATTTGCGGATGACACAAAAATAGGGCATATCATTAACTCGACTGACGATTGCCGTAACTTACAAAAGGACCTCGATATATTGTCCAAATGACCTAAAAATAGGCAAATGGATTTTACGTTGAAAAATATAGAGTACTTAACGTAGACAAGACCACTGGAGATACTAAATACAACTTATATGACAAAGAAACTAGTAAATCGGAATGCGAGGGAGATCTAGGAGTTACGGTTAGTAAAGACCTCAAACCAAGGGAACAGTGTGTATGAATGTGCGAAATAAAACAAGTAGGGTCCTTTGATTTATTTCGCGAAGCGTGAGCAATAGGACATTTAAATTAATATTGGAACTTTAGCATTAGTAAGGCCACATTTAGACTAAACTGTGCAATTTTGGTGACCGTACTATAGAATGGGTATAAATTCCTTAGAAAATGTACAGAGAAGAATGACAAAAATGATACATTATGTTCGGAACCTTTAAGTGAAGACAGACTTAAAAGACTAAATCTTCACTCACTAGAAAGGTATAGACTAAGGGGAGACTTAATTGATGTGGTTATGTGGATGAAGGGAATAAATAAGGGAGATATCAGCAAAGGCACTTAAGGTGGGCATACAGAATAGAACTAGAAGTAATGGTTTCAAAGTAGGCAAATTCGTTTTAGGAAGGAAATAGGTAGAAATTAGTTTGGCTGTAGAGTAGTAGGCGAATGGAATAAGCTACCTTGTAATGTATTTGCTGCCCCTTCCATTGAGAGTTTCAGGCATAGGGTAGATAAGACCTTTCTAAAAATTAATCATTGGAGACAAACAAATCTGGTTTCATTTAATGCTCAGAAAACTAAGTACATTAATTTCTCCAACAGAAAGAATCCTTCAGACTCCCACATAATTTTAAATGATGTCAATATTCCCATATCCACTACAGTTGATATCCTAGGTGTCACACTAAACACAGCTTATGTTAAATCCCTTGCTAAAAATGCTTCTGAAAAATTGGGACTTCTGTACAGAGTTCGTGAATTCTTCACTGACGAGCAGTTGGCTGCAATATACAAAAGTCATGTGCGTTTTCATATCTAATACTGTTTGCCATTGTGGAGTGGATGTGGAGCAGTTGCACTGAGGCAATTGGACAAAATTCAAAATAAAGTCATAAGATTAATCAGTAATCCTGCCATTACGGAGGACCTTCCTCCATTACCAGTACGTAGAGAGGTTGCGTCTTTAACATTATTTAACTGATGTTTTTACCGTAAGTGCTCTGACGAACTTGCTTTAATTGTGCCTTCCCATCACATTTTCTCCCCAAATACTCGGGCAGCTGGGACCGCCCATGAACTTTCCTCCGCAGTGCAGAACCTCTGCTTATCAAAATTCATTTATCCCAGAACTACTACACTCTGGAATTTACATCCTGGGAATTGCTTCCCACAGACATTTAATCCATATTTATTTAAATCCAGTTGTTATAAGTATTTTATGAATGGAGGGTGGACTTTTCTTCATTTCCTTTTTTTTTTTTCTTCCATTCATTCTCAAAAAAAAAAAAAAAAAAAAAAAAAAAAAAAAAGTTGGGTATTAAAGAAAATCTCGTAACCAGTACTAATTCATTCATTTTCCCTTTCAGGTTACTATGATACTCTCCCTTTCACCGTTCACACTTTCCAATAAAATATCCACGCCAGTTTTGCAATAGTGCGTGGTGTTCCTTCTGACTTTTTCCCGGGGGCTTCGGCTGTAGGGTTTAGAGGGCGGGGGAGGGTCTTCTTTGTTATCCTTATCTCATTCTAGCATATCAGTTACTCTTCTAGGAGCTGCCAGCATGGGCCAACCGGCCTACTGCAGTTATCCTCTTTAAGTTAGTATATTTGTTCTTATCGTCTCATAGACCGAGAAAAATGATAAGTTTGTGAGATAGGATCGTCCTTGCATGAATCCGTGCTGACTTTCATTCATGAGACAAAAATATTTCTGGGTGTTTTCTAATTTTATTTTGCTATAATAGACTAGCATTTTTCCTACTATTGGCGTTAGACTTATCGGACGATAATTCGACGCAACTGATTTATCACCTTTTATAAAAATAGGTGCTACGTTTGCTGTCTTCCACGCCTCTGGTACGTCTTCTGAACTTTAATAATTAAATAACGTTGGAAGTGGCTTACATAATTCATCTTTGGTTTCATAATTTTTTGCATATATATATATATATATATATATATATATATATATATATATATATATATATATATCGTCTGGACCTGCGATTTTTGAGGCTTTCATTCTTTCTTTCAGTACTTCCTCCTTGTTGATGGTTATTTTACGAAGAGTATTGTGTGTAGCCTATTGTCATCGTAATTATTTGTTGCTTGAGGGACTAGGTCTATACCGTATTTTCCTTAGTAAATACTGATACGAAATAATTTTTTAGAATATAGCATATTTCTTTATCTGCACTTGTGATGTTACCTGATTCTGTCTGGGAGGTCTTCTGCTTTTTGCGTACGGTAGATCTGATACAAACCCTTTGGATTTTGTTTCGATTCCCGAGCAACTTTAATTTCACAACCACGCTTTGGTTTCCGTACCTCCCTTTTTACTTCCCTATTCAGAATCGCGTACCGGTTACGTAGGTCTTGATGAAGAGCTGGTATTGTCACAGATGGCCTAATAATAATGAGGTGGTACTCTCAGGGACGAAACTTTGCTTGTATTTCGCCTTTTCTACTTCTCACTTTACTCTGCTGCAGAGGCTAGTATTTCTAAGCTGAGAGGGGCTTGGTACGGTATGTTTTTCTGCCCACAACTTACTCTCTGATAAGCTGCTTCAGAGAGGAATGTGATGGAAATACCTTGAGTAAGACGTAGGCACAGTGCAGTATTGAGGGAAAATTTTTCCTGGGTGTAGATATTATCCTTACGCCGATCTGGATGTAGGCCTACTTGTGTTAGGTGTGCTGGACCAGCTTTATCCCTCACCAAGCTCACTTTTCACCTGCCTCAGCCCCTTACTAGCTCACTCCTTACCTGTCTAACCCCTCACCAAGCATACTCCTCACCTACCTCTGGCGTCTTCTGACGTATTCCTCACCTTCTACCTCACTCCTCACCTAATGTAGCTTATTTCTTACCAGCCATAACCCTCACTTAGGTCATTTGTAACCTCCCTAACTCCTCACTAAGCTCACTGTCACTTGTGTCACCCTTCACCCACAGCCACCGGCCTGGAGAGGAGAGGTACGATATGCAAAGCGGGAAAAAAGGGGGGAGAGGAGGGAGATGCGTACGAGCAGAAGGATGGAATGAGGAAGGGGAAACGGGGGAAGAGGATGGGAGAGTGGGAAAAGGGGAGAGAGGGAGGGCGCCCCTGGGGAGTACCGGGAGAGGGTGAGTCTGGCGGCCCTGGTAGCCGGCGTGTCCCTAGCGTCCCTTGGGACCCAGCACTCCCCAGGGGCGCTGGCAGGAGGGAGGATCAATACCGACCCACCTGCCCTACCATGGCCCTCACCCAGCCCTTCTCACCCTCCTAGCCCTCACCAAACCTCTCTTGCCTTCATATAAGTCTTCTTAGAACTCTAAACTCCGTCTCTAGACTCTCACCAAGTCCTATTTCCCGTTTCGCAGCCCTTACCTAACCCCATCCCCAGCCTTCCAACCTTCACCCAGTACTTCTCGCCCTCCCTGCCTTCACTGTAGTTCCTCTTGCCATCAATTCGCCCTCTCCCACTCCAGACAAGCCTTCAAGCCCTTCGTCCCTTCATATCGCCCATACAGAACCCTGTCCAAGCCCCATGCTTCTCTTTACAGCGCTATGTCCCGAGGCACCCAGCCCTCGCCCCCTGGTCCCCGCCCCAGTCCTCACCGAGCCTTTTCCTACGTCTCCCAACCCTCACCTAGCCCAGTCTTCCGTCTCCAAGCCCATACTTGGCCCTATCCTCTGACTGCCAACTCTCAGACTTCACCTGCCCCCTCTCACCCCTACTCAAACCTTCATGCCCTCCCTTTCCCCTTACCCAAACCTTCAGGCCCTCCCCTCCCTTACTCAAACATTCAGGCCCTCCCCGCACCCTTACCCAAACCTTCAGGCCCTCCCCTCCCTTACTCAAAAGCTTCAGGCCCTCCCCTCATCCTTACCCAGATCATACTCTCCTCTCACCCCAGACCTTCATGCCCTCCCCTCCCTTACCCAGACCTTCATGCACACCCCACATCCTTTCCCAAACCTTCATGTTCTCCCCTCACCCTTACCCAAACCTTTATGCCCTCCCCTAACCCCTCCCCAATCCTTCATTCCCGCCCCTCACCCTTGCCCAAACCTTCATTCCCGCCCCTCACCCTTACCCAAACCTTCATCCCCTCCCCTCACCCTTACCCAAATCTTCATGCCCATCCCTTACCCTTACCCAAACCTTCATGCCCATCCCTAACCCTTACCCAAACCTTCATGCCCACCCCTTACCCTTACCCAAACCTTCATTCCCGCCCCTCATCCTTACTCAAACCATCATGCCCACCCCTAACCCTTATCCAGACCTTCAGGCCTACCCCTAACCCATACCCAAACCTTCATGCCCTCCCCTTACCTTTACCCAAGTCTTCATACCCTCTCCTCACCTTCATTCAAACGTTTCTGCCCTTCCAGCACCCTTACCCAAACCTTTCTGTTACCTTTCCTCGCCCTTACCCAAACTTTCCAGTCCTCCTCTCACCCTTAGCCAGTCTTCCCTTCACTCTTATCCAGATCTTTCTATCTTCCCCTTACCCTTAACCAGCCCTCACCCAACTCTTAACCGCCCTCACCCAACTCTTAACCTCTCATCGTTACCCAACCCTTACTCAACCTTCACCCAGTCCACAGCCGACCCTTAATCAATCCTCACCCAACCTTTAACCAGTCCTTACCTAACCCTTACCCAGCCCTCCCCTCACCCTTACCCAAAACCTTCCTGTCCTCCCCTCGCCTTCACCCAAATCAAATCTTCCTACCCTCCCCTCAACTTTACCCCGCCCTCACCTCACCTTTACCTGCCCTCAGTTCTTTATCTTCTAAGCCTCACTCTATACCCCACCTTTTGTGCTCTTACCCTCACCCTCAGTGCCCATACCCTCATCCCATCCTTCCCTGCTCTCACCCTTACCGTCTCTGCCCTGCCCCCACACATTCTCTGCCCTGCCCCCACACCTCTGCCCTCACCCTTACCCTTCCTGCCATATTCTCAACCTCAGTTTCCCCGTCCGCACTCCCTGTCCTCGCCCTCCCCCGTCCTGCCTTCACCCTCACTTTTCAATCTCTCACCCTCACCATGCACTCCCCGGCTCCCTTGCATGAGCCATGATTCTGTCTGAGAGTGGCTGTATGCTGACCTTGCACATGTAACCCCCATCCCGTCCCACACCCCCACCATCACTACTGCAACACTACCTTCACCCCCACCCTCACCCGCACCCCCACCCTCACCCCTACTCCTATCCCTGCCCGCACTCCCGCCCCCACCTCCACTCCCACCCTAATCCTAACTCTAACCCTTACCCTTACCACCCTGAGATTTATCATCACCCCTTCCCTCACCCAAACTCCAGCCCTCTCACCCTCCACTCTCACCCTTATCCTGACCCTGACCTTAATTCTGACCCTGACACTAAATCTGACCCATTCTGCGTCCCCCTCCCTACTCTGTCCTTCCACGGCCACCTTCACATTCACCCCACCCCAGTCCACACCTCACCCTTCCCCACCCTCACTCCCAGTCCCACCGTCACACTTATCCTGCACCCTCACATTCACCCTTCCTCCTTACACTCACCCTTCCCCCCCACACACTCACCCATCCCCCTCCCACTCAGTTAGGCTGTTTCTCTGTCTCATTGTCTCTGTCTGTTTGTCCGTCTGTCTGTCTGTTGCCAGATGCCTTAATCCCGGCGGGCGTGGCCACAGATAAATTGCCTCCATGTCACCATGTCCTCCCTGTAGGCAGCCCTCGCTGCAACTTATACCACCCATATTCATATACTGGTACCTTTCTTCCCCATCCCTCCACCTATCATCAATCTCTCATTCTCCTCGTCCCTCATTAAGATACGTTCTTCTACGTTCATAGGTAGTCTCTCATTATAATTTCTTATCTCTTTCTCCATAGCCAAACCATCGCTGGATACTTATAACATTTTCCAGCACCTCCATACCAACACTACAACGTCCTTAACTTCCTCATTTATGTGTTTCTCTGCGCATCTCAACGGGCCCTTTTCGGGTGACTGATTTCCACTTCTCTCATCCGTGACTTCTGTCATTCCATTGAATTCCAGACTTACCTGAAATTTGTTGGACTCCCATACCACTTATAAACATGTCATATATCGGGAAAAGGTATTCCTACCTCACCTGTCAGCAATGGTACGTACAAGTAATCTCACAGTTAGTGTTTACGATACGGGGGCAAGAGAGGGGAGTGTTTGAAACCCCTCGTATCCGATGACGTCTTTTTTTTTTTTTTTTTCCTCTCTTTTAGACAATGTTACCCGTCTTAGAGAAGATCATCTGTTGCAAAGGGGTCAGTAAAAATTGTATATAACATTACTAGTTCGAAACGTCTCTGCCAAGCTGAATAAAATCGTGTGGAGGTAGATGAATGAAATAAACAATGTCACCAGGTTAAAATATTAACATTCTTCACTGATTCATATTGCAGACAGAACTGAGAGGGCAAGTATTGTCTGTTTACCTCTCCGTGCTGTGGATATTCACGCTATTGGTGACGGGTAAAATGTTTTGAAAGTAGAAAGCAGAAATGGCTGATCATGCACTGACAATAGCTGGTTTGTCTGTTAATGTGCAAAAATGTAGTAATTATAATATGAACTAATCCTTGGTAACTTTGAGATGCTTAATTTGCCCTGCTGCGTCCAGTATCCTCTAACAGTTACAACGAGACCAGTATTTTATACTTCAAACTTTATAACTTAATACGTATGGCCGATGTTAGTTAGTAGGGAAGACCTCCTGTGTATAGTTTCCCAGTGCACTACCGATTCTTTTAAGTCTGCTGTCTGTGTTTGTGAACATGCTGTGTCATCGCGCTACTTCTGAGACAGACAACACCAGGTGAGTAATGTAGTTGTGGGTAGGTGAGTGGGTGGATGGGGGAAAATAGGTCGATGGTTGCAGTAGGTTCTTGTAGGAAAACAGATCCTTGAAAGAAATGGGCTTAGGACTAAAAAATAATTAAACTTTTGCCCAAGGGAAATGAACCACAGAACGATATATATATACACTACGGTGTATATATATATATATATATATATATATATATATATATATATATATATATATATATATATAGATAGATAGATAGATAGATCATTAAGTGTGACCTTAGGGTTAAGGGACTGAACAGGGAGGCTGCAGTGGATCGTGCAGTGTGGAGAGCCGCCATTAGGTGACCAAGGCCGACACTTGCAAGCACGATCCACTGCAGCCTCCCTGTTCAGTCCCTTAACCCTAAGGTCACACTTAATGATCTATCTATCTATATATATATATATATATACACCGTACTACGCAGTACAATTTTGGTGTCCTTACTATAGAATGGATATTAATTCGTTAGAAAATGTACAGAGAAGAATGACTAAAATGATACATGACGTCCGGAACCTGTCATATGAAGACAGACTGAAAAGACTAAGTCTGCATTCGCTAGAGAGGCGTAGAGTAAGGGGAGACTTAATTGAGGCTTTTAAGTGGATGAATGGTATAAATAAGGGAGATATTAGCAAGGTACTTAAAGTGAGCATACAGGATAGAACTAGAAATAATGGTTTCAAACTAGAAAAATTCCGTTTCAGAAAGGAAATCGGTAGAAATTGGTTTGGTAATAGAGTAGTAGACGAATGGAATAAGCTACCTAGTAAAGTAGTTGCTGCCTCTTCCATTGAGAGTTTCAAGCATAGGCTAGATAAGCATATGACAAATAAGGGGTGGATATAGAATAAAGAAAATATTATAACCAATACTAACTAAAAAATAAATTTTCTTTTCAGGTTACACTATGATAGTCTCTATTCTCCTTTCACACTTTCCTGTAAAATGTCCACGCCAGTTTTTCTATACGGCGTGGTGTTCTTTCTGACTTTTTCCTGCCGGCTTCGGCTGGAGGGTTTGGAGGGCGGGGGAGAGCCTTCTTCTTTGCTATCCTTATCTCATTCTAGTAGTTCAGTTACTCTTCTAGGAGCTGCCTAGCATGGGCCAACCGGCCTACTGCAGTTATCCTCTCTTCTTATGTTCTTATGTTCTTTAAAAACGAAACGATACATATATATATATATATATATATATATATATATATATATATATATATATATATATATGGAGCCTCTGTGTTACAGTGTGTATATATATATATGGAGCCTCTGTGGTACAGTGGTAGAGTGTGCGTTTCGCACGCTGATGGACGAGGATTCGCCTCCCGCCAGAGTTGTAAAAACTTTGGGAATCGTTCACCGAGCCACTTGCTACTTTGGCGGACATAAGGGGTGCTGTGGTTGAACAAGTGTCGCATACTAGTATGCTTGCACCCAATCGGCTTAAGGCGGGCCGATTACACTTGGTTCACAGACTACACACACATCCAAAGCCACTACAATTACACTTACAAGCACTTCTCACCCTACACACAGTCTCTGCCAGACAGCCTAAGCCACTGGGTAGAGATACATTGGCTTGTATCGTCGCTGCTTCGGTAAGGATAGGCCGGTCCTGCAGTGGACCTCAAGGAAAGGGAGGTAGCCAAGACAGGACAAAACACTCCCCATTTACTCAGCCATTCAAACACATTCATTCGCATCTTAGCCCCAAAGGGGAGAAGGGGCAGATCCTCACCACACCGCACGAGGGTCAACTGCGCAGTGCAATCAGTGACATCCGCAACAGTGCCCGACAGCAGACCTGGTTTACCCCTGCCACATCTTAATAGACCCATCCCCTTACCCACACCTGAAGAGAGGATTACTGCAGTAGGCCAGATGTCCCATGCTTGGCAACTCCTACATGAGTGACTAAACAACTAGAATAAGAGAAGGATAAGAAAGAAGTTGACTCTCCCTCACCCACGAAGCCCACCAGCCTGAGCCGGTAAGAAAAAGTGAGATGGAACAGCATGCAGTGTAGAAAAACTGGCGTGAACATTTTATAGGAAAATGAGAAAGGAGAAAACGAGACTGTCATGGTGTAACCTGAAAATTAAAAAGAATGAATTAGTGCTGGTTATCGGGAGATTTTTTTTATATCCATCCCTTACTTGTCATAATATGCTTATCAAGCTTATTCTTGATGCTTTCTGTGGAAGGGACAGCAACTACGAGTAGTTTACTCGTATTCCATTCGTCCAGTATTCCATTCCCAAACCAGTTTCAGCCTGTTTGCTTATTAAAACGGAATTTATCCATTTTGAAACCATTTCATCTAGTTCTATCCTGTGTGGCAACTTTAAGTACCTTTTTAATATCTCCCTTATTTATTCCCAGCATCCACTCAAACACATCAATTATATAAGTCTCCCCTTTCTCTACGTTTTTCTAGTGAGTGCAGGTTTAGTTATTTCAGTCTGTCTTCATATGAAAGGTTCCGAACATCATGTATCATTTTTGTCTTACTTCTCTTTACATTTTCTAACGAATTTATATCTATTCTATTGTACAGATACCAAAATTGCACCACGTAGCCTAAGCGCTAGATAAAGTTACAATATTAATTTAGATGTCTTACTGCTCACACTTCGCGAAGTAAATCCTAGGACCCAATTTGGTTAATTTCTCGCATTAATACACTATTGCCCTGGTTTAAGGTTACCAATCATGACTACTAGATCTTTCCAGCATTCCGATTCATTATTTTTTTTATCTAAGTTGTATTTAATATCTAGAATGATCTTGCCCACTTTACTCTTTTCCACGTTAAATTCCGTTTACCAATCCATAGACCATTTGTACAATATATGGAGGTCCGTTTTTAGGTTAGCATAGTCCTCAGTTAATGGTACGTCCTATTTTTGTGTCATCGACAGATATGCTAACATTGCTAGTGATTCCTGAGTTTAGGTCATTTATATGTACCGTATAATAATTAACAGGGGACCAAGTATTTGCCCTTGTGGTACACCGCTAGTTACTGATCCCTAATCCCACTTAATACCGATTATTAAAACTCTCTACTTTCGTTCATTCAGCCAGGATTCTATCCATTTTAAGATGTCGCAGTCTATACCGTGTGCTCGAACCTTCCTAACTAACCTTTCATGTGGGACCCTATCAAAAGCTTTGCTAAAGGTCAGATAAATAATATCGTAAACTTTATCGCTATCTACCGTCTCATAAACCTCCGAGAAGTTTGATAAGTTTTTGAGGCAGGATCGTCCTTGCCTACATCCGTGTTGACTTTCATTTATGAGATTAAATCAGTCTAAGTGCACTTTAATTTTTTATGCCAAAGTATAAGAGTACTAGCATTTTACCAACTGGTGTCGTTATACTTCTCGGACGATAATTCGACGCAACTGATTTATCCCCTTTTTAAAAATGGGTACTACATTCGCTGCCTTCCACGCCTCTGGTACTTCTGAACTTAAAGAATTGTTAAATAACTTTGTAATTGGATGACATCATTCTTTCTTGGTTTCCTTTATAATTTTTGCTTTGATATCGTTCGAACCTGACGATTTTCGAGACTCTGACTTACTAATTTCTTTCAGTACTTCCTCCTTACTAATGGTTATAATACTAAGTATATTATTTTCTTTAGGGATCAGGACTAGATATTCCTGTGTAAATGCTGATACGAAATAATTATTCAGGATATGTCACATTTCCTTATCTTCACTGATTATATATATATATATATATATATATATATATATATATATATATATATATCCATCCATCATCATCCAATCCTACGTTTCCCCATGAGGAGCGTAGGAGCCCTGGGCTAGGCAGTTGGTCCTGACATTAAGATGAGAGTGACCAACCTCACTCATCCCTGAGTGGCATTATGTGAGCAATAAACCCCAACCATCCCTTGGATATAAACCTTCACCGGCTCCATCCGATTGGAGCACAATAATTACCCACTAAACCACCAGGCGCCAAAATTTGGTTATATGGTTACCACCCATCGTAGTAAATTGTTTCCTGGTTTACAGGAAACCATTTGGCTTGTCATTCAGTGTAGAGTCACCCATAGACAGAAGGAAGAGTGTATATATATATATATATATATATATATATATATATATATATATATATATATATACTGTATATATATAGTATATACTGTAGATATACTATATATGTGTATGTATGTATATATATTATACTTTTATTCAAGGAAAGAGAACCACAACCCACGTGCAAAGTCACCGTTCTTATCCCTTTCTTTTTATAATGTAATTATATTCATAAAAGTTATGATAATTTTCTTTTGGTTGAATGAACCTCTGTGTTTCAGGGAATTTAGTAATACCTTGGACAACCATTTCCACTCAAGCGCCGTTTTTATCATCATCAGTGTTCATTATTATTATTAGTAGTAGTAGTATTGCTGTTATCATTATTACCATTAATAATAAAAATAATAATAATATTATTATTATTATTATTATTTATTACTTCCAGACGATCTCCTAAAACTTTGGAATTGGTTTCTCGGACTCAGGGGTTGAGAGTTGGAATCTTGTCAAGGGGACAACTCAGTAACAAATATACGATAATTTGGTTATTGTAACTTTTTTTTTTTTTTAAGGGGTTAGTGGAAGGAATAACTTTTTTTTTTTTACAACGAAAACATGGAAAAAAAGGTCACCACACCTTTGTTTTTAATTTATTTTTTATTTTTTTATTTTAGAACAGAAGTTGTGAGACGAGTCACTACCCCCCTTATTTTTCCTGTAAAAATGAATAGTATCTATCTGTCTATCTATCTATTTCCAGACCCCTCAATCCCGCAAGGGGTGGCCACAAACAAATCGCCTCCATGTCGCGCTGTCCGCCATTTCACTGCCCTGCTCCAAGCTCGCACCCCCCTCTCTCATATACCTCTCCACTCCATCCCTCCATCTCATCCTTGTCCTTCCCCTCCCTCTCCCCCCCTCCACCTCACTCGCATACACTCCTCGTCAGTCTCTCACTCTCCATCCTCTCCACATGACCAAACCAATAGTAGCAAGTGGTAATTTTCCTTTGGTAACTAAGTTTTTGCAGAAAGCATAGAATACCTGAGAAGATTCTGCACTCTTCTTTCCTTGTCCCTGCAAAAGTAGGTAATAGTAACGAGAAGGATTGCATTCTAAGCTTATTCGTAAATCTCAGTCCCCAGCGGAGTCCCATTGATGACCTTGGGGTTTATATGGGAATACCTCCTTTCCTTCTACCCCAGACCCACTGCCCATCACCCTTTTACTCTACACCCCCTACCCTTTACCCCCTTCCCTTCTACCCTGCGCTTCAAACCCCCTACCCCCTTTCCTTCTTCCCCACACCATCCTACCCACCTCCCTTCTGTTGTGCCCCACACCATCACTCCTAACCCCTTTTCCTTCTACACTGTTCTCCTACCTCCTTCCCTTTCACTACGCACCTTGCACACACTTGAAGCTGATAATATTCTCTCTCTCTCTCTCTCTCTCTCTCTCACACACACACACACACACACACACACACACACACACACACACACACACACACACAGGTGAAGCAAACTATACACTATATATATATATATATATATATATATATATATATATATATATATATATATATATAATGTATGTATATACACGTATATGATTGTCATGTGTGCCTGTGTGTGTGTGTGTGAGAGAGAGAGAGAGAGAGAGAGAGAGAGGAGGGGGGGAAGATATGCCCAAAAGAGAGACAGGAGTTTCACCACTGTTTTATTAGGAAAATAATTCATGGTCACTTTGAGATCAGTATTCTTAGTTCAGATGCTTGCATTCTCTGCAGCAATGGTACCGTTTGGTACCGTACCCGTATCTATATGATGTTGTGCTTTCTCTCAGATGCTCAGCTGATCTGGCAACGTCACTTATATAGAGAATAAAGTAAATTGTTATTAGTGAACGTTTCCATTTTATATTTTAACCACTGAATAAGATGTAATTTTTCCATAACATTTGCCTTGTCTCAGGGCCTCATTAAGATCGGAATCGAGGATAATTTTTAGCAAATTATCCGATTGTGTAGGTCGGTGTAAAAGTTGAAACAATATCAACCGGTTTCATTGTCTCGTTCTGGGCTTCCATTCCATAATACCAGACATGATGCATTTGTCAGTGAAAAGCGTTATGTCCTGAATCTGATCGAATGATGGGGTGTGTTCTTATTCCAGCCTTTACTCCAGCGTACTTAATCGGACAGTTTGTTTAAGGTATGTCTGATTTCGACTCCAGTGTGACGAGACTTACTACAGCCGTATTCTTAAAAATAATCCCTTCCCTAAACTTTCCCTTCCCGTCGAAGGAGTGATTTCCATCGGTATCCGAACAGATGCCCTTGGAAGGGAAGGGAGAATGTTCCTTCACCCTCAGACTTCCCCATCGCAGGCCAGCATCTTCATTATTTACGTTGTATGTGGTCTTAAATTCACAGAGATTCTGATTCAGTCGCTTACTTAATCTAAACCTCTTACCTGGCTCTCTCTCTCTCTCTCTCTCTCTCTCTCTCTCTCTCTCTCTCTCTCTCTCTCTCTCTCTCTCTCTTTCCGTTTTTCCCGTCCTTTCTACCCCCTTTACTGGCACTGTCAACCCTTTCTTTTTCTAGTTTTGTCCTTAAACACACACTGGCGGCCGCGCTCGTAAATACGCTCGCTTGTCTTTACGCAGGTTCACTCTTCACTCAGTTGTTGTCGTCCATCTCGTTCCTTACTTCTGCCACATTCTTCATCCTTCCTGTCACATTCTGTCTGCTTCCCAGCCCCAGCCCTCTTCCTTTCCTTCTTGCTCCATGGCATTGAGTCCCCATTTCACTTCCTCCTCACACCCCTCTCTCCCTTCCTCCTCTTCGTCTCCCTCTTCCTCCTCTCTCCCTGCCACACTTTCCGGCTTCCATTGCCACATTCATTCCTCTCCCCCCCACACTTTTCCTCCTCTCTTCCACATACTCTAATCACCCCATCGCCCTGTACATCTTTTCTTGCTGCGCTCTCTCTCTCTCTCTCTCTCTCTCTCTCTCTCTCTCTCTCTCTCCCTCCCTCCAGTACTGTCCTCATTCCTCCCAACCCCCGGCGCCTTCTTCCTCTCCCTCTCCTTCCCTGTCACGCTTCACTTTCAGCATTTTTTCATATTCTTCGTCCTCTCTTCTCCTTCATAGGCTCACATCTACCCACTGCTTTCTCCAAGTATCTTTGCTGTGCTGTTCCTCTCCCACCGTACCTTTCTCTGCCTCTCCTCATTCCTTCGCCATCTCTCCGCGTCACACTTTTCATTCATAGCTTTTTCCTCTCCCTCTCACACTGTTTCTCTTTTTCCAGAGCCTCATCTCACCACTGTTCTCCTTATTTCTCCTTGCTGTACTCCTTATATTCTTTCCGATTCCCCCTACACTGTCTCATTTCATCACCACCAGTTCAGACACTATCTCTGCAGTTTCCCTCTTCTCATCTCCATCCCTCCATTCCCCCACCGGCGTGGTGGCGGGAGGCGGCGGTCCCCTGGGGTATGCAGCGTCCCCAGGGGCCTCCGAGTTCGGATGGGGATCAATACGAAGCCCCACGCCGCCCCGCTCCCCAGCTGAGTGTGAGGGCCGCCTGGGGAGCGGGGTCAGGCGACCACTGCTGGGGTGGTGGGGTGAACTGGAGGGAGGGGGAGTGGCACGGCAGGATGGAATGGCAGGGGTTGCACAGCGGGATGGAATGGCAGGGGTGGCACGGCACGATGGAGTGGCAGGGGTGGCACAGCAGGATAGAATGGCAGGGGTGGCACAGCAGGATAGAATGGCAGGGGTGGCACAGCAGGATGGAATGGCAGGGGTGGCCCGGTAGGATGGAATGGCAGAGGTAGCGCTGCAGGATGGAATAACAAGGATGGCATGATAAGGTAAAGTGGCAGTGGTGTCACGGCTAGATGGAAGGGCAGCTTAGGATGTCAAATACTGATGACAGATTAGCATTGTTAAAGAGAATTGTAGATGAGCCCATTCGCTACGGTTGGTGCACACGGGTATTTTATTCAGAGTAACGCTTGAAAATTTAACCAAACTTACGGAAATTCTAGCAGTCAGAGGCCTTAACAACCGTCTCGAGCCACTTTCATTCTTTAGTTGGTAGAACACTGAGTGTATTTAGGCTAACCAGACAGTTTCGTTCAGATAAATCTCAGCTGTGGAAGTGCTAATCTTTTCAGTCCGACGACATGTTATATTTAATTTTGGGTATCTTTTGACTATTATACTCGGCTTGGGGAGAGAGGAATGGTTCTTAGTGGAGTCTTTCTAACCCCTTCACTACCTATGGTCTCTCCAAAGCTTAATATAATTGTCTGAAAATAGCAAGACTACACTTTAGAATACGTCAAGAAAATGTCATGCAAAAGCACAAAGCCATCTTAAGCAAGATGGGGCAGGAATAACCCCTGCAGCCGGTGAATTAGCGGATGCGCTGCTTTAATAGGAAATTTTAGGACGGCCTAGCTAAGACATGCCCGGTTATATTGAACGGTGGAGGACTATGGCGGCTCTGACATCCCTCCTCCACTACCACCACCACCACAGCGTCGGAGTTGTTGGGGTGCTGAGAGAGAGAGAGAGAGAATGGTGTGTCAGCTTGTCTCTACCCCCACTCCCCCCCACACACACACACACACTTCAGCACGCATTGTACATTGGGAGGGAAGTAGAGAGAGAGAGTGTGTGTGTGGTGATCTAGCCACAACTAACTTGTATGACGTGTGGCTTGAAGTTGCGTTGTTTATTCTGTGTATACTAAAGACTAAACAAAGCTTCCTGGCAAAGACTGGAAAATATAACAACCAGTGTAATACTTAAATTTAAAGTTTTGGCTTGCTACACGCATGGAAATGGATTGTAACTAGTATGAAATATGCACCGTCATGACATTCAGTTCAGGTTTTCCGAATTCGAGTAACAAATCTGGTTATGATGTAATAACCTGCTGAAGTAAATAAAATCTGTAATGTTCATAGAATGCTTGCAGCGGCCAGATGTATCTGAATTCGATCTTGTGTGCGAACATCAGCCAGAGTTGACCACCTCAGCTATTCGATGCATCGTTAAGAACATTGAGCGTAGTTTGTCAGATATCAGTCCGTCTAGAATGGGCCTAGTCCTGTGTAGTTGTACTAGTAGGTTTTCCATTAGGTATAGACTACCCGGTGTAATGAAAAGTATTTCACTGCATATGCGTCGTAAGTCGGAGTGAATGAGATATGAATACATTGTCAGTTAACTTGTACAATTAATCTGCTCTGGCTGCGGCACCAAGTCACGGCAGAATTTAATTGTCTGGCCATGGCGACCGTCAAGACTTCATAGCAAGAAATGGTGGAAGTATTGGGATGCAGCTAGCTTGATTTTAGAAAGTATTTTTTTTCTTTTTTAGGGTAGTGATACAGATTTAACTGGGTAGTGATACAGATTTAACTTCCTGGTTCTGTGGGTGGAAATAGCAAGGAACTGGGAAGCTGTCAGTTGGTCTTCGCAGACGAGAGTGACGTAAAACTGCTTTGTCTCAGTGCAGCGTGTACTTCAACGGAAAGTAAAAAAATAATGAAAATAATGAAGTAAATTGAAGTGATCGGTTAACAGCCTACTCCTAATGAAAAAATGAAGTGATCAGATGAGCTGTGGATTGTACCACTTTATCCACTGGACGCAATTCGTACCATTTCTGTTCGTTATTTTGAAAAAATTATCGAAGAATAAGCATGAAATAGGGCTTTGGTAAGCAGTATTATTTTAGAAAGTAAGACTCCCCTTATATAAATAGATAGATAAACAGATAGATTTATAGTGTCAGTGTGTTTTTGTTCTCTGGTATGAATCCGATACATGAATCTACAATAACTCCATACAATATGAACTTATAAGTGTGCGGAAAGTAGAGTTTTGATATCACTTAGAGGGACAAGAAGAAACTTCTTGAGAAAAGAAAGTGAGTGTTGAAGATATAAGCTAATCACCACAGCAAAATATGGTATGGGCCGGTCATGTCTCTTGCGGAACAGGTTCGGTGACAGATTAACAACTAAGGTAAGAGAGTGACATCTTAGAAATGAAATGTGAGGTAGAGTTGGGCAGTGTAGCAAATGGGTGGATAAGTTTTGTATATTTACCAGAGAGGATGGAACAGGGTAACAATCACTTGTTTAGATGGGAAAAGTTGGGCTACTCCTTGTCCATTCGTCTGCAGTAGACTGATGCAAGCTGCTGCCACCCTTGGTGATAGTTTTGATCGAAACAAATTTATACCGGTATTTCAGTAGCTGTATAAGAAAGGATACCGTAGGGGATTTAATCAACAGCTAAATCTAAGTAAGAGATACTACATGAGCATTGACCAGCCATTATTATGTGAGATCTTCCCTTAGGTGACTAAAATCGTCGGACGGCAGCAAGGATGGAATAACAATGACAGTGTGGTGTACAGTACTCTGAAGGGAATAATGTAAAATGTTTTAAACCCCTTCAGTATGAGAGTAAGAGTATAATTAAGAAGTATAGCCGAACTGCAGAGGTTAATTAAAATTTTCTTAAATCAGGCAAGAAGCAACGAATAAGTCTACATTCCTTTTGCTGCTGTCAGACGACTCTATTCATCCTATATGATGATAGGATTAGAAATATCTCCATGAACCATTCAGCAACGATGACTTATTTTGTATTTTATTCCTGCCCCCACCAGATGCTGCTGCCTAGGAGTGACCCCTCACACAGTAGGGGAAAAAAATCCCAGTAGTGAATCATACATTGAGACTGAACCATATCCTTACTGATAGAATGGCAGGCCATAATTAAAATTTACTAACACAGGATTAGACAAGAGTTATGACGGTTTTACATTAAGTTCTAGTTAGGACTTATTTGCACACAGGGTTAGACCATAGTTCTGTCATATTTACACTGAATTAGACCATAATGAAGATTTAGTTACTATTCTGTCTGTCTGTATTTAGCCAGACTTTTAAATCCTGGAAGGGACATGGCCCTCGGTTTCTCATTCCCCATTCTTTTCACATGGCTAAACCATCGCAGGGTACTTCTCACAGTACTTTTCAGTACATTCATATCAACACCGCAACTCTCCTTCTCTTCCTCGTTTGTCTGTCTCCACTTCGCTCCAGAAGCTCCTTTCATATAGCACATTTCCATCCCTCTCACCCTTGACTCATGTCCTTCCAAAAAAAACAAGCATCACTTCAGTTAGATAGAGCGAAGATCACATTACTGCGCTGTTATGCTGCGACTCGCTTACTTCCATTGGCTTGTTCACTCCCCTGTTCCTTATGACTGCTGTCAGTGAACTGTGAGCAGTGATTAGCTGGGACTTACATACACGCAGGTTTAGGCCAAAGATAGGACTTAGTTACATTCTGAATTAAACCATAGTTCGGACTTATTTACGCTGGATCAAACCATAGTTTGGACTTATTTACAAGTAAGGATAGACTCTAGATAGGACTGAAATCAGAATTAATTGTTATTACTTGATTAGTTTAAAATAGTGACGAATTAGGTAAACCTAAGAGCAGACCGTACGCAGAAATTATTCACACCACCACTAAATTAGATCATTGCTATGAATATTACGCATTGAATGGCGTCATTTTTTTTTTTTTTTACCAGCTTTGGTTTTGTTATACAAGCATTTCAGAAATTGACAGGTTGCCCTGAGCTCCCGAAATAAGATTCATCATGAATAGACCTCGATAAGTGAAAAATTTTCGATTCTCACTTTGGAAAATACAAGAATGTTCTGACAAGGTAGGTTCGGCAAACAGTCTCACATAGTCAGCGTACGAGTAGTTATGTTCACCAGCACCCACGTTCAACGATAGACCATGCCCTCAGTGACAAGCCAACATTTCATTTCGCCTTTTTCCATTTGAATAATTCATGGTAATGTAATATAAAGACGCAGTCCCTTGACCCATTGATTATCAGCTGACACACTCCTCGGTCTCCGGTTTTTAGTCAGCATTTCTTTAAGTCACCGCTCATCGGTTGGCATTTTAGTAGTCTCCAGTCAGCAACTCTCTCTCTCTCTCTCTCTCTCTCTCTCTCTCTCTCTCTCTCTCTCTCTCTCTCTCTCTCTCTCTCTCTCTCTCTCTCTCTCTCTCTCTCTATCTCTCTCTCATCATTATTATTATTACTATTTTCTATACCCCTAATTATATGCAAGCATTCTAAAATTACCTGGACCCTGGCGACCCCTCTGCAAATTCTACAAACCCTGCAACAAAACCTCTGTGCCACCTGTCTTTCTCATGCTTGTCTTCGTTCTTGTTCATGTCCTCATCCTCATCTTCAAGTTCCATCTTCCCTTCGTCATCCTTAGCCACACCTCCTTCTTGGCACCACCTTCACTCTATGTTTTCACAGCGCAGCCAAGATTCCTCGATCCATCGCGCACATGCTTGTCCAAAACTGAGTTAAAAGAGAGAGGGGGGGGGGGAGCTACTCATGGACAGGAAGAATGCCTTCCAAGGATGGACCCCTTAAGTTAGACTAAGAATCCCTTGAATCATTCCTCATGTACTGCACATAGCCTACTCTTGCTTCCTCTCCGGCTACCCTGTGTAAATCTGCATCTCAAGCCTTTGCGTGAAATTCTGTCCTACATACTGCAGTGTGATATGGGCTGTACTCGTATTGCTGGTTAAGAAACATGTGGATCCGAGAAATGAGGGATTCAGAACGAGACTGAGGCAGACGCTCATTCTGCAGTTTCTAGAATTTGCAAAGTTAGCCCTAAGAAGTACATCATTCTTCAGTCATGAGATTGCCAACCCATGTTGTCCATCCATCCATCCATTGCCAGACGCCTCAATCCCGTTTGGGGTGGCCACAAACAAATCGCCTCCAAGTCGCCCTGTCCCCCGCCCTGCTCCCAACTCACACCCCCCTCTCTCATACACCTCTCCACCCCATCCCTCCATCTCATCCTCGGTCTCCCCCTCCCTCTTCCACCCTCCACCTCACTCACATACACTCTCTTCGTCAGTCTTTCACCCTCCATCCTCTCCACATGGCCAAACCACCTCAGTGTGTTCCTCACAACGCTTGCCTATCACATCCACATCCACACCACAACGCTCCTTTATATCCTCATTCGTCAGCCTGTCTCTCCACGTGACTCCACAGGCTCCTCTTAAATAACTCATTTCCATTGCTCTCACTCTTGACTTGTGTCCTTCCAACAATGTCCAAGCTTCACTTCCGTACGTTAGAGTTTGTATCACAATACTGTCATGTAGTAACTTTTTTACTTCCATGCTCACTTCCCTGTTCCTTATCACTGCTTTCAAGGAACCAGCAACCTTTCTTCCCTGCTGTACCCTTTCAAGCACTTCACCCTCCAAACCTCCATCCTTACTCATCACACTACCCAAATACTTAAACGTACTCACATTTTCCAATTCCTCACCATCCAACCTCACTGTACATTCACTGACTTCACCTCTCTCAAAGACCATCACTTTACTCTTCCCTACATTCACCTTTAGGTTCCGTTTCTTACACACTCTCTCAAACTCATCCACCAAGCCTTGCAGCTCCCCTTCGTCTTCACTCAACAACACAGTATCATCTGCAAACAACAATACAGGGAGTTTCCAAACACTATCCTCTCTCACCAGGGCCACTCCAACATCCACTACCCTACCTTGTACCTCTTTTATTACCCCATCCATGTACAGATTGAACAACCATGGAGACATGACACATCCCTGTTTCAAACCAACTTTCAAAGAGAAAAATTCACTTAGTTCACCATCCACACGCACTGCAGCCTTCGCACCATCGTACATACTCTTCACAGCATTCAACAACTTCCCATCTACTCCATATATTCTTAACACTTTCCACAATCCTTGTCTATCCACCCTGTCATATGCTTTCACCAAATCCATGAAAGCCGCATACAACTTCTTTCCTTTCTCTAGAAACTTTTCCACTAAAGATCTAAGAATGAATATCTGATCTACACAACCTCTTCCCTTCCTAAAGCCTCCCTGTTCTTCTCCAACTAATTTCTCTGTTCTTTCTCTAACTCTGTCTATAAGTATCCTACCATACACTTTTCCTATTATACTAAGAAGACAAATGCCCCTATGATTACCACACACTTCTTTTTCCCCTTTTCATTTGTACAAGGGAATAATTATACCTGACTTCCAATCCTCCGGGACTCTACCTTCCTCCCAGGCCAATCTGCACATCTTCCACATCCATTCTACTACTATCTCTCCCCCATGCTTCAGCATTTCACCACACACTCCATCAATTCCTGGGGCTTTCCCCGATTTAACTTTCTTCATTGCTTCCACAACTTCTATCCTACTGATTTCTTCCTGTCTTCTCACCTCCCTCCTTCTCCCAGCCATTCCCCAGCCACTTATACTCGCATTACTTCCATCCTCTACGTTCAACAATTCCTTAAAGTGTTCTCTCCATCTGCTCACTTTTTCTCCCTTCTCCACTAGTAATCTACCATTTTTATCTTTCACTCCCCTGCTAACTTCCCTTCCACCCTGTCTTACTCTTTTCACTTCTCTCCAGAACATTTTCTTACAGTCCCTCCACTTTACACTCAAATTCCTTCCAAATTCCTCATCCACTCTCTTCTTACTCTCTCTTACTAATCTTTTCACCTCTCTCTTCCTTTCCACATATAACTCTCTCTTCCGCCTCTCAACTTCTTCCACGCTCCTATTTCTCATCCATTCATTGTATGCTTTCTTCTTTTGTGCCACAGCCTGTTTCACCTCTTCAGTCCACCACGCTGTTCCTTGCACCCCCCTCCGTCTTCTCTTCCTTCCACACACCACATCACATGCTGCACATATTTCTTCTGTAAATATCTTACACACACCTTCCACGTCTTCCATCTGCTCCAATTCATATTTGCCCAATCGTTCCTCCACTTCTCTCTTATACTCTGCCATTTTCTCATCCTCTTGTAACCTTTCCACTCTCCTTGCAACTACTCCTTCCTCTCGTCTTTCCCTTCTTCTATTCCTCCATCTTACTTGCATTCTAATTCTGGCCACCACCAAGTAGTGGTCAGAAAGTCCACTTCCCCAACCTCTATACACACTTGCATCCTTTACACATCTTCGCATCCTTTCATCCACACACACATTCTTCAGTCATGAGATTGCCAACCCATGTTGTCAATTAGGTAAAATGGTAACACACCCTCCATCTCGGCCGTCCATCATTCAGTCAGTCCCTACTTCAATTGGTGGGACAGACATGCTGGAGAAAAGGGGAAAAAAAAAAAACTTATTAATGGGCCATGCACGAACTTGCTACCACGTAGTTCACTGTTCGCTCGAGGATTTTTTTTTTTTTTTATTCACACATATCTCCTTGACAGACGGTCGTCATGCGTATTGTCAAATGACATGATCTCTCAGGCAGCGAAAGGACAGGTAATGAACCAGTCTCAAGCGTGCATTTCTTCAAGATTAAGCGTACATCCAGATGAAGACGTTCGATCAGATACACATTCCGTAGGTGATCATACGAATGAGCGTATTCATAGTTTGCCAGAGTGCTGCGCCCAGTCTGGCTGTGATCTGTGGATCAAGAAGCCCAATGAAGCTACAACTTTTACAGTGTCACAGCCATTCTGGCCGTCGTAATCTCTGGAATCACGAAAACCCTGCTAAAGCAACCTCATTTTGATGCCCTCATACAAATAGTTGTGGGAGCTATGTCCCATACTCTGGCCAAGCACTGGAACCAGAAAGTTGAGTACTTGCCATAAAATGTGTCCTTGTTGCAGAAGAAATGTCACCACTCAAGTCTGAAAATCCTGGAAACAGAAGATAATATACTCGCATACTCACACTACAGGACCCAATCAGACATTTCATGCCATGTAAAATCCAAGACAGAAGTCGTGTCGCAGTTTTGTGAGAGGATTAAGTAAAACACGTGAAACATTATGAGAGCCCTGCCACAGATACATATTCGTGGTTGGCTAGCCTGACTTCCTCAGACTCCGAATCTGCTGGGGATGGGATGGCGGTATGAATGTACCCAGGAAATTCCAATGTTTTAACATCGATTCGCGAAAATTGTTGACGAGATGTGAACTATGTTCGATCACGCGATGATCGCCTGGCCGTTAAGTCTTACATCTTACTACAAAACTTAAAGCATACCTATTTTATACCTTGGTGTGGAGAGGGCAGACAGCATGTATCCAGTTACTAGGGAGATGAGAAAGGGCAGGATCTACCATTGACAAGGTCTAGGCCTCTAGGGGGAAAGAATACCAAACAAATAGTGTAAACATTCGGTGTAAACAGAACTGTAGAAAGGTGGATAAGGCTATTTCGGGAGGAAGTACATTGAGAACAGTCATCATTTAGGTCGCCTCGTGTTACCACTGCACTAGAGGCCCAGGAAGTGCTTACGCCGTGAAAGGTGAACGTAAATCGAGCACATGAACAGTTGTGTGTAGACTTCGGTCTGCTGGGTTATGTGTTCGAATTCCAGTTTATGGGATGAATTTCACTGCTCATGACAAAACATTCGATTGTCATTATACAATAAATCTATCCTCATTAAATAGTTTGGGCCGTTTTAATTGATGACATTGACAGATAATGGCAGTCAGCTCATAATTATCAATTTAAGCTGGGTAAAAGTTAGATGAATAAAGAAGAACTGATTTTAAGACAGTTCATTAGGTAATTGAATTGCACTATTGCTCACATGACAGTAAAAAAGAGAATATATGAGAAACAGATCATATCTGTCAAGCAAAAGTAGCAGTCTTAAATACACAGTATATAGATATGTTTCGCTTAGTTACCAAGAATATGGTGGCATCCACATGTTCGTCACTTGGAACAAATGACATCTCATGTCAGTGTTACCAACCGTCCGTATGGCATTAAGCAGGGCGTACCACAACTTAAACCTTGCAGCTGATGTTTTCGCCAGATTTCATGACACGACTTTTGTCTGATTGTCCAGATAGGCGGCACTTGTATTTCTAGAAAATACACACCACACCCCAGGTATAACTTGCTTCTGGCACCATCCCTCGTTTGCCCTTCAGACAGTAACTCAGTCTCTGCTATCCACCCAGGCACATGTTTGTTGTGCTACACTCATTGATTAATGTCCGACAAGGTGAATGGTAAAACTCAAGCATGGAAAAGAAATCAGTAAGTAAATGTTAATTCTATGTGCTGTATATAGCACTTGACTATCTCACCTGCCCTTTTCATAGTAGGCTGTTCGAATTACCCTGCATTTAAATATTCATTCCCACCCCTCAGGCTTATTCTGTTTAACTTTTCCCTTCAGGCTGCCTTGTCCTGTAATTTTCACTACAGACTGTGATATAACGCTCACCCCACAGGCTGTATTATTTTAACTCCTATGTAGGCTGTCTCATATTATATTGCCCTTTAGACTGATGTACCTAACCTATACCAGGACATTCTGTGTACACTCCGAACGCTGTAAGCTCCATGCAATTTGGAATATGTGAACGAAGAGCTGAAAACAGTTCTCCTTGTGTGTATCGATCAGTATGGGTATTTCACCAGCGTACTGGCTTCATAGTGCGTTTCTCCAGTCAGACATAACATCCAGTCTGAGGTAGCAAGCTTATTTTCACATCCATCGTGCCCGGGTGTTCATGTTGTTATTGGTAAGCCTGTACAGCCAAGTCAAAACTAGTGTCTTGGTATTGTACGATGACCACGTAACTGCTTGAAGGAAAACATAACTAGAGGGCCACTCAGTGGAGCGCCTCTCTCCGGCAGGGGTAGCGTAATTTCCAAACCACTCTTCATAATGGGTTAGGTTTTTTAATCATTGATTAGGGTATCACAGAAAATGTTTTCCGGCTCCAGAATCTGTAATACGATCTGGATCGGTCCCGAAAGTTAATCGGTTCCCTTGGACATGGGCTATCTGCCCACCAAATTTGGTCCAAATCTCTCTTAGTTTCTAAGTAATCCTGCTAACAGACAAACTAAAAGGCAAACGGGTGAAAACATACTCTCCTTGGGGGAGAGAGTGAGGGCTTTGCCATGACTACACATTGGCAGCTGGGAAGCTTACGGATCATAAAACATTATACTGTATGGTGTTGGTCCCATCAGGTTTGAATATAGACTACCACGACGATCTTAAGTCCTTTATCGCTGATTTATGAGGGTTATGTGGTAGTGTGGTGATGGTGGTGGTGATGATGAGGTAGTGTAGTGGTAGTGATGTGTGATAGTGTGGTGGTAGTGATGTGTGATAGTGTGGTGGTAGTGATGTATGATAATGTGGTGGTGGTGGTGATGTTTGGTAGTGCGGTGTTGATGTGTGGTAATGTGGAGGTAGTGATGTGTGATGGTGGTGGTAATGTGGAGGTAGTGATGTGTGATGGTGGTGTGATAGTGTGATGATAATGGTGTGTGGTATCGTGATAGTGGTGGTGATGTCTGATGCTGTGGTTGTGTAGTGATGGTGATGGTGTATGTTGGTGTGGTGGTGGAAGTTGGAGAAAACATGATCATGTGTGCATTATGTATAACTGTAGAGTAATGATCTGATTCTCAGCTTCAGTGCTGCCTCTCTCTCTCTCTCTCTCTCTCTCTCTCTCTCTCTCTCTCTCTCTCTAATTGCAGTAACCTATCGATATTTGTATTTATATGGAATGTCAAGTGAAGAAATTCCCTTCTGAAAAGAGCAACCTGATACTAACAATATTAGCTCTGAATTTCATTTAACATGCCAATAACACGTAAGATGCTTGACCACGCACATAAGCTGTAAATGTTGCGAAAAAATATGTATTTAAAAGAGAAGTAATAAGTCAGATGCAGGAAGTATGAAAAAGGCAGGTTTTCATTAGACTACAGCGTGTATATGAGCAGAAAGTGGAGATTTATGAATTCGTTTGGTACGAAGATGCGTGCACCGAAATATTGAACTTTTAATACTTAGTTTTTACCAGTTCTGAGAACACGGCTTTTGTCATTGATTATACCATTAAGTGCATCCTCGTACAGCATACTATACACTCTTGCTCACACAATATACTACACCGTCATGTTTACACAGTATACTACACCCTTTTAATTACACAGTATACTACACACTTTTATTTACACTATACTACACCCTCTTGTTTACACAGTATACTACACCCTTTAGTTTACACAGCATACTTCACCCGTTTGTTTACACTGTATACTACACCCTTTTGCTTACACAGTATACTACACCCTTTTGCTTACACAGTATACTACACCCTTGTGTTTACACAGTATACTACATCCTTGTGTTTACACAGTATACTACATCCTTGTGTTTACACAGTATACTACATCTTTGTGTTTACACAGTGTACTACACGCTTTCATTTACACAATACTGCACCCTTTTGCTTACACAGTATACTACACCCTTTTGCGTACACTGTATACTGCACCCTTTTGTTTACACAGTATACTACACCCGTCTACTTACACTGTATCCTACACCCTTTTGCTTACACAGTATACTACACCCCATTGCTTACATTGTATACTACACCCTTTTGTTTACACAGTATACAACACCCTTGTGTCTTCACAGTATACTACACCGTTGTTTTCACAGTATACTACACCCTTTCATTTACACTATACTACACCCTTTCATTTACATTATACTACACCCTTTCATTTACACTATACTGTACTACACCCTTTTGCTTACACAGTATACTACATCCTTTTCCACACACAGTATACTACACCCCTTTGCTTACACTGTATACTACACCCTTTTGTTTACACTGTATCCTACACCCTTTCGCCTTTCTTGCTGTACTATCCTTATCCCTCAGCATGTAGAATTAGATCTTGTAGTCATAGTCTACTCTGTAACAAGCAGCCTCGTAAGGACCAGAAGGTCTGTTGCTGTTTGCTTTCCTTGGTATTCCATCGTATACTACACCCTTTTGCTCTCACACTATTTTTTTTTTTTTTTTAATGTGTCCGATTCCGGGCTTAGGCTTCACAGCCGATTCGCAAGGCCAAGTAGCCCTCCTACATTCCCTACACCTCCCCATGTCACCACTTCGGCACTAACACCCACCGTCCATATTGAATACATGGTGTACAGGTATTAGCGGGGTTATTTTTACGACATGTCGGCAGGCCTTCTGTCAAATCAGTAGTCTACTTTAATGAAATTTAAATTCTTAAGCTGTTCCCTGTCCCAGCCGGGATTCGGACGTGGGTCCACTAGGACTGCACGCCAGGCCAGTGCACTGAGTGGTCCTGCCATCTGGTGGGAGTCTGTGAACTCCCAGAAACGCAATTTGCGGATGTGAGGGTTACAGCTACCAATATCTGATGTTATTCCACCCAAAGACAACTAAAACTGAGTGTTATTACACTGAACAATAGGTTTACACCAACAAAATTAAGGGTTCTTCAATATTCATGTCCTTATAAAGAAGATGGGTTGGGAAAATCTATCTATCTATCTATTGCCAGACGCCTCAATCCCGTTTGGGGTGGCCACAAACAAATCGCCTCCAAGTCGCCCTGTCCCCTGCCATTTTACCGCCCTGCTCCCAACTCACACCCCCCTCTCTCATATACCTCTCCACCCCATCCCTCCATCTCATCCTCGGCCTCCCCCTCCCTCTTTCCCCCTCCACCTCACTCACATACACTCTCTTCGTCAGTCTTTCACCCTCCATCCTCTCCACATGGCCAAACCACCTCAGTGTGTTCCTCATAACGCTTCCTATCACATCCACATCAACATCACAACGCTCCTTTCTATCCTCATTCGTCAGCCTGTCTCTCCACGTGACTCCACAGGCTCCTCTTAAATAACTCATTTCCACTGCTCTCACTCTTGACTTGTGTCCTTCCAACAGTGTCCAAGCTTCACTTCCGTACGTTAGAGTTGGTATCACAATACTGTCATGTAGTAACTTTTTCACTTCCATGCTCACTTCCCTGTTTCTTATCACTGCTTTCAAAGAACCAGCAACCTTTCTTCCCTGCTGTAAAAATAGTATTTAAACGTATGCTGTACTCTTGTGTATCAGGTGATTTTTAGGGATATATTAAAGATGGTTTATGTGGAAATATTGCCTTCGCGCATGTATAAAGATGGTAAGTAATTCGAATGAGGGTAATATGATTTCCATTTCGTAAAAACAATGATGAAACATGGCTAAATTCGCCATGCGACATTTCCATATGGTACTCGGCTCTGCCACACGTACAAGTATTGTAAACAAACACGACACTGGCGAGGTGCGTCGGTGATGGGATCACATGGTTGCCCGACATTGACAATAAGAACAGTTAGCAAAATGATGACCTTTGCCCTGTGGCTGACTGCAAATCAAATTCAACTTTCAATGCAGATCAGCACCCATCCATAAAACAAATGAAAGGATGGGCCAGGTGCAAATCAAATTCAACTTTCAATGCAGATCAGCACCCATCCATAAAACAAATGAAAGGATGGGCCAGGTTTCCATCAAAGATGGACGCCAAACGTCGTATGCTGTGGGAGATGCGATGTAGAAGAGGTGTGGAGTGGACAGCAACCAGGAAAACATGTCATACATTGCTTTGGCAGCGAATTTTAAAATATGGCAAAATTTGTTTCAAAGCATTTCTTTATACATTTACCATGTTATAGTCTTACACCAATTATTGTAGGGGATGTTCATTGAATAGTAAATTGTATGTAGAAATTAATTCCATGGAGATGATTCCTGTTTTACGATTTTTTTTTCTTCTGATGCCACTTGCACACCAATAGCATGATTGTCAAAGGCATTTGAAAATATCTGTGATTTGAGGAAACTGCATGAAAGCACATAGAAAAGATTTATCTTTGAAATCCGCAGAACATGTTTCAAGGAGAAGTTCAGGGACCGGACCCCACCAGATGGCAGGACCACTCAGTGCACTGGCCCATTCAGCCACTGCCTCCCCTTTTTGCCAGCGCAGCACACTACACCCTTTTGCTAGCGTATTATACTGCACCTTTTTGCTAGCACGGTATATTACACCATATTGCTTACAGTTTTCTACACCCTTTCGCTTTCACATTATACTACACCCTTACGCACGCACAGTCTACTACACCATTTTGCTCGCACAGTCTACTGCACTATTTTGGTCGCACACCATACTACACCATTTTGCTCATACTGTACCGTACAGTATACTGGCCATTTAGCTCACATAGTATAACATACCTTTGCTCCTATGAAATACTACATGCTTTTGCCTTTGCCACTAAATATCATATTGGTCCCTTACCTGAGAACTGCGAGTTACATTTCAGAATCCCCACTGTCTGACTGCTAGTTACATCACGGAATTTATCATAAACCATAGTTTCTGTGCTTTGTTATGGCATGAATTGTGGTTACTGTTCATTTGTAAGTCAAATGGAGGCATCTGATTTACCTTATTATACAATAACATACCCTCTTTCATGTCATAACCCCAAAATTAGTTTCCAATAAAATGACAATGTCAATTTTTTTGGATTAATGTCATGGTTGATGTCATAGCACTATAACTTTAGAATGTTCGTAGCGCTCATGAAGACCTCAAAATTTTGGAATCTGTACTTCGTTACATTCGCCATCAGTTTGTCAGAACAGAATTGGAATACTAGAAACTTCGTTGTTGTTGTTGTTGTTTTTTTTTTTTTTTTCAAAGCATATCACAGAGGTCCCTCGAATCCTTATGGTGCAATTGACAAGGGTTGTATTTTATTAACTTACCACTGAGTACCGTATATATTAAATACTGTAAGTAGGTAAGAAAAACACTGAATCTCGTATTGCAGTTTCAGGTATCCTCATAAACCAGTATTCTTATGTCTAATACAGTTTAAGTTTAGTAGTCATCCTTGCAGTTTGTCTCCAGATAACCATACTCATTACATACGGTATCCATAGTGTCACATCTGTCTGAATCTAACCCAGAATATATTGTAACCTTGGAACATAACTTGTGCCTTGTACTGTCAAGCTTCATTAGAAATACATTTCTTTTATGTCTTACAAAGCAGCTTAATGTATACAGCATGTTATCAAAAAAAATTTTAAATGTGTCTGCCTGTTTTTGTGTTTGTCTCAAATGAAATCAAGGATGGACTGTATAGAGGGTTCCAACGGGGTCTATAAGGGCTAACTTTTTACCGGAAATCCATTTTTTTTGTGTGTGTGTGTGTCCGACTCTGGGCATAGGCTTAACAGCCTGCTATCAAGGCCCAGCAGTCCTCCTACATACCATACACCTCTACATGTCACCACTTCGGCGCTAACACCCACCGTCAATATTGACTACATGCTAGGGCTGTCTCATACAGGACTGGTGTATTAGTATTAGCGGGGGTATTTTTACGACATGTCGGCGGGTCTTCTGTTAGATCAGTAAAGCCTGATCTAGTGAAATTCAAATCCTTAAACTGTTCCCTGCCCCAGCGGGGATTTGAACCTGGGTCCGTTAGGACCGCACGCCACCTCCCTACCGATTGAGCCACCGCCTCCCCCAAATTTCCTCAAAAGGTACACCTGATGGCCAGATATTAACCTAATTAAGCCGTTAATCAAGGTAGCACGACTATTGAGGACCAGTTATATAATTTCCTTTCTCAACCATATCATTACATCTGCCTACGAGTTTGGAGGTGTTTGTATTCAACCCAGTGTGTCTGTGGACAAGATATCTCAAAAGGTTGCTGTCGGAGTTCAGGTAAATAGTGGATAGGCGGGCAGTGAGTCAAGGAAGAGGTGTTTTTATTTTGAAGTGGATCAGGATCCAATAGTAAACCAGTAATTTTCATGGCGTCGGCGGAGGTTTGGGATTTCTAAGACCGTAGAGTGAATTGATTGATTATGTGAGACTGTAAAATTATAATTATTAGTTTGGTAGGAAGGAGGAATTACAGCAGTAAATCTTGCAGTTTATTGTCGCTGGCGAAGGTATGCCCTGTTAGAGTGCTTTCTAGTTATTAGTACAACAGGCCGCGTGAGGGGGCGGGATGAGAATGGTGGGCAGGGTTTGGTGGATGGTAGGTTGTGGTGGGGCAGCTTCGGTGGGTGAGCAGGGTGGGTGGTGGGTAATAGGAAAATAGGTCCGTGGGTTGAATACGTCCATTGTAGGAATTGGTTCGTTAGGAATATATTCCCGGGGAAATGGGTCCAAGGAGGAATATAGGGCCTGTGGGTAAAATGGACCCCCGGATGTCGTCTCCCACAGGGGCTCCCAGGTAAGGCAATTATATATATATATATATATATATATATATATATATATATATATATATATATATATATTATATATATATATATATATATATATATATATATATATATATATATATTATGTGTCCGACTCTGGGCATAGGCTTCACAGCCTGCTATCAAGGCCCAGCAGTCCTCCTACGTACCATGCACCTCTACATGTCACCACTTCGGCACTAACACCCACCGTCCATATTGAATACATTCTAGGGCTGTCTCATACAGGACTGGTGTATTGGTATTAGCGGTGGTATTTTTACGACATGTCGGCGGGTCTTCTGGTAGATCAGTAAAGCCTGATTTAATGAAATTCAAATCTTTAAACTGTTCCCTGCCCCGGCCGGGATTTGAACCTGGGTCCGTTAGAACGGCAGGCCACCTCTCTACCGATTGAGCCACGCCCCCCCATATATATATATATATATATATATATATATATATATATATATATATATATATATAGACAAATAAGTAGATGGTTTTTGCCGTGTTCTGTATTTTAGCAACGACTCACTTGTTTTTGATTGTTCAAAAATGGAATTCCTTGCTGCTGTGATATTGGACATTTTACTGATGTATATAATACGAAAAGTTTTTACGATAATTAATTGCCTTCATATAATATTTTTGTTTTCTTTGTCCCAAAATTAATGGTTGTACATTTAAATAGTATAGCTGTTAATACTGGAAACGTCTTTAAATGAAACGCTTTGAAAGCTCTCGGCAAGGAAGATAATATGAATGAGATATGAATTATTTGTTCTGTGCATTTTTCAGCTTGGCTTGAAGCTAGTAACAGAAATGAAGAATGAGAACCGTGATTTGGTCCCAAGGGTTGCTGATTCGGGGTCTCTTGTTTCGCTTCCACCGTGCTCAGTACATCAGGCTACATCTCTGTGTTTTACATTAAATTCGAGTGGCCTGCTGGAGGCAGCCTCGTGTTTCCGAGACACATACTTCCTCCTCATTTGATCTAACCCTTAAGAGAAGCCAGCAACACTCGCCAAAGCAGCCATTATATTAAGGTTGGGATAAGATATTCTTGTTTATCCTTGTGAGTTCAGTACGATAACTTCTTTTATAGTTTATACTTCCGCCAGAGTTCTTTACCAAGCTTATTAAGTCCCCTGTCTTAGTATTCATTAACCCCAACGCTGCTAGGGATCTCTTCTAAGCCGATGAGAATACCTTACGTTAGCTAGAACTTCCTCAGGCAGAAGGGTCAAGGGGCTGATCCACAGTTGCAATTGATTTTGACTGAATGGCAGTAATTGTATTTTTTGCTAACAGTTCTGTAATATACATTAATTATTCATTGTATTTTATTGATTGTACCTTTGCCCGAGGACTGATTTGGAGTGAATTTGAATTTTTCATAATCTAGATGATATAAGAGTATAAAGTGTTGGTTCTTCCCCCAGGGTTATGAACATTTTTAACAATTTTTTTTAAATATAAAGCAGTCCGACAAAGGAATAAGATCTAAAACGATTGCATCCTGATGTCTACAAGTCCGTGGGATGTGGGCCAACCGGCGAAGTCTGGATAGAAATAAGTTTTTTATAGTCAAATGGAGCGGTTCTGGGCATTAGTAAACGAATATATTACAAAAAATTTATTATACACATGCAGGTAAAATGTTTACCAAGAACAATTCTGAAACAAGTCCTTACTGTTTGCGTTAAGTACGCAGAGGTTAGGGTCATCTTTTTCATATTTAAGATGTTTCTCTTAGAACGGGGGTGTTTTACATTATACAGACTGAAAACTTGGGCTAGAGAAACATCACTAAAATTTTTTTTAAATGTGAAGTCGGAGTGAGTTGTACGTGTAGAGGCATGATTAAATGCTCGATCCGGGTACTCCCGTCGCTAGTCAATAATAACGAAATTATAGCACTCATGGTGGGAGAAATGGTATCGTACCTCCCGTGCATTCTGGTCTACCCTTGGTATAGTGCAAATGGGTTGGCTAACCTAACGGGTCTTTACCGCTCTCAGACCTCTCTCCCGATCGTTATAATCACCTCACAGTGTTCATAACTACGTAGGTTTGGAAAAGTAAATGTATAAATTGTACCATTGTTTATAAATAAGAAGGTCGAGCATGTAGATTGGCGAGGGCAGAACGAAATGGACGAAAAACCATGTGTGTTTTATGAGCGCTGTATCCCCGTTCTTATTAGTGTCCGACAAAAGTGTCGATGAACTGGTGGTTGTACTGTATAAGTGAGAGCTAACTGCAGAGCACTTGAAAAGTTACCGGATCGATTATGGGCTAAAACAAGAATAATATGTGGCATTATTTTTGCATTCTTGTTTTAATGTTTGAGATATGTATGTATTTTCAGTGGTGAAGTTTCTTCTGATGTTTTCCCCGGGGTTTATGTTAGTGGAGCGGAGTTGTGAGAATGAAGGGTGAAAGCGTTAGGTAGAGTTATACTATAGGTTTGATGGACAATATTGAACTTTTTTTTTTTGGGGGGGGGGGTCAAATGATGGTTTCATGTGTTACAACTGTCGGACCCTCCCAGGAGCTGGAAAGACAAGTCGTGTCGTTAAGTATGGTGAAAGCATTTGAGGCGTCTCGTGGACAAGGGGCGAATGCGCCATTTTTTTTTTTTTTTTTTTTTTTATGAGCGTTTAAAGTACAGGAATAGGTGGCAGACATAGAATATTATAGAATAGCATGTTATTATATATCATTAGAATCCTCTGGAAGAGGCAAATTTATACAGCAGGAAAAAATGAAAACACACACACACACACACACACACACACACACACACACACACACACACACACACACACACACACACACGCACACGCGATGGTGTTTTTTCAGCATATAGTAATTATTGTTCAATCAACTTGAAATTCATTCCTGTATTAGATGTAAATGAAACTAAGATACTGTGAAATTTTCAGCCAAAAATTCCCTTAATTAATATTTTTCCTATAATTATTAATTAAATATTTTCATCTTATCGGCAGCAGGTTGTTTTATTGTTTGTATGATAACCATTATATTGTTAATGACTGACACAATGAAGTTATAATACGCACCAACTAATTACAACTCCAACCGCACACCAAGATGAAGAGGGGGGGGGGGCTAATGGTTAGTAGTTGAGGACGTCATCGGAGTGTAAACAAAGCCAGGCTTCATTCACGTGCTTGGCGGGATGACTAGCGGGGGTGCTAGCGCGCGTCTGATTGGCTGAGAGGCGGCCCTTTAACTCTGACAGAGGGAGCCGCTCGCCCATTGGCTGGGCGCGTGCCGACATTCGCCCCTACAGCTCTGAAATCACAGACCCTCCCCACCCTCCTCCTCCTGCCCTCCACGTGTGCAAAACAAGGGAGATTGAACCTAGAATTCTGAACCCACATTGGTCGGAATCGGAAAACGCTCTTCACCACGAGATTTTCAGTGCTTCCATCTATCGGAAAACATGCATAACTCATTTTTGATGGGGGTGGCGCATTCGCCCCTTGTCCACGAGACTCCTCATTTGCTTAAAGGCTCAAGTTCTGGTGCGTTCAAGTATACGTGTGTCATACGGACGGTTGGTAGCACTGACATGAGTTGCCATTTGCTCCAGATGACGAGCCTCTGGACATCGACCATATATCTCGTTTCTCATGTTTATTTAATGCCATGTTAGCAACACTGCAATGCAGTCAGTTAAAAACATGCGGGTTTGGGTTCTTTATTAATTTAACTTCTGCCTAGCTTAAGTTGGTAATTATAAGCTGTGATTGTCACTCATCAAACAACATTGTTACACATGAGGATAGTTACTTTATACTGATAATCGAATGTTTTATGAGTGGCTAAATTTATCCCATAGATTGGAGTTCCATCATATAACCCTAAAGATCGAAATTACGCTTATTCGTGTGCTCCACTGCAGGTGCAGTTCGTCTCTTACGGCATAAGCACTGGCTTGCAGGCGCTGCCTTCCATCGTTGTGATTATTTAGTCCTGTATAGGTGTGGTAACACGAGAGCGACCTGATCGATGATTGCTTGCCGTTGTGCCTTCCTCCTGAAATAGCTTAATCAGTCTTTCTACATCTCCGCTTACACCGAATGCTTGCACTACTAGATGGGGATTCTTTGCTCCTAAATAAATGTATATCATGTCCTCACTAATCCCCCCCAGTAGTTGGGCGCATGGTTGCACTTCTTACCAAGGTAGGCTATATACTACTGTAGGTCTGCGTGACGTTTTGTGGTAAGGTGTTAGATGTAAGGGCCAGGCAGTCATCGCCTGACCGAGTGTGATTCACATTTCGTTTTTCAGACAGCAATTCTCGCGAATGAATATTAAGGCTTTGACATTTCCAAGTTTCATTTATTCCATCATCCCATCAGCACCAGATAGGAAGCTTGAGGAAAGTCAGTCAATCATGAATATGTAGCTGTGATTGGCTTCGAAATTTCCAGGGTCCATTTACACCATCATCCCATCAGCAGCAGATATGAAGCTTGAGGAAAGTTAGGTTACCCAGTCACGAATATGTAGCTGTGGTAGAGGTCTGAAATTTTTTCATGAGGTACACTTTAGTTAAGGGGATGGGTCTATTATGATGTGGCAGGGGTAAACCAGCTCTGCTGTCGGGCCCTGCTGCGGATGTCACTGATTGCACTGCGCAGTTGACCCATGTGTGGTGTGGTGCGATGAGGATCTGTCCCTTCTCCCCTTTGGGGCTAAGATGTGAAAGACTGCGTTTGAATGGATGAGTAAATGAGGAGTGTGTCGTCCTGTCTCGACTACCTCCCTTTCCATGGGGGAAGCAGCCTAGGTATATAGATAGATAGACACTTTAATTTCGGACAAAACCGCGACCCGACTTTTGTCTTTGTACCTAACATCGCCTTTTTCTGAGTGACCGAGTTAGTGTGTTATACAAAAGGGTTGATTATCTTGTTTTAGTGAGCCTGGCGGCCAGCACCACTCGCCAGCATGTAATAAATTTTTGACTGGAGGTCATAGATAAGAGGTCAGCGGCAAAATCAACTCAGTTTTGATTCGATTTAGACCAAACCTGGTTCCAGGGTGTACACTGAGTCCGGAATGGATGATCGTAGGGTTGCCATACGTCCGGATTTTCCCAGACATGTCCTGCATTTAGGTGTCAAAATCGTCGGGGAGGAGTTTTAAAAATTCTCCAAATGTCCGGAATTTCAGCTTCCATCACTTCCCCTCCCCCCCTCAAAAAAAAATGTAATTAAACTCTAATGACGAGAAAGAGCGTTTTTTTTTTTTTTTTTTTTTTTTTTTTTTCATGGTGCTGTTATAGCCACAAAATTAATGATAATTGCACACAATTATTGGCTTAGTTTTCACTGTTACACTGTAGCAAATGTTATTCACATGATCTTATCCTGCATCTAGTTTTAGCATTTTTCAGTTGTAATCTAGCTAATTCTGTACTTTGCCTGTTTTCCATTATATTGTAAACAGAGTAAAGACTGTGATACAATACAGCAGTGTTGGAGTGTGTGTGTGTGTGTGTGTGTCTATATATATATATATATATATATATATATATATATATATATATATATATATATATATATATATTCAGCGTCCAATGCCCAAAGTGTGTGTTGGGGGACCGGGGGGAGCATGGGCTTTAGCGGAAGCTTCCGGTATTTTGACTGTTCAGATATGGCAACCCTAATGATCGGTTTTGAAAACGGAGATAAAGGCCGGAGGCTTGCCCCCTTTTTAACCCAGTTTTTATTATATTTAAACCAAGCTTGGTGGACGGGTATGAGGTCAGTAGTAGATGAAGCAATTTTGTTAAGTTCAGTTGGTATGCGCAAGTACAGTATTGCCTTTCGAATGGCACTCCCTGATGTGTTCTTATTCTTTCATGATCAGTTCATCGAAGCATATGCTATTTCGACGGCTCTTCTTTTTTCAATCTATTGTTTTGTTATTCTCTTTACTGCTTTCTTTTAATCATATTCCTTTTTGTCTTCTAATTTGTTTCTTAAATAATTTTCTTTTTTTTTTCCACGTTATATAGGACTTCCAGATTTTCTTTCAGAAATAAATATTGGCCTCTTGTATCTCGCCTTCATGATACGGTTGTTTTAGTTCTACGGCATTTATCCATTCATTAATAATTTTCGGACGTCTTGACAAAATGTTATTAGTCTTCATATTCATGTCCACATAACTTGCAAGTTACTTCCCCACCAGTATGTTTTTTCATGTCATTTAAAGGTAAAGTCCCACTTCTAACCTTATAGGCCTACAATATTTTCGATGGTCTACTGTCGTATATCTGTTCTATTTTCTTTTTCCATCTTAAATATTTCTAAACTCGGCATAGTACCAACTTCTTTCCACTTTTCTTCATCCCACTTCCTTGTTTTCTCTATTTTTTCCTCCATTCTACTCATCTCCACCTGTTTATAACGTTCATGTATGCTTGTGTAACCCTCATCCACGCATTACTAACATCCTCATTCATTTGTCTTAAAATCTCATTTAGTAATTCATTTTCACCTTCTTGTAAATTTTTTCATATATTGTAACCTCCTATTTCACCTCTCATTGTACATACTGGTGCTCTTTTTGTTGCCCCCATGATCTGTCCGTACATTCCGTTTTCTATTCTTTGTGTGGGAAATATTTTACCCCAGACCGTTTGCGTTCTTTTTTAAAATAGTCGTCCCTGGTTAGAAGCAGAGGAAAACCTGGAGAACGTTAATAACTATTCAAGCGGTTTTTATAACCCAGAGATTGCGTTCTCTTTAATCGTTCTTATTATTAAATTAAATGCTACTGTGTTTAACCCTTGTGGACAACTGTATTGTAAATACATGTACAGTACAGTAAACCCTGCATAAGTCGAACTTTTAAAAGACGGAAACTTCGATAAGCCGTACTCAGACCGAGACCACGTATGTAAGTAGGCCAAGATGTGAAGGTAGGGGAACAAAGTTGGCGCCAGGCCGACATATGGCCGCCAGTCTGCTGCTTGCCTGATTTCACTGGCTTTGAAGTCTCAGGTTATCTTGAAATTATGAAAAAAGTCGGTGAGAAGAATATTAATGAAGATGATGTTATCCAGTGGGTTGAAATGCATGCAAATGATCCTGGGTATCATCACCAAACAGAAGAAGAAATTGCTGAGTCCGTGGCTGGGAAGAAAGATGAAAATGATAACGACGAGGAAGAAAACAGTGATGTTGGATGCAAGAATCCATACAAATTATCCCAAGTTCATGAAGCAATGGATGTTGTCATATCCTGGCTGGATTATGTTGATGATGCAGCACAAAATTTTTATACGCATGTTAGGGAGTTGCGAGGCTTGGTTATTCGTTGCCAGTATTCGTTGCGGAAGCAGGTGAAGAGTCATGACTTAAGCCTATGCCGAGGCATCGGCCTATCCCTCCTGATTCCAGCAGTGATTCCGCTTCTACAGCTCTACAGATAGCCAGCACTTCAAGTAGTGTTGGCACAGACACCGAATAGTGTCTGTGTGTGTGTTTATGAAAACTAATTTTACTAAATGATTTAAAAAAAAAAAAAAAAAAAAGTGTGTGACAGTGTTACGTGATCATGATTAAAGTTCAGTATTATTATTACTGCAAGTGTTACATTACAATTATTACAGTGATTACATTTAAGTTTAATTCTTAATGTTCAGTGAAATAATACTGGTTACTGTTTAGAATGTTAGGTTAAATTGTGAACTCCACCACCTCCGTCTCCAACACAAGCTGCCGAAAGGTAAATTAGGTGCATTGATTGTTTTTGTCTTTATTCATTTATACACTGTATATGCTCCTTTACTTTAGTGTTGAAAAGACAAGTAATAAGTATTGTCTTTGCAATTTGGGGGGTAAAATTCCATCAACACAAGCTGCCGACAGGTCTGTACTGCCTGTATGAATGATTTTCTACCTATTAAAGGTATATTAAATGCACTGATTTTTTTTTTCATAACTTATTTATTTATATATGCTCCTTTAATTTAGTGTTGAAAGGACAAGTAATTGGTATTAGCAATTTTCGGGGGTGAAAATTCGGTAAGACGGAAAATTCGGTAATTCGAACCAGGGTAGTGCCCCATATAGTTCAACTTGTGAAGGGTTTACTGTAATTACTCGGAAGGTTCCATTGACCTAAACTGTGTCTGCACGGTAGATGACGTGTCCAGAGGATGAAAAGCCCTCACATAAAAAGCAGATGTGGGTTTAACATATTTACATAGAGAAAGGAAATATTTGGCTTGGCTCTAGTTTGAAACTAAGATTAATTTTAGTTAAATTTGCCTTGTATATATCATAAAGTAATCTAACTATTTAACATTGTAATTAATAAATAGTTGGCACCTCTTCAAATCGTATGAGGGACTAGAGGCACGCCATGTTCAATCATTTCTGCTCCTAGACCTGGTTCAAGCAGCACGTTGTAAAGACGCACCTCAAGGACGCTTGCCAGCCCAGGCATCCGACCTCAACATCAGGCTCGTCGTCATGTGTGTCCGACTCTTTCTAGCTAAGTAACCTTTACGAATTGGCCAATTCAGTGGGGAATTAGCTAGGAGATAGGAGGATAATAACTAGGTGAGTTGGAGTATCAGTTACACCTAATCCTTCTAAGAGACTTGTGAATTTACTCAAAGTTGTCTTTGACTAACACTCGTTAAAGGAGTGTATAAACAATTATCTGACTTTGTAACGTTTGTATTTGTCATATTTATTATACTGCTTCTATACAATATTGCAGGTATTACTATATTTTTCCAGTAGGTCTTACCATTTATCATTTTATTACAGCTCTTGGCTATCACTGAGTTATTCGCTAATTTATGGGCCTTTTTGATCATTTCATTCTTTCGGTATCAGAATAAATTTCTCTAGTTTTCTAAATAAATTCCCAGGTATTTTATTTTGTCAGTTTGACTCCTTCTCTCATATCAGGCTAATCTTTAATATTCCATATTAAGATATTATTACTTTTATCTTTATCTCCAAACCACACTATTTCACAATGTCAGTTAATATTTCAAATTTGTTTTCGTATCCTCCACATTTTCATCTAGCATCAAACCATCGTCTGCATAAAACAATATTTGCAGATTAAACTTATTATTCTTGAAGCCTTTCTCTTTTCTTTCTATTTTATTATTATGTATGTTTTAGTTTAAACAATGTAGTAGAGCCTGTGTGCATCCTTGATGTATTCCGCTTGTCACTTCAATTTCTTCCCTTATGTCTTCGTCTAGTTCCATACTTGTTTTGTCATCTTCATATATATTAAAGCGCTGATTAATAATTCCTCTCTTTTAATAGAATCGTAATTGCTAAAATCTACTGATACTAATACTAATGCTTGTTTCCTTCTATAACTTCCTGCAGTATACAATATTGCAAAATGAATAAATGTCCTCTACGCTTCCTCTAGTAAATCCTGCGTGCTTTTCTCTCATTTCATCATTTCTTTTGAGAGGACTTTCTACTTCATCATTATGTTCATGAATAATTTTATAAGATATATTTGTTGGCCAGAGGTTTTAATTCTTACACTGTTTCTTAGTTTTCGATATCATCATGCTTTTAACGTCTTCCACCCTTCTGGTTTTTCTTCTTTCCCCGGTTCTTTTGTAAAGCATTCTGTCAAAATTTTCACACATTTCACATTTGGCCATTGCTTTATACAGTAGTGGGTTCAATCTATCCGGTTTTGCTTTTTTTTTTTTTTTTTTCAGCTTCATCATATGTTCTTTGACTTTTCCTATTTTTATTTCTGGGCATTTCATTGGTTTAATTTTTCTCTATGTATTAACATGCCAAATGCTCTTGTTCCTTTTCTGTAAATTGGTAATCTTAATTTTGTATTATTTCATCAGTCATTACTTTCTCCGAGTAATTTTTCTTCTCATCTTTATTCCACACTTTCCTAATATTATTTAGATATTTCTGGTAAATCTTTTTCCACACCTGTACCAATTCCTTTCTTGTTTCGTCTTCATTTTTTAACTTCCCTTCTCAGTCATATATCTTGAATGTTTACAGTTTTTCGTCGTTTCCCCAGTTTATCAATATTTTCCTATACCTTTTTTCTTAAATGTTATCAGTAATAGATTATACAAGTGCTCGTGGGCCCTTTGGGCCCGTCTCACTTGCTCTTGTGGAGGGCTCTCGCGTTTGTGCTGTTCTAGTGTAACTTTGTCACTTGGATTTTCTGCAGCTAACCAATTGATTGTGTTATTTGCACCTTCGGGAATGGAACCCAGTTTATTTTAGTTCTACCTCTGAGCAAAAAACTCTACAAAGATCCTATGCCAGGCTCCGGGAACAGCGTTTTTTGGTCAAAATGTGATCGCTCATTAAATATAGTAAAAGATTTTCAATCGTGATGGGACCAAGTTTTTTTCACATCAGTGATTGTTTTGCAGTTTTTGTGCCAATTTTGGTGTGATTTGAATGTGTAGTTTCGGCTGCCCAGAACACACACACACACACACACACACACACGGCTACTGCTATAGTGTTTTAGACAGGTACTTGTGGTCCCTTCGGGCCCAAGTAGACTCGATTTCCAAAAGTCCCGGTACCAAATGAACTGTTTTCCGAACCAAACTTTGCTCAGAACCCTAGCTAATAAAAAAATCATCAATTGAGATGGGACCAAGTTTTTTGACAGGGAATTTCTGCAATTTTCATGCCAATTTTGGTGCACCAGGACGCCTCCATACCGAAGAAAGGCGCCCTCACCTTGATTCGGGAATGGAACCCAAGTTGTCCGAACGCAAGTCCGAGATATTAACCACTCGGCCACGGCAACCGACCGGGCACCGGGAGCGGCGTTTATTGGTCAAAATTTGATCGCTCATTAAATATAGTAAAAGTTTTTCAATCGTGATGGGACCAAGTTTTTTCACATTGGCGAATTTTTTGCGATTTTTGTGACAATTTTGGTGCGATTTGAATGTGTAGTTTCGGCTGCCCAAAATACACACACACACACACGCACACGCACACGGCTAGTGTTATAGTATATTAGAAGTCCACTACCTCCCTGTCTTCATCTGTTTCCATTTCGTTAAACAATGCATACGTTATGTTATTCGCTAATACATACGGTAGTCATCACGCTCCGTTGTGTTCCTCCATGTTGTTTCACTTTTACATTTGTCGTCACAGTTTAGACGTGTCAGTCTGTATTCACTCACCCTGTCCAATATTTTTCCGTTTGTATCGACTTCCTGTTGCCCAAGAATTCCTGTGTATCCATAATAATCTCCCAATATTATCAGTGCCCCAGCCTCATCCACATTTTCCACTTTATTTTCTACTTCTCTCCTCATTTCTACATATTTTTTGCTTTATCATCGCTTGTATTCGTTACAGAAAAATACACCAGTATCAATCTTTCTGCTCCTGTTTTGCCTTTTCTGTCTAGGATATCATTACTTTTTCATTCCTCCTGAGTAAATTCTGTCCTGTTGCTTTTCTTAAATATTACCATCAATCCATCTCCTTTCTTTTCATTTAGTTTTCTCATCGTTTCTACTTTTTGAAGATTTTCGTTTATTATTGTCATATTTGGTGTTTCAGTTAAACACAAATTATCATACTAATTTACCACTAGTGGTTATAATTCTTCTAATTTTCTTTTTGTAAGTCCTTGTATATTTATGACCTTTATTCTTGTAATTTTCTTCACTGTGGTCTTTGTACGTGTTTTACCTTCTTCCTTTTTATCTCGTTGGCTGTGTACAGTTTTCCGTTTTTTGTATACCATCCAACTCCTTGCCTTCTCTTTTGTGACAGATCATTCCTTAATTTCTTCTCTTCCTCTTTTGTGTGTGTGTGTGTGTGTGTAATTCCTATATCTTTCTTCACTGGGTTTTCATTCTTCATTTCCTTAGCATTTTCCAGTATGTTCCATTTTTCTCTTTCATCTCCCAATATCACTAATGTTGGTCAATCTTTTCCATCCTGCCTCTTTTCTCCCATTGTTACTACCTTTTCTATTTTATATTCTTTTACTCTAGTGAATTTTCAAACAGATCACTTCATCTACCCAAATCCTTATCAATTCAGTCCTTTGGATTTTCACACTTTGATTCTGGTAATTTGTATATTACTATTTATTTTTCTTCGCTTTCTCTTCCCTCTCTTCCATCTTCTCAATACCATCTCTGTTGATTTCTATATTGTATCCACTTGCATTTTATCCATTACCTTATCTTGAAACACCTCTAATTTTATTTCTTTTACAATATCCTTCTTTATACTTTCCCTCAGGTTATCAGTCTTCTCATCAAATTCTTTCATTTGTAACATTAAAAATGTATTGAAGTCATCCCTGAAGTCATCTAGCTTCTTTTCAAAGCCAAATACTTTATGTTAAGTTTCCTCTTTTGTCGTGCATGTACTGCAGAACCACAGGGCTTCTTCCTATAAACATCAGAGTGTTTAGAACAGACCTTATCACAGCCACAGTGTACCACCGGTTACATACACAGGCTCTGTCTCCGTCTTTCACCCTTTTTCCGCATTTTCCACAGTTATCTTTTCTTTTACCATGTTATCTGCCATTTTCCTTACTAATATATGTGGTTTCAGGGCCTGGAATCTATATGAGCACAACACCTGCTGTCTCTTCATGCCGGGCCGCCAAACGCTCGCAGTGCGACGTTGTTTTGAGAATAATACAGTTGGTCGAAGTGAAGGTCGCAGCTTGGATCGAGCTTGGTGGGAGGGTTGAAGACCAGCAAAGACGAAATAATTCGTTTGAAAACGGTCGGTCAGGGGCGTACCTAAAGATATGGGGGCCCGGGGAAGAGCCTAGTCCCCCTCATTCTCAAAACTTATCTAATACCTCAGCCGAGATTGTCGGGATGATAAGTATAAATATTTTTAAATATTAATAAAAAAGCTTATAAATTTTTAAGGCTTTTTGGCCCCCCCCCCCTCAATTGGGGACCCGGGGGGCAGTTTCAAACAGTCCCCTCCCGCCTCCCGCCTCCCGCCCCCCTCAGGTACGCCACTGCGTTCGGTTGCAGCCAAGGTCACAGGACAAGGTTTCGCAATAGAGCGGGTGTTGTACTCTGCACTCTTGAGTGATCCTTCTTCTTTGTGTATTGTGTTGTTATTCCGAAATAAGGTTACTTAGTGCATTGTACTGATATGTGGTATGGTGGTTTAGTATGGTGTATTTTGCTGATGTTTAGTTTGGTGTTGTGTACCGCACCGATGTATATTGATGTATGGTATGGTGAATTTGGTGTATGGTTAATGTTTAGTTTGGTGCTGTGCACTGTTCGGATGTGTAGTGTGTGATGGCTTGGTGTGACTGTGTGGTGCTTGCTATGTACTGTAGTTGGGTGTGCTGTCATGTGCCGTAGGGTGCTTCTCTCTCTCTCTCTCTCTCTCTCTCTCTCTCTCTCTCTCTCTCTCTCTCTTAATAATATACCCGGCATAGGCCTTGCAGCCCGTTCCCTGAGGCTCAGCAGTCCTACGTACTTCATCTCCACATCACTTTGGCGCTAACACCCTCTGCTCATATTGAATACATCCCAGGGCTGCCTCATACAGGTATATTAGCGAGGATGTTTTTACTACCTGTCGGCGGTCTTATGGTAGATCAGTAAAGTCTGCGTTAACGAAATTCAAATCCTTAAACCAGCGTTTCTCAGCCGGGGTTTCCCGGAACCCTAGGGTTCCGCGAGAGGTCGCTAGGGGTACCGAGAGAAATTGTGATAAATAGGCTAATCATATGTAAATGCATTTTTTATTCATTTTTGTGTTTAATTTCATATTCGTAATTTTACTATACACGTATGCCATATTCCTGGAAAATTATTTAGTGATCTTAATTTTTGTTATATCATTTAAAGTATAATAATTATAGGGAATATACTTAGCGACGTCTATACGGCGCCAGTGTGAAACCGCTTTTAGTGGTCAGTATACGGGAGCTATACGAGTGCATGACGGATTCGTGTTTCATCGTGACTCACTCGAGTACAGGACACATGCACGGTCTCCATCAGTCCCATATGTAGCCTACCGGGTACAGTACTTCCTGGCGTGCAGGTACAGTCTCTCATTAACCCACGTTATTTAGTAAATGTTACCCATCATTTAGCGATATTATATGAAGTTTAAAAGTTTAAGTATGTTTATGATTTTTTTTTTTTTTTTAATAGTTTATGAGCAGTTTGTGTGTGCGTTCTCTCTGTCTCTTCCAAGGTTAGTTCTTCTGTTTGCCTTAATTTGCTTCAGTTTCATTTAAGTTTTAATTATCAAGTCACTGTAGTAGTAACAGTAGTTATTACCAGTTTTCGTTCTCTTTATATGTGTTATATATGATATTGGTTATTTGTTTATTTGTGTGAATGAAAACGTCCGTATGATGTCTCTTGAACAAGCAGTTATATTTGTTATTTATTTTTATTATTTTTTTGGATTGTCAATAATCTTGAGCGAAACGTAAGTTATTTTTTGCTTAAACCAGTTATCAGAAACAAATATATATATATATATATATATATATATATATATATATATATATATATATATATATATATATATATGTTCTCCTTGTGAGCTTTAAGTACATACGAGAAAGAAAAATAATAATAATGATATATAATAATTTTTATGTAAGGGTTCCCTGAGACATGAAAATTATTTCAAGGGTTCCATAAGGGTAAAAAGGTTGAGAAACGCTGCCTTAAACTGTTCCATGCCGTAGCCGGGATTCGAAACTGGGTCCTTTGGGACTGCAGGCCATTTTTCTGCCACCGTTTATAGAGTTGTGCAGTTGATGCGTTGTTACGATACTGATGTGTGGTGGTACTGGACTGGTGTTTTCTTTGTGTGTGTTGTTACCTAATTGTATCTTTACAGGCATGAGTCAAGCTCGTACTGACCTGTGTTTTGAACCATTTTTATCTTACATATCTTTGAATTTTTTAAATAATTTTGATAGTTTCATTCGGTAGTGCATTCCACTGATCACATGCTCTGGGAAACTGAATTTCCATACGTCTTTATCACCTGTCTTTTGTGTGTGTGTGTGTGTGTGTGTATATATATATATATATATATATATATATATATATATATATATATATTGCAGTGTCTTCTTGATGTTGCTTCTCTTTGGGTTATAATTTATACTCATTTATGTCTGTTTTTTCTTGTGATGCATTTATATAACATAATCATGTCTCCTCTTTCCTTTCCTCCTTGTAGTGTTGGTAGGCTTAATTTTTCTAGTCTTTCTTCATAGCTTAGATCCCTTAAGCTTGGAACCCATGTTGTAGCACCTTTTCAATCTTCTCCATGTGTTTTTTGAGATGTGGATTCCTGACTACAGATGCATACTCCAGAGTTGGTCTAATGAATTATGATTATTTTCTCAGCATGTCTTCATTTATGTATGTGAATGATGCTCTCATATTAGCAAGCATTGTGTACATGTTCCTTACTTTCTCTTGTATGTGGACAGCCAGTGATAGTCTGGAATGATAATCACTCCTAAATCCATCTCCTTTTCTGATGTGTAGGGTTGAACTTCCCAGCTTATAATACCATTCTGGTCGTTTTTCACCCTTACAAACTTTATTACATGACATTTGTCCACACTAAATTCCATTTGCCATCTGCTGCTCCTTTCATGTAGCTTATTTAATTGTTCTTGTAGGTCTCTGCAAGAGTCTGTGTTTGTAATTTTCCTTTGTACTTTTCGATCATCAGCAAACATATGTAGATAGATTCCATTCCCAATATTGCTGTCTGTCATTTATATATACTAAAAACCCACCGGGTAATTGGTGCCAGCACTGAGACCTGTGGAACTCCACTTGTCACTTCTCTTCATGATGAGTAATTTCCCCTTAGTACAGTTCTCATTTCCCTTTTTCAGAGAAAATCTTGCATCCAACTGTACAGATTACCTTGGATTCCTCCTTGATAGTACAGTTTCCATGAAAGTCTTTGGTGTGGTACGGTACTCTTTCTTGAAATCCAAATACCAGGTCGATGCTGCCTACCCAGCTATCTCTTCTGCATTGTTTCTGCCTCTCTATCATAGTAGCTTAATAATGTAAATTTGTAACACATGATTTTCCGTTTCTAAAACAGAACTGTCTGTTATCATGCTGTATTTTTCCAGATGATTTGCCCAAATTTTCCATTTCAGCTATTCTAATATCCTACATACAATGCTGCATGGTCAGTAAAACTTATCGGTAGTTTAGTGGATTTCGTCCTTTCTTGAAGAGAGGAACAATGCTTGCTTCTGTATATTAGGTAGTTTACCTTGTCTTAAGGATTTCCTGAATATATATAATGTATTGGTCTGCTTAACTCTTTTGCACATTCATGTAATACCCAGCTTGAAATCTCGTCAGGATCATTAGCTTTTCCCTTGTCCAATTGGGAACTTGTGAAAATCGTCTGACACCAGATGCCTCTCACTGTTTACCTGCTTCTCCGTCCCGAGTACATGTTCAATTACCGTGATTTTTCTTTGTTGATGTGACAACCTTTGTGGCCAAAGACCATCATACACTATTGAAGTATCGAAAAAGTTTCATAACAATAATATAACAGGGGAGAATACATTACCCTCATTGTTTTATTTCCTCAGAAACAAAGCCTGAAATTTGAAAGCCTGGCACTTATATTTTTTTTTTCATAGTTTTTAATGAAGCCACAAAGCTGAGTTAACTTTTGCCTTCTGAAATATTTGATTTATACAGTAGTTTTAGCCAAGCACTTGTTTTGTTTGTGTCAGTCTCTCTTTTGGCAGAAATTTAATGGTGATCTGTTAAATTATTCTACATCAGCCATCCGAGCTGAGGCAATCCATGTTCCAAGATTTAATATGACATCCCCCTTGAAAAGTGATACCACCACTTTCAAATGTTGTGTCAAATCTTGGAACGGGGACTGTCTTTGAGCTCAGATGGCTGATGTAGAATAATGTAATACATCATCATTATTTATGCTAAAAGAGAGACTGACACTACCAATTGCTTGGTTAAAACTGCAGTATAAATCAAACATTTCGGGAAGCAAGAATTAACTCAGCTTTGTAGCAGCTTCATTATAAACAATGAAAAGAAATATACCGTACATACCAGGTTTTCTGAGTTCAGGCTTCGTTTTCGGAGAAATAAAACGAGAGCTATGTATTCTCCCCTGTTATATTTTTGTTACGAAGCTTTTTCATTACTTCAATAATGAATGACGATATTTTCCCACACAGGTTCTCACATCAGCTGAGAAAAATCACGGTAAACGTACCGGTAATCTGGGCGAAGAAACTGTTAACGGTGGTGGCCTTTAGCTGTAGGAAGCTTCACAAGTCCCCCATTTACTCATCTCTTCCCGGACCTCATATTCCGATATACCGTGCATATATTTGTTAATAGGTGTGGACATGCTTGTTCGTTTTCACCTCTCTGAAATCTACTTCCGTAAAAACTGACTGGAATTTTTTGTATAGTACTTCACAGATATTTTCGTCATTGATATAGATTTTCTCCTCATCCATGATGGACTGTATTTTATCTTTGCCTTTAGTTTTGCTTCGTATGTACTAACAGTAAAACAGCATTGGTTCAGTAGTACCTTTATTAATAATGTCTTCGTCAAACTGCGTTTGAGCTTCACTCCTTATCCTTGTATAATCATTTCTTGCCTGCTTGCAGTTGTTATATGCTCTCACAATTGTCATCTATATCTGATCCAGAGCAAGTCTCTTTTCACCTTTTGCCTTTTAACATTCAGCATTAAACCATTTCTTTATCCTTATTTCTGTTTCTTTTGTGCTGTGGGATTTAAGTTTGGACTCCTATTTCAGAAAATTCAAATTTTTTTTATATACAACATTTTTATCTTGTCCTCTTAGCCTGGCCCCTTTTCCCAATCTGTTTACATAAAGTACATCTTTAGGTCATGATAGTTACCGTTTGTGTAGTTTAGCCTCATTTTGTAATTTTCGTTATCACTAACTGCTTCATGCGCTACCCTGAAATTGCAATCTAATACTGCATGTTCACATTTACCGAAGGAAGGGTGATAAATTATGTTGTTAGTTTCACTTTTCTTGCCTAGTAAATACGAGATCTATTAATGATGAATCTTCTTATCCTCTTTTTTTTCCTGGTGTTTTCCTTTACTTTTTTTTTTTTTTTTTTTTTTTTTTTTTTTTAAAGAAAAACTCCTTTATGAGATCCAGGAGCTTTTGATCCCAACAGCTTTGGTAGCTTCTTATATCTAGATTGTTCCAATTTACATTTGTGGTCAAATCTCCAGTTAATATAATTCATTCATATTTTTCTTCCATTCTGTATAGTAGGTTTCTTAAACTCTGTATTGTACTTTCTGCCAGGTCTTCAAATTCACCTCTGTCCCATGTGTTAGTCTTGGGTGGCATACGTATATTTGCCACAATTATTTTCCCTTCAGATGTGCTGCTCGCCACTGCAATTAATTCTGCTTGTGAGGTTATGTCTAGTTCTATCTCTCTGACTTGGAGTCTTTGTTGATATTATATCTCCATTTTCAGATTTCTGTCTCTTCAGTATTGTATTCATCAGAATTTAAGGAGTCATTGGATATCCTCGGTGTTAATTTTATTTCCTTTAGACAAATAATGTGAGGTTCATCTTCTTTTTATATAGTCTTTCACCGCAAATAACTTGGATACCATTCCTTCTACATTTGATTACATCAACTAAATCATGGTGTTTACTCATTCTTAGATCTTTAGTGGGAAAGTTTCTAGAGAAGGGAAGGAAGTTGTATGCGGCCTTCATGGATTTGGAGAAAGCATATGACAGGGTGGATAGACAAGGATTGTGGAAAGTATTAAGAATATATGGAGTAGATGGGAAGTTGTTGAATGCTGCGAAGAGTATGCATGATGGTGCTAAGGCTGCAGTGCGTATGGATGGTGAACTGAGTGAATTTTTCTCTCTGAAGGTTGGGTTGAAACAGGGATGTCATATCTCCATGTTTGTTCAATTACATGGATGGGGTAATAAAAGAGGTGCAAGGTAGGGTAGTGGATGTTGGAGTGACCCTAGTGAGAGAGGGTAGTGTTTGGAAACTCCTTGTACTGTTGTTTGCAGATGATACTGTTGTAAAGTGAAGACGCAGGGGACCTGCAAGGCTTGGTGGATGAGTTTGGGAGAGTGTGTAAGAAACGGAATCTAAAGGTGTATGTAGGGAAGAGTAAAGTGATGGTCTTTGAGAGAGGTGGTCAGTGAATGTACAGTGAGGTTGGATGGTGAGGAAATGGAAAATGTGAGTACGTTTAAGTACTTGGGGAGTGTGATGAGTAAGGATGGAAGTTTGGAGGATGAATTGCTTGAAAAGGTACAACAAAGAAGAAAGGTTGCTGGTTCCTTGAAAGCACTGATAAGAAACAGGGAAGTGAGCATGGAAGTAAAAAAGTTACTGCATGACAGTATTGTGATACCAACTCTAACGTATGGAAGTGAAGCTTGGACATTGTTGGAAGGATACAAGTCAAGAGTGAGAGCAGTGGAAATGAGTTATTTAAGAGGAGCCTGTGGAGTCACATCGAGAGACAGGTTGACAAATGAAGATATAAAGGAGCGTTGTGCTGTGGATGTGGATGTGATAGGAAGCGTTAGGAGGAACACACTGAGGTGATTTGGCCATGTGGAGAGGATGGAGGGTGAGAGACTGACGAGGAGAGTGTATGTGAGTGAGGTGGAGGGGGGGAGAAGGAGGGGGAGGCCAAGGATGAGATGGAGGGATGGAGTGGAGAGGTATATGAGAGAGGGAGGTGTGAGTTGGGAGCAGGGCAGTGAAATGGCGGGGAACAGGGCGACGTGGAGGCGATTTGTTTGTGGCCACCCCGTACGGGATTAAGGCGTCTGGCAATAGATAGATAAATAGATAGACATTGGTTGAGCCCCAGTATACTGTCCTACTGGTTTTTTTCTGCTGTTTCATTTTCTTTTTTGTAACCCTGTTAGTTTGAAATAATCTTATCTTTTATCATTCATTCTTTTTTTTTTCTTCCCTCCTGTCCTTTAGTAATCTCCATTCCTCCTGAGTTAGCCATCTTTTTATTTCTACATCATTGAATTCCTTTGATTCTGTAAGATTAACATTTTTTATTACTACTTCTTCAGTGTTCACTTTGGAAGGTTATCAGTAACGTTATTTCTCTCATATTTACATAGCCTTTGAAATTTCTCTATCTTTCTCACAGATTTCCTCTGGTACGTCTTTCAATACGTTCGTCATATTTACCATCTCCTTTTTGTGTCGAGAGATTCTGTTCTTTATTTCTTCTTCATCTTTACCAGTGATTACTATAGATTTGTTAATCACTGCTGTTTCCTTTATCAGTCTTGGATTGTTTCTTATGATTTCTTTCACCTCCCTTATTATGCTTTTTGCTTTAACCTTCTTTTCTAGATCTTGTTTTGCTTTCTCAACTTCTGCCCATGTACCTTGCACTTCTTCTGTGCAATTTCTCATCATTTCATTTGTCAGAGTTATCTTCTCGTCAGTATTACTGCTTTGTTCTGTCAGACTGCCTGCTGCTTGCCTAATTATATCATTATCATTTGAACTCTTCCAAAAATGTCTCATGGATGGCTACTGTATTTCCCATTTCGCTCATTTTCATCTTCAGAGCGTTCACCTCAGCTGTCAGCTCACCTACTGTATCTATTCTGTTTAATCCCTTTAGTAATTCTTCCGTTTTTCTTTTTCTTATTTGGTAGGTTCAGTTCCTTTCTTGTTGCTTCCATTTCCAGTTTGAGTTTTTTCCAGCTTATTCACTTTCTCCACTAATTTATTTAATATCCATTTCAACGAGGTTTGTACTTAGTCATCATTCTGTTTTCTACTTTTATCCTTCCCCTTATCTAGAGGCTTGAGAAAAAAAAAATGCCATCATACAGAAAGATAATTGCTGCTTACAGTCTGGCATCGCCCTATTATTCATGTGTGGTGTGATACGTCCCTGGTGTCAGTCTGCCTGCCAGTCAGCAGCTTCCTTAGAGCAATTATATTTTTTTATATATATACTCTCTTTGGACTTCACTGTTTTCCTTATTCTTGCTCTGTAATATTAAATCATCTCTATTCAAGCTTACTATCGAGTTTGGCTCATTTTTGATACACTTTGGTATGAGAGCAGCAGAGCGCGGCCGTGCCCGTCTGACCTCGACGATGTTCATGTATCTTTATAGGAATGAGTAAAGCTCGTACTGTTCCGTGTATTAAACCATTTTTATCATACATATCCATAAATTTATGAATAGTTTTGGCGCACACTATTTCATTCGGTAGTGCATCCCATTGATCAGTTGCCCTATTTGGGGAACTGAATTTCCTTACGTCTGTATCGCCTCTCTTATGTAGTTTTTTCCACTGTCCTCTTGCTAAAGCATCCCCATAGGTTATATATTTTTATGTTTATTTTCTCTTTCCATGAGATGCATTTTTATAGCAGAATCATGCCTCCCCTTTTTCTTCTCTCCTGTAATGTTGGTAAATTCAATTTTTCTAGTCTTTTCATCGTACCGGTAGCTTAGATCCCTTAAGCTTGGTACCTATCTTGCAACTGCCCTTTGTACTTTTTCTGTCTTTTCTACCATATGTGTATTTTGGGATGAGGATTCCAGACTACTGATGCATACTCCGGGGTTGGTCTGATGAATGATGTTATTATCTTTCTCAGCATGTCTTCATTTATTTATGTGAATGCTATTCTCATATTAGCAAGCAATGTATACAGGTTACGTATCTTCTCATTGCTGTGGTCAGTCAGAGATAGTCTGTTATTGATGATCACTCATAGGTCCTTATCCCTCTCTGATATGTGTAGGGTTTATCTTCCTAACTTATAATCTCAATCTGGCCTTTTCTCTCTTTTACCAAACTTAATCACATGACACTTGTCCACATTAAATTCCATTTGCCACTTATTGCTCCATTCATCTACTATACTATAGCAGTAGCCGTGTGTGTGTGTGTGTATTTTGGGCTGCCAAAACTACACATTCAAATCGCACCAAAACTGGCACAGAAATCGCACAAAATTTGCTGATGTGAAAAAACTTGGTCCCATCACGATTGAAAAACTTTTACTATCTTTAATGAGCGATCACATATTGACCAAAAAACGCCACTCCTGGTGCCCGGCATAGGATCTTCGTAGAATTGTTTGCCGACAGGTACAACTAAAGTATTCTGGACTTTGCGTTCGGACAACTTGGGTTCCATTCCCGAAGCTGCAAATAACACGATCAGTTGGTTAGCTGCAAAGAATCCAAGTGAGTGTTACACTAGAACAGCACATAAATGCGACAGCTCTCCGCAGGAGCAAATGCGAGTGGCCCGAAGGCCCACGAGCACTTGTGAAGCCTATTTCATTATTCTTCCAGCTCTTTGCAAGAATCTATGTCAGCAATTTTCCATTGTAGTTTTGCAACATCTGCAAACATATTTAGATAGCTTCCATTTCCAGTGTTACAGTCTGTGTCATTAATGTATACTAAAAACATAATTGGTGCCAGCACTGACCCCTGTGGAACTCCGCTAGCCACTTCCCTCTATGATGAGTAATTTCCCGTTAATACTGTTCTTATTTCTCTTTTTCTGAGAAAATCCTGCATCCAGCAGCACAGGTTGCCTTGGATACCTCCTTGATGGTACATTGTCCATAAAAGTCTTTGGTGCAGTACTCTGTCAAATGTTTTATTGAAATCTAAATAGATACTGTCCACCCATCCTTCTCTTTTCTGTAATGTTTATGTAACTCTACCATAGTAGCGTAACAAGTGCTCAAGGGCCCTTTGGGCCCTTTGCACTTGCTCCTGTGGGGGGCTATCGTGCTGTGTACTCACTTTCTCATCTCGTTTCCTCGTGCTTCTCACTTGTTTCCTCGCGCTTCGCATGCGCATTGTGATCATTTCAGGTAATGTGAGTCACGTTTATGTGCTGTACTAGTCTAACGTTGTCACTATCAGCCCTCAAGGCGACATCGAAGGCCGCATGATCGTCCGTTTATGTGTTGTTCTAGTTTAACATTGTCACTTTGATTGTTTGCAGCTAACTAATTGATTGTGTTATTGCAGCTTCGGGAATGGAACCCAAGTTGTCCAAATGCAAATCCGAAATACACACACAGACACACGGCTACTGCTGTAATATATTTTAGTTGTAGCTGTGAACAAAAAATTCTATGGAGATCTTATGCTGGGTGCCAGGAGCGGCGTTTTTTGGTCAATATGTGATCGATTATTAAATATAGTAAAAGTTTTTCAATCGTGATGGGACCAAGTTTTTTTCACATCAGCGAATTTTTTGCGATTTTTGTGCCAATTTTGGTGCGATTTTAATGTGTAGTTTCGGCTGCCCAAAATACACACACACACACACACACACACACACACACACACACACACACACACACACACAATAATTACAAACAGGACAGGCAAGAAACGATGATACAAGAATAAGGAGGGAACCCCAAAAACAGTTTGAGGAGGATATCATAAATAAAAGTAGTGATCAGCCAAAGCTATTTTGCAGCTACATCAGAAGCAAAACCAAAGTAAAAGATAAAATACAATTCATTACGGACGATGGAATCACCTATACACAAGAGAAGGATATTTGTGAAGCACTAAACAAGAATTTCCAATCAGTTTTTACAGAGGAAAAAATTTTTGAGAGGGATTATGTGGAACATGCATGCCCACACATACTACCAGATATACAAACATCAGAAAAAGATATACAGGAGGAGCTAAATAAATTGGACAAAGGAAAAGCAAATGGTCCTGATGAAATTTCATGTTGGGTGCTATGTGAATGTGCAAAGGAGTTAAGTAAACCATTATTTGTAATTTTCAAGAAATCCTTGAGTCAAGGTAAACTACCTGATATCTGGAAGAAAGCAAACATTGTTCCCTTATTCAAGAAAGGAAATAGACAAAATCCACTTAACTACCGACCAGTATCACTAACCAGTGTTGTAAGTAAGGCATTAGAAAAGCTTATAAGAAAAGCTTGGGTAAATCATCTAGAAGAACACAATATGATAACAGAAAGACAGTTTGGTTTCAGGAAAGGAAAATCATGTGTTATTAATCTGCTGAGCTACTAGGACAGAGTAACAGACACATTACAGGAAAGACAAGGATGGACAGTATCTATTTAGATTTCAAGAAAGCATTTGACACAGTACCACACCAAAGACTTTTATGGAAACTATACCATCAAGGAGGAATTCGAGGCAAACTGTATTGTTGGATGCAAGATTTTCTCGTGAAAAGGAAAATGAGAACAGTACTAAGGGGAAATTACTCATCATGGAAAGAAGTGACTAGTGGAGTACCACAGGGCTCAGTGCTGGCACCAATCATGTTTTTAGTATATATAAATGATATAGACAGTAACACTGGAAATGAAACCTATCTAAATATGTTTGCAGATGATGCAAAAATACAAAGGAGAATTACTAACACAGACTCTTGTAAAGAGCTACAAGAAGAATTAAATAAACTTCATGAATGGAGTAATACATGGCAAATGGAATTCAGTGTGGACAAGTGTCATGTAATCAAGTTTGGTAAAAGTGGAAAAAGACCTGATTGGGATTTTATGTTAGGAAATAAAACCCTACACACATCAGAAAGAGAGAAGGACCTAGGTGTGATTGTCAATAAGGAAATAAAACCCTACACACATCAGAAAGAGAGAAGGACCTAGGTGTGATTGTCAATAACAGACTATCTCCGGCTGACCACATCAGTGAGAAGGTACGGAACATGTATACACTGCTTGCCAATATGAGAATAGCGTTTACATACATAAATGAAGACATACTAAGAAAGATAATAACATCATTCATCAGACCAAGCCTGGAGTATGCATCAGTAGTCTCGAGTCCTCATCTCAAAAAACACATAGACAAGATGGGTACCAAGCTCAAGGGATCTAAGCTATGAAGAAAGACTAAAGAAACTGAATCTACCAACACTACAGGAGAGAAGGAAAAGAGGTGACATGATTATGCTATATAAATGCATATCAGGGAAGGAGAAAATAGACATAAATGATTACTTAACGTATGGGGAAGCATCAGCAAGAGGACACTGCAAAAAATTGCATAAAAAGAGAGGTGATAAAGACGTAAGGAAATTTAGTTTCCCAAATAGAGCAATTGATCAGTGGAATGCACTACCGAATGAAATAGTGTGTGCCAAAACAATTCACAAATTTAAGGATATGTACGATAAATATGGTTTAAGACACGGGACAGTACGAGCTTGACTCATTCCTGTAAAGATACAATTAGGTAAGAACAATTAGGTAAGAACACACACACACACACACACACACACACACACACACACACACACACACACACACACACACACACGGCTAGTGCTATGGTATATTAGATAGACTAATAACATGATCTTCCCTTTCTAAAACCGAACTGCCTTTCTGTTATCATACTGTGCTAGATGGTTTACCAAACTTTTTTTTATCAGCTTTCCTAGGATCTTGCTTACAACACTGGTAAGTGAGAGTGTTCAGTAGTTGAGTGGATTTTGTTTGTTGTTCCCTTTCTTGAATAGGGGAACAATGTTTGTTTTCTTCCAAATGTCAGATAGTTTACCTTGAATATTAAATACAATGGTCTTCTTAACTCTTCTACACATTCCTGTAGCACCCAACCTGAAATTTCGTCAGGACTATTTGCTTTTCATTTGTGTAATTCAGGGTCATTCCATCGTGCGAAATGTTACATTCAGAGACAAGTTACTGATCTACTCTCATTTGTATTTTATTATGTAGGCAGTATAAATAAATGCCGTTTGCAAGGTATACTACCCACACCTCACACTACATTATGCCATAATCAGATTATTCATATGTTTTTATTCTGATTTTAAATAGATTTTTAAAAGTGGCAAGAGAAGCGTTACCGCGATGCTACCCCACCTTTTACTTTGCAAGAGTATTTTCAATAACTCTGTGATTTTACTGGTTCAGTCAAGAAGTGCTTTATATCAGTAATATGTCAGTGTGTGAGGATCATTACCATACCCACCAAATTCTCTTTCTCCTAAGAATTTTGCTACTGTTAAGAAAAATGTGACAGACACATTACTTGTGCGAATTTTGTTTTTCATATAACTACAAAATCATCTCTTATGAAGGTTTTTTTTTTTTTTTTTTTTTTTTTTTTTTTTTTTTTTTTTTTTTTTTTGTATGCGAGGAAGAAGGAACCAAAGGCCATGAGCCCGCAGTAACAGTTCCCTCCAAGAGAAAAACAAAATACAATAGAGAGCCAAATTCAAGATCCGATCATTTTGAGATGCCTGGACACACTACGTTTGAAAGACTGGAGATCATAGGTAGCAGGAAATACAGACAGAGGGAGACAGTTCCAGAGCTGACCTGTTGCATAAATGAAAGACTGAGAGTAACGGTTAACTCTTGCATTAGAGAGTTGGACAGAAAAGGGATGAGAGTTTGCTGCCAGACGGGTGCTACGCGCCCGTCGTAGAGGTGGAGGAATGTAAGCAGACAGTTCAGAGGAGCAGTGACCATTAAAGTAGCGATAGAAAAGAGATAAAGATGCAACAGTGCGGCGAAGAGACAGAGGTTGAAGGGAGTCAGTAAGAGGAGGAGAGTTAATGAGACGAAAAGCCTTTGACTCCACCGTATTGAGAAGAGCTGTATGTGGGGAGCCTCCCCACACATGAGAGTTGTACTCCACACAGGGGCGGATAAAACCCCTGTATAGAGTCAACAGTTGTGCAGGGGTAAAGAAAGAGCGGAGTCGGCTTAGCACACCCAATCTCTTGGAAGCAGATTTTACAAGAGATGCAATATGATCTTTCCAAGATAAGTCCCGAGTAAATGAAACCCCAAGCATGTTCAAGGATGATGCAGGATTAAGCTGAATATTATTAAACATTAGTGGGTATACCTGTGGAAGATTTTGTCGGGTTGACAGGTGTAAGAACTGAGTCTTAGATGCATTAAAGACAACCATATTATTTTTACCCCAGTCAGAGATATGAGCCAAGTCAGACATTAGGTGTGCCATAGCCTCATCCCTTGTTTGTTGAAGTAACTGTTGAGATGGGCGTTGCGGGAACCGAATGGAAAGGTGAAGGGTGGAGTCATCAGCGTATGAGTGGATAGGGTTAGATGTACAGCTTAGAAGATCATTGATGAATAAAAGGAAGAGAGTTGGTGATAGGACAGAGCCCTGAGGAACACCACTGTTGATAGATCTAGGAGAAGAACGATGGCCGTCTACAACAGCGGCTATAGAACGACCAGAAAGGAAGCTAGCGATGAAGGCACAGATAGAAGGATAGAAACCGTAGGAGGGCAGTTTGGAAATTAAAGATTTATGCCAGACTCGATCGAAAGCCTTTGAGATGTCAAGTGCAATGGCAAAGCTTTCGCCAAAGTCCCGAAAGGAGGATGACCAGGAGTCTGAAAGGTAGGTGAGAAGATCGCCAGTGGAGCGTCCCTGACGGAACCCATACTGACGATCGGAAAGAAGGTTGTGATAGGAAAGATGCCTTAAAATTTTTCTATTAAGAATTGACTCGAAAACTTTTGAAATACAGGACGTTAAAGCAATTGGACGATAGTTGGAGGGTTGGGAGTGGTCACCCTTCTTTGGGACTGGCTGAATGAGAGCAAACTTCCAGCAAGAAGGAAAGGTACAAGTTGACAGACAAAGGCGAAAGAGTTTGCCTAGGCAGGGTGTAAGCACAGAAGCACAGTTCTTGAGAACAACAGGAGGGACCCCATCAGGCCCATATGCCTTGTTAGTACTGAGGCCAGTGATGGCAGAAAATACATCAACTGAAGAAATTTTAATGTCAGCCATGAGGAAGTCAGAGGGGGGAAGTGATGGAGGAACAGCACCGGAATCGTCTAAGGTGGAATTGGAGGAGAAAGTCTGTGCGAAGAGATCTGCTTTATCAGTAGAAGAAATAGCTACAGAACCATCAGAGTAGAAAAGAGGAGGGAAGGATGATGAGGTAAAGTTGTTAGAAAGATTTTTGGCAAGGTGCCAGAAGGAGCGGGAAGAATTCGAGTTGGAGAGTTGAGAGCATTTAGTATGGATGAAATTGTTTTTAGTAGAGCGAAGGACAGACTTAGCACGATTCCGGGCAGAAACATAAAGATTATGTGATTCAGGGGTGGGTTGGCTCCGGTACCTTTTGTAGGCCTTCTCCTTTCAGCATTAGAACAAGCGTAATTAAACCAAGGCTTTCTTGCGTTAGTCAAAGGATATGAGAAAGGAATGTATGCTTCCATGCCCGAGAGAAAAACCTCCGTAATGCGCAAGGCACACTCAGATGGCTCACGGCCATGGAAGCAATAATCATTCCAGGGAAAATCAAAGAAGTACTGCCTGAGGGCCGCCCAGTCCGCGGCTCCAAAATGCCACAGACGACGTTTCCCTGGAGGGTCCACAGGCCATACCGGAGTGATAGGACAGGTTAAGGTAATAAGGTTGTGATCGGAGGAGCCCAACGGAGAGAAAAGATTAACAGAGTAAGCAGAAGGATTAGTTGTGAGGAAGAGGTCAAGTATGTTGGAGCTCTCTCCAAGGCAGTCAGGGATACGGGTAGGGTGCTGTACAAGCTGCTCTAGGTCATTAAGGATAGAAAAGATGTAGGCTTGTTCACCAGGTGGATCCGTGAAAGGAGAGGAGAGCCAAAGGTGGTGGTGAACATTGAAATCTCCAAGAATGGAGATTTCAGAGAAAGGAGAAATGGACAGAATGTGTTCCATCGTAGAAGTAAGATAGTTGAAGAATTTTTGATAGTCAGTAGAATTAGGGGATAAGTAAACAGCACAGATATATTTAGTCAGAGAATGACTGGAAAGCCGAAGGCAGAGTGTGGAGAATTCAGAAGAATCAAGTTCAGGAACACAAGAGCAAGATAAGTGGTTGCGTATGTATACACAACAGCTACCTTTGGCTTTGAAATGAGTATAGAGAAAGTAGGAGGATACAGAAAAGGGTTTGCTGTCAGTTGCCTCAGACAGCTGAGTCTCCGTTAGAAAAAGAAGGTGAGGCTTAGAGGAGGAGAGGTGATGCTCAACAGAGCGAAAGTTAGATGAAAGGCCGCGAATGTTGCAGAAATGTAGAAGAAGAGAGTCAGACAGTGGTTCCAGGCACCTCGAGTCGTCACCGGGAGAGGGGCAGATGGCGGGGGCATTTATGGTCCCCCCCCTCCTGGGGACTCCGAGGCTGGGTGAATTGACGCCATTTTTGGTGAATTTTGAATAGGAAGTGTAGTGTGTACTGTGCATGTAGTTTGGTGAAGATAGTTAGAGAAATTTGTACTGGAGAGCATGCTGGCCTACTCTCTGTGTAACTGAGACACTGAAAAAGTTCAGCAAAGGGGGATGGTCAGGAACTAGTCCTGAGGGCTGATGAAACGGGAGCTCCAGCACTCCCTGTCATCAGCTTTCCATCCACCTCGGGAGTACTGCCCTGCTCGACTGGTGCTACAGTCTACTCCTCAGTAATTGTATCACAAAATAATGTAAATCATGTATTAATGTGAAACACGTGATAAATTAACCAAAACGTGATTCTTGTAAAGCAGGGTTGAGGGTGATGCAGCGGAAAAGAACAATGTAATTTTGAATATTATGAACATATATTACTTTATAACATGTAAGTAACCGTACAGCCAGTAATTGATGTGAAAGTTACATGATAAGCTTACCTGTATATCACACCAGTGATATAAACAACACAAAAAGATCAACTACTTGCTCATCGAAGATGGAAAATTCATCCTTTTAGACTAATTGACTGAGGAAGGAAAGTTCACCCCTTTGAATGTGTCATTCTTGACACATCAGGAGTTGGCAATACTTGCACAACCATATTCTCTGAGATCTCTTCTCTTTCCGAGTTGTCAGGCAAATGAAACTGGCTATCACTCATTCTGTCAGTGCCTCTCTTAAATAATTAACTTCGAACATGCCTGGCTCCGGAACTGATTCTACCACTGCAACATAATGCTTCAAAAACTTCTTGGTAGTGTAATGAACTAGTACATAGTTACCTGGGGATGGTTTTTGTGTTGCCTTAATATCAGTAGTACTTTGTGACTCAGGTTGGGACATGAATGACTCTGACATTTCTGCAAGAGATGGTGTACTTTCCCTATCACTGCTAGTACTGGAGTCAGTACTCCTGAAGATAGCACTGCTTAAAAGGCGATTGGTCTGCAGTCAAATGATACAGTGCTACTTTATAGTGGCCGAGAGGTTTTACTGACCTGCACTGCTGAATGGATTTTGCTGCCTTACAGTTTTCCCAGATCTCTACATATTTTGACTTCTCAGTGTTTATATATACAGTAAACACATACATTAGTTCAGTTTAACCTGTTATTTGTTCAGCCTCCTCATAAAATTCTACAGCAAACCTTACTGTACAGCGACCTTGCAAAACTCGCCTGTAGACATTCCATTTTAGTAAATCCCCAATCCTATCATGAGGGCCCTTGCCATGATAACTTTCTTGAAAGTTCCATTCAGCAGTGCAGTTGTGGATGTCTTTGTAAAAGGTTAGAGCTGCCACAGAATACCTGTTCTTGAAGTGGGCTGCTGCCCCATCAGTCCACGATGATACATGTGTAAAATGATTGCAGCTGAATTCAGATAATCAAAAATAGCACTATTAAACACCTGAACTTCAAGGCAAGAGTGTGAGGCTGTATTTGAAATTACTGCTAATGGCTTTGTAGCAATCTCTCCATTTTTTACATATTGAACAATGTTAGTGTAAATAGTCACAGATGACCCAGTGGTTGGAGTCATTGGAGACATGATGGTAAAGCATGCTCACCAGGTACCAGGCAAAATCAGTTTGCTGTCTGGAAAGAATAAAAAAGGTAACATACTAAATTACAAACACAGGGATTTTATCATTGGACTTCAGTGCAGCTACTTAGATTTTTTGTTCAAAGGTGTGCGTGAAACGTTACATCATTTTCTTGTAACGTTCCACACAGTGGGCATGTAATGTGTGTGACGGACTATATGGCTTACCAGGGTTTGTTTCAAAGTATCCCAATGTTACATTATGAGGGCCTTGGGAGAGATGAAGTCAGTGAATGTACAGCGAGGTTGGAGAGGAATTGGAAAATGTGAGTACGTTTAAGTACTTGGGTAGTGTGATGAGTAAGGATGGAGGTTTGGAGGGTGAAGTGCGTGAAAGGGTACAGCAGGGAAGAAAGGTTGCTGGTTCTTTGAAAGCAGTGATAAGAAACAGGGAAGTGAGCATGGAAGTGAAAAAGTTACTACATGACAGTATTGTGATACCAACTCTAACGTACGGAAGTGAAGCTTGAACGTTGTTGGAAGGACACAAGTCAAGAGTGAGAGCAGTGGAAATGAGTTATGTAAGAGGAGCCTGTGGAGTCACATGGAGAGACAGGCTGACGAATGAGGATATAAAGGAGCGTTGTGGTGTGGATGTGGATGTGATAGGAAGCGTTATGAGGAACACACTGAGGTGGTTTGGCCATGTGGAGAGGATGGAGGGTGAAAGACTAACGAAAAGAGTGTATGTGAGTGAGGTGGAGGGGAGAAGAGGGAGGGGGAGGCCGAGGATGAGATGGAGGGATGGGGTGGAGAGGTATATGAGAGAGGGGGGTGTGAGTTGGGAGCAGGGCAGTGAGATGACGGGGGACAGGGCGACTTGAAGGCGATTTGTTTGTGGCCACCCCAAACGGGATTGAGGCGTCTGGCAATAGATAGATAGATAAATGTTGGTATTTTCCAGTTTGTTAGCTGTGTATGGGAAAAATGGGGAAAAAACGTGAGACACGTTACTCCTGAAGCACTTCCATTTAAAGGTCATGCTACATTCTGACCACAACATATATGTAAACAACTGTAATGTCAGTCACAACTCAAACAGACGCATTTTCAATAAAACACAATGTCAGCATTGCAAACAATAACATACTCTGGTCAGTGATGTTATGAAAATTGCTAAATTCAACATTGATTTTTCTTCGGTGACATAATTTGACAATTTTTTATGCATTTCCCTTAGTTGACAGTTTAGGCTTTTTTTCCTCCTCAGATTCATAACATTCAGTTATTAAGCTTTAAAATGATGTATAATTTATATACTACTAAGCAATTCTGATTTTGACACAAAAGGTTGACATCTTTGTGGAATGACCCTTCACTTAACTCTTCCTGTACTTCTTTTTCTGATATTTTTATATCTGGTAGTACGTGCGGGCATGCATGTTCCATATCGTCACTTTCAAAATTATTTTCTTTTGTAAAAACTAATTGGAAGTTTTTATTTAGTGCTTCACAAATATCTTTCATGTGTTTAGATGATCCCCTCATCTGTAATGGACTGTAATTTTATTTTTAATTTTGGTTTGCTTGGGATGTATCTGTAACATAGCTTAAGTTCATCTCTACTTTTATGTATAATGTCTTCCTCAAACTGTCTCTGAGCCTCCCTTCTTATCTTTGTATAATCATTTCTTCCCTGTTTATAGTTATTATTCATGCTCTCTCACTATTGTGTCGTCTGTACCTATTCCACAGCAAGTCTGTTTTTTTTTTTTTTTTTTTTTTTTTTTTTTACAATCAGTATTAAACTATTTCTTTATTTTCATTTCTGTTTCGTTGTGCTGAGGGATGCAATTTTGGACTCCAATTTCATAAAGATCACAGAATTTTCTATATTTAAATATTTTCCTCTAAGTTCCTTTTCCCAATCTGTTTCTAAGAAGTGCGGTCCCAGTCTGTTTCTAAGAAGTACGGTACTTCATCAGGTCACGATAGTTGCCCTTTTTGTAGTTTGGACTCTTTTTTTATAACTCGTTACTGATAACGTCATATGCAATCCTGAAGTTACAATTTAATACTGCATGGTCGCTTATGCCGAATGGAGGGTGATACATTATATTGTCAGTTCGTTTTCTTGCCTAGTAAATATAAGATCTAGTACTGGTGAATCATCAAGTTCTCTTTTTTCTGGTGTTTCCTTTTACATGCTGTGGGTGTGGGTGTTTTATGGTATGGTTGGTGATTGTTGTTACTTAACTCCGGTCTCTCTAGCCGAGCAGACCTGTTGGCTGCAGTTAAGCAGCTGCATCTGTGGTGCTGTCTTACAGGTACATTACTTCGCGCACACTCTATAAGGATCTGCTATCCCCTTGTGGTCTGCAGAACCTTGCCCGGGCCGAACCAGGCTCCTTTCATCAGCAGGGTGCAAGGATATATAAGGTGGTTTGGCACCTGGGTGGACGCCACAGCTGTTCCACCCAGGATGCACAGCGCCACCACGTACAGTATAGGCTCCTCGTCACCGCCTGGTGTGTAGGTGATAGTATGGTATGGTATAATCTGCTGAATGTATGGTGGGGTGTACTATATTTGTCTGTAATAATTGTGTGGTGTGAACTGTACTGATGTGTGGTGTGATGGTATGGTGCACAATGGGCTACTTTGTGATGCAGTGTTCTGTACTGACATGTACTGTGATGTATATTGTACTGATATATGGTGCTGTGTGGTGTGGTGTACTGTACTATACTATACTATACTGATTGAAGTGATTTTATGGATTGATGTGCTGTAGCATACTGATGTGTGCTGTGATATTATGGACTGATGTGCTGTACTTATGTGTGGTGTGGTGTGATATAGTGTACTAATGTACTGTGATGTGATGTGATGTGGTGTACTTTGCTGATGCATGGTGTGATGGAATAGGACAGTGCACTGTACTGGTATGTTGTGTGACGGTGAGATATACTTTACTGGTGTGTGGTGTAAATGTGTGGTTTGGTGTACTATATTGTTCGTAAGTTATGTAATGTGGTGTGCTCTGTTCATGTGTGTAGTGTACTGTACTGTCATTTAAGATGGTGTGATGTACTGTGCTGATGTGTGCTGTGAGGTACTGTGCTGGTGAGGTGTGATGCATGGTACTGATGTGTGCTGTGTTATACTGTACTGATGTGTGCTGTGTTATACTGTACTGATGTGTGCTGTGATGTACTGTACTAATGTGGTGTCATTCACAATACTGATGTGTGGTGATATACTGTACTGATGTGTGATGTGATGTACTGTACTGGTGTGGTGTGATGTGCTGTACTGGTGTGGTGTGATGTGCTGTACTGATGTGTGGTGTGATGTACTGATGTGTGATGTGCTGTACTGGTGTGGTGTGATGTACTGTACTGGTGTGGTGTGATGTGCTGTACTGGTGTGGTGTGATGTGCTGTACTGGTGTGGTGTGATGTACTGTACTGGTGTGGTGTGATGTGCTGTACTGGTGTGGTGTGATGTGCTGTACTGGTGTGGTGTGATGTGCTGTACTGGTGTGGTGTGATGTGCTGTACTGGTGTGGTGTGATGTACTGTACTGATGTGTGGTGTGATGTACTGTACTGGTGTGGTGTGATGTACTGATGTGAGTTGTAATGTACTGTACTGATGTGTGGTGTGATGTACTGTACTGAAGTGTGGTGTGATGTACTGTTGTGTGGTGTGATGTACTGTACTGGTGTGGTGTGATGTACTGATGTGTGGTGTGATATACTGTACTGATGTGTGGTGTGATATACTGTACTGATGTGTGGTGTGATGTACTGTACTGATGTGTGGTGTGATGTACTGTACTGATGTGTGGTGTGATATACTGTACTGATGTGTGGTGTGATATACTGTACTGATGTGTGGTGTGATATACTGTACTGATGTGTGGTGTGATATACTGTACTGATGTGTGGTGTGATATACTGTACTGATGTGTGGTGTGATGTACTGTACTGATGTGTGGTGTGATATACTGTACTGATGTGTGGTGTCATATACTGTACTGATGTGTGGTGTGATGTACTGATGTGTGGTGTGATATACTGTACTGATGTGTGGTGTGACATACTGTACTGATGTGTGGTTTGATGTACTGTACTGATGTGTGGTGTGATGTACTGATGTGTGGTGTGATATACTGTACTGATGTGTGGTGTGATGTACTGATGTGTGGTGTCATATACTGTACTGATGTGTGGTGTGATGTACTGTACTGATGTGTGGTGTGATGTACTGTACTGATGTGTGGTGTGATGTACTGTACTGATGTGTGGTGTGATGTACTGATGTGTGGTGTGATGTACTGTACTGATGTGTGGTGTGATGTACTGTACTGATGTGTGGTGTGATGTACTGATGTGTGGTGTGATATACTGTACTGATGTGTGGTGTGATGTACTGTACTGATGTGTGGTGTGATGTACTGATGTGTGGTGTGATATACTGTACTGATGTGTGGTGTGATGTACTGTACTGATGTGTTGTGTGATGTACTGTACTGATGTGTGGTGTGATGTACTGTACTGATGTGTGGTGTGATGTACTAATGTGTGGTGTGATATACTGTACTGGTGTGTGGTGTGATATACTGTACTGATGTGTGGTGTGATGTACTGATGTGTGGTGTGATATACTGTACTGATGTGTGGTGTGATGTACTGATGTGTGGTGTGATGTACTGTACTGATGTGTGGTGTGATGTACTGTACTGATGTGTGGTGTGATGTACTGTACTGATGTGTGGTGTGATGTACTGATGTGTGGTGTGATATACTGTACTGATGTGTGGTGTGATGTACTGATGTGTGGTGTGATGTACTGTACTGATGTGTGGTGTGATGTACTGATGTGTGGTGTGATATACTGTACTGATGTGTGGTGTGATATACTGTACTGATGTGTGGTGTGATGTACTGATGTGTGGTGTGATGTACTGTACTGGTGTGGTGTGATGTACTGTACTGGTGTGTGGTGTGATGTACTGTACTGATGTGTGGTGTGTTGTACTGTACTGGTATGTGATGTGATGTACTGTACTGATGTGTGGTGTGATGTACTGTACTGGTGTGTGGTGTGATGTACTGTACTGGTGTGTGGTGTGATATACTGTACTGGTGTGTGGTGTGATGTACTGTACTGATGTGTTGTGTGATGTACTGTACTGATGTGTGGTGTGATGTACTGATATGTGGTGTGAATGTACTGTACTGGTGTGGTGTGATGTACTGTACTGGTGTGGTGTGATGTACTGTACTGGTGTGGTGTGATGTACTGATGTGTGGTGTGATGTACTGTACTGATGTGTGGTGTGATGTACTGTACTGATGTGTGGTGTGATGTACTGTACTGATGTGTGGTGTGATGTACTGTACTGATGTGTGGTGTCATACTGTACTGATGTGTGGTGTCATACTGTACTGATGTGTGGTGTGATGTACTGTACTGATGTGTGGTGTGATGTACTGTACTGATGTGTGGTGTGATGTACTGTACTGATGTGTGGTGTGATATACTGTACTGATGTGTGGTGTGATACTCTACTGATGTGTGGTGTGATGTACTGATGTGTGGTGTGTTGTACTGTACTGATGTGTGGTGTGATGTACTGGTGTGTGGTGTGATATACTGTACTGATGTGTGGTGATGTACTGATGTGTGGTGTGTTGTACTGTACTGATGTGTGGTGTGATGTACTGTACTGATGTGTGGTGTGATATACTGTACTGATGTGTGGTGTGATATACTGTACTGATGTGTGGTGTGATATACTGTACTGATGTGTGGTGTGATGTACTGATGTGTGGTGTGATATACTGTACTGATGTGTGGTGTGATATACTGTACTGATGTGTGGTGTGATATACTGTACTGATGTGTGGTGTGATATACTGTACTGATGTGTGGTGTGATATACTGTACTGATGTGTGGTGATGTACTGATGTGTGGTGTGTTGTACTGTACTGATGTGTGGTGTGATGTACTGTACTGATGTGTGGTGTGATATACTGTACTGATGTGTGGTGTGATATACTGTACTGATGTGTGGTGTGATATACTGTACTGATGTGTGGTGTGATATACTGTACTGATGTGTGGTGTGATATACTGTACTGATGTGTGGTGTGATATACTGTACTGATGTGTGGTGTGATATACTGTACTGATGTGTGGTGTGATATACTGTACTGATGTGTGGTGTGATATACTATACTGATGTGTGGTGTGATGTACTGATGTGTGGTGTGACATACTGTACTGATGTGTGGTGTGATATACTGTACTGATGTGTGGTGTGATGTACTGATGTGTGGTGTGACATACTGTACTGATGTGTGGTGTGATATACTGTACTGATGTGTGGTGTGATGTACTGATGTGTGGTGTGATATACTGTACTGATGTGTGGTGTGATGTACTGATGTGTGGTGTGATGTACTGTACTGATGTGTGGTGTGATGTACTGATGTGTGGTGTGATGTACTGTACTGATGTGTGGTGTGATATACTGTACTGATGTGTGGTGTGATGTACTGATGTGTGGTGTGATGTACTGATGTGTGGTGTGATATACTGTACTGATGTGTGGTGTGATGTACTGTACTGATGTGTGGTGATATACTGTACTGATGTGTGGTGTGATATACTGTACTGATGTGTGGTGTGATGTACTGATGTGTGGTGTGGTATACTGTACTGATGTGTGGTGTGATATACTGTACTGATGTGTGGTGTGATGTACTGATGTGTGGTGTGATGTACTGTACTGATGTGTGGTGTGATGTACTGTACTGATGTGTGGTGTGATGTACTGATGTGTGGTGTGATATACTGTACTGATGTGTGGTGTGATATACTGTACTGATGTGTGGTGTGATGTACTGTACTGATGTGTGGTGTGTTTTACTGTACTGATGTGTGGTGTGTTTTACTGTACTGATGTGTGGTGTGATGTAGTGTACTGATGTGTGGTGTGATATACTATACTGATGTGTGGTGTGATGTACTGTACTGATGTGTGGTGTGATGTACTGTACTGATGTGTGGTGTGATATACTGTACTGATGTGTGGTGTGATGTACTGTACTGATGCATGGTGCGGTGTGATGCACTGTACTGGTGTGTGGTGTAATGTACTGTACTGATGTGTGGTGTGATATACGATAGGTGATGTGATGTACTTTTTCCTGCCGGCTTCGGCTGGAAAGGGTTTGAAGGGCGGGGAAGAGTCTTCTTCTCTGTTGTCCTTATCTCATTCTAGTAGTTGACTTACTCTTCCAGGAGCTGCCTAGCATGGGCCAACCGGCTTACTGCCGTTATCCTCTCTTCTTATGTTCGATGTACTGCACTGATGCATAGTGTGGTGTGATGTACTGATGCATGGTGTGATGTACTGTACTGATGCATGGTGTGATGTACTGTACTGATGCGTGGTGTGGTGTGATGTACTGTACTGATACATGGTGCAGTGTGATGTACTGTACTGATGCATGGTGTGGTGTGATGTACTGACTACCTCGTACCTTTACTTGTGTGAGGTGTGACTTGTGTTGTAGTATACAGGTGTATGGTATGATATATGGTGTGGCGTACGATATGCGGTGTGATGGTGTGGTGTGGTGTATTGTAGTAATGTGTGGCGTTGTGTGGGGAGCGGGGTGAACCAAGGGTGAACACCGTCAGCAGCGTCCCCAGGGAGCCCGCACCCTCCTCCCCACGACTCCCCAGGGTGCCCTCCCTCCCTCCCTCGCCCTCGTGTGGTGGAGGCGTGGCGGCGCCCTGGGAGTGTGGGCGTGGTGAGCAGTGTGGGTGTGGTGGCATTGGTGGGCGAGGAGGGCAGGCTAGTTAGGTGGCCAAAGTGGTGGTGTGAGGTGGTGTGGTGTGGTGCTAGTAGGGCCGGTGAAGTGCTGAGCAATAAACGGGAGTTGTGAGTAGCCGTCAGTGAACGTTGATATATACACATTGCCGCTTGACTGCTGGGATTCTCTTGAACTAACAAAATTGCTTTAAGTTAAACGAGATCACATAAATGCGTCCTCAGCATGGTCAGGGTTAGCTGTTGAAGATAGTGTTTTTAACCCTTTCGCTTCTAAGATTCGTATGGTATTTAGATGAGCGATATACTTGCGTGCAATCATTTCAGGGAAGCGGATACTGCCGACATTGGTTTTGTAAATTATGACTACGAAGGCTACTTAATATCCACAATCTTCAGTGATATTATTGTACTGAGACTGGAGGCGTTTGCCGTTTGAAGTTCGACACTCTCACATGATTTAGTTGCCAAGCCATAGTGTTATGTTTAAAGGTATATTTGTATCTTAGCTACAAAGGAGTGAAATTGTGTAAAGATTTAGACTGTGTGTGTGTGTGTGTGTGTGTGTGTGTGTACATTATCTTTTTCTGAAGTATGTTTCGTACTATACCTGTTTACTTGGGTTGACTGTAAGTTCAGTCATGCATTCACACATTTTGCAATATTTGATCCTTTGATTCTTATTTGAAGAGAGGTAGTATCATAAGTACACATCAGTACGAATATAGTACTGTAGTATCATAAGTACAGCAGAGAACTTTTTTTTCTTAATCGAGGCAAAGATGCTCTTGACAGGGTGATGATTGGCTGAATGCATCATGTTTGAGTAACAACATTGTATTTCAGATAATTACCACAACAATTACCACAACGATTTCATTCAGGCATGTTGCATTCAGCCAGTCATCACCAGTCTGCCAAGTGCATCTTCGCCTCCATTAAAAAAGAAAGAAAAAAAAAAAGGTACCTGTATAGTGGTATTAAGATCATAGCAAGTCCATGCCGTGAACGTTGACCTTTTATCGGTCTTTACAGTCTCTTTTTCCCAGACTCACACACTACGTATGTCCCAGTTTTCATCCAAATCGGATCAGGGATTTACGAAATATTATGTGGATATATATAGAAGTAGACTCAGTCAAAATAGCTACCTCTTTGGCGTCTCTTAATAACTTTGTTATTGGTTGTCTCCTGATAGACAGCGCCTCTCAAGAAGAGTATAATTAAGGTGCGAAATTAGGACATGGTAGCAAAGAAGGCTACTCCGCCACCATACCATTAACCCGGCAACTGCGGCATTAGGTTTCCTGGTCTAAACCCCCCCCCCCCATGCAAAAAAAAAAAAAAAAAAAAAAAATCCCAAAAGTAATTTCTGCTCATATGAAATGAAAGAATGCATGGAAAAATATAGGAGAAACAAATATGAGTTCATTATTTACCTTAGTTCAGCCGTGGTGAAGTAATTAGGACATTCCTGGTGTACCCCCACATGCCAGATAAAAAGGGAAGAATATTTCTCAATGATAATTTTTGCTCATATGAAATGAAAGAGTGCATGGAAAGTATAGGAAAAACAAATGAGTTAATTATTTTCTTGAGTTCAGCCGTGGTGAAATCATGAGGACCTATGGGAAAAGTACATTGCACATCCGTTTAAAAAAAAAAAAAAAAAAAAAAAGCTTGCTTATGTGATGTACATCGCAGCTACAAGTTTTCAATCATATGATACACATTGCAGCTATCATGTTAAGCAGAGCTGATTAAACAAAATGCAGTATAGAACTAATTATATATATATATATATATATATGCTGGGTCTTTTTAGGTCGGCTTCCCGTCCCAAAAACACCAAAGGTATAGCTGGGTTCCCTTTCTAGACCGGAGCTTAGACACAGTGTGAGAGGAACAGGGCATAAAAACAAAGAGCAACAACCTTACACGTATATTACCAAATTCTGGATACAGGAAGCTAGACAATTCACGAGACTCTGTCCAAAGGCAAGAACTGGAATTGACAAGTGTATATAAGCTATAGGTATCACGCAGGATACCGACAGACTCGGGAACAGATGGACAGACACTGCGCTTAAGGGAAGATAGGACTACACTTTGTTCTATGGCTGCTTGTTCTGCATGGTAATTGTATATCTGTCCCACGTTACACTAAATGAAATAGGGATTTGGAACACTGGTCATGTCTCTTATCACATTTGATAGAGTTTGGGTGCTCAAACACTCTCACTGTATTCTACACTCGGATAGTCACTTTCACTTTCACCTTGCGGGCAGAGAAGTCAGTCACCATGGGGATGTGGGGCAAGGGAGTGGGCCAACCAGGGGAGGGGGGGCTCACAGGCGGCGGCGCAGTGTCAGCTGCATCCCCTCAGGTGTCCTCTCGTCAAGGGGCCATGGGACTACTCGTGGGGGCGTCGTCCTCTGGGACGGGCTGTGGTCAGGTGTGGTGAAGGGCCCTGCACTGGAGGGGCTTGGCATGGGTGTTTGCCCCTCGGGACTGGGGCCAAAAATCCTCTGAAGGCGCTCCTGGAGGCGCCCGGTGCCGGAAGGGCATCGCTTCTCCTCTGGACTGGAGAGGTCGTACCCCAGGGTACTAGGGGCAGCGTGGAGAGCCCATCTACTGTGGTCTCGTTCGTGCTGCTTCGCCGTCAGGGTAGGGCTGTGGCGTTGCAGGGTGCAGGAGTCCGACAGGCATTAGTCTCCCTCTGGCGCCGGCTGGATGGAGTGCAGCCCCAGGGTCAAGACAGGTCCTCTCCACCAGTCCTTGATGGGAAGGTTCTCGTGGAGGCTGCCTCGGTCTGGGGAGTCAAGGGTGGGACTTGCTCTGC
>NC_136979.1:24362157-24379657 GCF_032717465.1 Coenobita brevimanus
AGGGAAGAAATAAACAGGAGAAGACAGACGCTCATAACAAGCTACACACAGCGGGCTCAAGCTGGTGAAATAGCGGAACCATCGACATCGTCTGCTCCTGATCCTGTTGAGGATGAAGAGGATGCAATGTCAGAAGTGTCAACATTGGACTTTGAAGGGTTTATGGCCGAAGTGAGTGACTTGGATGCTCCTGGGGAAGGTGATCAAGAGGAGTCTGCGGAGGGAAGTGTTGGTGCGGTGGGGGGTGCGGGACTGTAAGTGTTGCTGCGCCTCGAAACCCCTGTTATTTATGGTCATCAGGCCTGTTGTCTACTGTTGTTAAGGTGACTACCCATATTTTTGTTATTGTAGCTATAGCTTTAGTACAGTGTCTGAAACATATGACCTTTATTATGTCTCTAAGGGCCAAAAAATGTCCAGGTATGAGGGGGTACTGCCCATATGTAATTATTTCCATAAGATTATGTATTCCTAGTACGTGAATTCCCAGTGCGCGAGCTCGTGCACCGCGCAATCTTTTGTGCATAATGCGAGCCCACTGTATATATATATATATATATATATATACAGTATTATACAAACATACATACATACATATATATATATATATATATATATATATATATAGTCTATATAGACTATATATATATATATATATATATATATATATATATCAGTAATCCCTCTAATATCCGAACGCCCAATATCCGAACATCCCCACTAACCCGGACATAATCATCCTGGGATCCAATACTCCCAAAATGGGCCCAAAACCTGTAAAAAAATCGAAAAATCTGACTTTTTCCCATCCATAATTTGAAATTGCCATGTGGCGCCGAACAGCTGTTACACCATGGTCCCTTCACCTCCCTCTCCCCCTCCCCTGTCAGGGTTGCCATTTGGTATTTTTCATTACCAAGTGTGGGCCAATTTAATGAAATTCATATGGTAATGATTCAGAATAATGCATTACCAAATGGATTTTTCACATGTATGAGAATACACAGGATGGAGATGGTGGATTGTTTGCTCTCTCTGATTAATCTGCTACCCTACATAGCATGAAAATAATCAACATGGTGTTAATTATAAGGAGAGTGATTATGTATTTCCACTTGTATATGTAATTAGTGATGAATAAATGCTAGCTTTACACAAAATTTGGTAATGAAAAGTTAAATTTGGTAATGAAAGTTGAGGAGATTGGTAATGTGGTCAAGCGTTTGCGATCTGGAGCAACTCTGTTACCTCGCCATCATCATCAACAGTCACAGTCTAACTCCAACGAGAGCAGATGCTCATAGCAGTGCACGCCCAAGGTGCTTGTTTTTTGTGAATAAAAAGTGAATAACCTGCAATACCTCGCCACTACAACACACACGCAATTACAGTGTTGGGCAGTGTTAAGAAATTCGAATTTCGAGTGCCGAGGATTAAGTGTGGATTGCAAAGTGGCAGTTCAAACCAGTCCAGGAGCCAGGGACATTGTAAGTACCCAGAATGTTTAATATTGTATAAACTCACCTCTAAAACCTCATTTTATGGTTCTTTTGCATTTATTTCAGTCTTTTATGTCCTTATTGATGTGATTTGGGTCTTAAATAGGTGCAATGCATGTCCAGAGGGAGTTGTATAGGTGTTTCTCTGAGTTAGGGTCCATAAGTACAAGTCCATAAGCTGGGGTCCAATATCCGGACAGGACCACTATCCGGACCTGCCTATGGCTCTATTATGTCGGATATTGGAGGGATTACTGTATTTATATATATATATATATATATATCTGGAGTAGATGGAGGATTGTTGAATGCTGTGAAGAGTAATGTACGATGGTGCGAAGGCTGCAATGTGCGTGTGGATGGTGAAGACTATGTGAATTTTTCTCTTTGAAAGTTGGGTTGAAACAGCGATGTGTCATGTCTCCATGGTTGTTCAATCTGTACATGCATAGGGTAATAAAAGAGGTACAAGGTAGGGTAGTGGATGTTGAAGTGGCCCTGGTGAGAGAGATAGTGTTTGGAAACTCCCTGTACTGTTGCTTGCAGATGATACTGTGTTGTTGAGTGAAGACGAAGGGGGAGCTGCAAGGCTTGGTGGATGAGTTTGGGAGTGTGTAAGAAATGGAATCTAAAGGTGAATGTAGGGAAGAGTAAAGTGATGGTCTCTGAGAGAGGTGAAGTCAGTGAATGTACAGTGAGGTTGGATGGTGAGGGAATTGGAAAATGTGAATACATTTAAGTACTTGGGTAGTGTGATGAGTAAGGATGGAGGTTTGGAGGGTGAAGTGCATGAAAGGGTACAGCAGAGAAGAAAGGTTGCTGGTTCTTTGAAAGCAGTGATAAGAAACAGGGAAGTGAGCATGGAAGTGAAAAAGTTACTGTGTGACAGTATTGTGATACCAACTCTAACGTATGGAAGTGAAGCTTGGACGTTGTTGGAAGGACACAAGTCAAGAGTGACAGCAGTGAAAATGAGTTATTTAAGAGGAGCCTGTGGAGTCACATGGAGAGACAGGCTGACAAATGAGGATATAAAGGAGCATTGTGGTGTGGATGTGGATGTGACAGGAAGCGTTAATGAGGAACACACTGAGGTGGTTTGGCCATGTGGAGAGGATGGAGGGTGAAAGACTGACGAAGTGAGTGTATGTGAGTGAGGTGGAGGCCAAGGATGAGATGGAGGGATGGGGTAGAGAGGTATATGAGAGAGGGGGGTGTGAGTTGGGAGCAGGGCAGTGAAATGGCGGGGGACAGGGCGACTTGGAGGCGATTTGTTTGTGGCCACCCCAAATGGGACTGAGGCGTCTAGCAATAGATAGATAGATAGATAGATAAATATATATATATATATATATATATATATATATATATATAAATATATATATATATATATATATAAAGTGCTCGTCAGAATGTAACTCTCGATTCTTGTAGTAGGAGTTAAAGATGAATACAGAGAGTTGATCTTGATTTATTATCTTCACAGAAAATCTTAAGTTGAGCAGTGTATGTATTACAGAGACTTAATGGCTAAGTAAGTTCCTTAGTTGACCCCCTCTTCTTGTTCCACTCTCTCCACTACCTGTCAGTTCTATAGCTAGCCTCCTTCTGAGTTCTGCTTCCTAAATTCCTATTTTGGCAAGGGTCGTGTCACGTGGAATATTATTCTTAGATGTGAAGCCTACAGAAGCCTGTGTGTGAGTATGTGTGTATGTGTGTGTATGGTCACGAGGTGCTGTCGTGTGCCTACCAAGCATTCCTTGAGTTAGTGTGTGTAAGCATGATTAGCACTGCTCGATTCGCAGACATAATACCTTTCTCATCCCCTGACTTGCTGCTATCTGTCTGTCTGTCTGTCTATCTATCTATCTATCTATCTATCATGTTTGCTATAATTAAATATAAGTGAACAGTGGAAAATAGTTTTATAAGTTACTGCAAGTGACAGTGCATAACAGTGTAAATAAAATAGAAATGTAAATAATGTAAATAAAATAGAGAATGTAAATAAAATAGAGAATGTAAACGAGTAGTAATATAAGAATACGGGTATATATACTAGTAGTAATGAAAGTGAAAGTTTCACTCTAGCATGTATGAATACTATGAGCTATGAAAGTGGAAGTGGAAGTGACAGATTCGCTCTCAACGCTAGTACACAGGACGAGAAAGTGAATGCTACGTATTTTACTGAAAGAGAAATCGAATGCCTACAGTGACAATAAACTACAATTACTGAAGGAAACTTATGGATAAAGACTGCAGATATATATAAGTGTTATATAGTAATAGAAATATAAAGTGTGAGCATTTTTATGAATAATAAATGACAGAACACCGGCGGAAAACGAGCGTAAGTGGGAAGGCAATACGCGCTCGTAATTTTCATTGCTTTCACATTTTTTTTTTTTTTTTTTTTTTTTTTTAAGTATGGATTCCAAACTATTTGAAAATCATAGATTAGTGTTTCTAGTGATAATATCAGGCAGTGGTAATCATATTACGGGTTGTCAGGAAGTGTAAAGTGGAGACTTCGTTATCCAACTTCAGAGGTCTCCACGAGTCCTACGGTACTCGACGAAGGCTCAACAAACATCCCAGGAGAAAGCTGAAGGTATGTGCCATATGCATATGTAATTTCAATATTCTAAGACTAATAACTGATTTTTGGCAAATATTTTTAAAGAGTCTGTCGGAGCGTGAATATGGCCGCAGGACACGCAAGTCAAGCCAAAACAACCCTGCGGTTTAGGGGTTAACATCCTGTGTCTCAAAAGTTTTCAAGTCAATTCTTAATTGAAAAATTTTAAGGCATCTTTCCTATCACTACCTTCTCTCTGATCGTCTGTATGGGTTCCATCAGGGAGGCTCCACTGGCGATCTTCTCACCTACCTTTCAGACTCCTGGTCATCCTCGTTTCGGGACTTTGGCGAAAGTTTTGCCATTGCACTTGACATCTCAAAGACTGTCGATCGAGTCTGGCATAAATCTTCAGTTTCCAAACTGCCCTTTTACGGTTTCTATCCTTCTATCTGTGTTTTCATCTATAGCTCCCTTTCTGGTCATTCTATAGCCGCTGTTGTAGAAGCCATCATTCTTCTAGATCTGTCAACAATGGTGTTCCTCAGGGCTCTGTCCTATCACCAACTCCCTTCCTTTTATTCATCAGTGATCTTCTAAGCTGTACATTTAATCCTATCCACTCACACGCTGATGATTCCACCCTTCATCTTTCCACTCGGTTTCCGCAACGTCCATCTTAGCAGTTTCTTCAACAAACTAGTGATAAGGCAATGGGACACCTAATGTCTGACTTGGCTTGTATCTCTGACTAGGCTAAAAATAATCTTGTTGTTTTTAATGCATCAAAGATTCTGTTTTTACACCTATCAGCCTGTTAAAATCTTCCACAGGAGTACCCACTAATGTTTAATAATATCCAGCTCTGTCTTGCATCATCCTTGAACATGCTTGGGGTTTCATTCGCATGGGACTTATCTTGGAAAGATCATATTGCATCTCTTGTACAGTCTTCTCCCAAGAGATTCGGTGTGCTAAGCCGACTCCGTGCCTTCTTTACCCCTGCACGGTTGTTGACTATATACATGGGTTTTATTCGCTCCTGTTTAGAGTACATTTCTCATGTGTTGGGAGGCTCCCCATCTACAGCTCATCTCAATAGGGTGGAGTCTTAAAGACTATTTGTTTCATCAACCCTCCTCCCCTTACTGGCTCCCTTCAACCTCTGTCTCTTCACTGCACTATTGCCTCTTTATCTCTTTTCTCTCGCAACTTCAATGGTCACTGCTCCTCTGAATTATCTGCTTACATCCTTCCACCTCAATGACGGGCGCGTAGCACCCATGTAGCAACAAACTCTCATCACTTTTCTGTCCTACTCTCTAAAGCATGAGTTTACAGTTACTCCCAGTGCATCATTTATGCAACAGGTCAACTTGAACTGTCTCCCTCTGTCTGTATTTCCTACTTTCTATAATCCAGTCTTTCAAACGCTGGGTATCTAGGCATCTCGAAATGAATGGATCTTGAATTTAGCTCCTTTTTTTTTTTTTTTTTTAAGGAACTTCTTGTGGGCTCAGCCTTTGGTTCCTTCTTTCTTGCAATATATATATATATATATATATATATATATGTACAGTATAAATATATGGGTTCTGTGAAATTTTTACAGTACTATGTGGTAAATAAAATAGTTATACAATAATTTCATACCTTAATTAAAACTGAATCATGTACACATGCTGTATATATAGAGAGGAGAGGCACAGGTAGCTGTCATTACAATTAACTCGTCCGGATCAGTTGCATGTTCTGAGTGAGAATGAGACTTCTGGTGGCCACATAATGAAATACCCCATGGCGCGAGTTTTGCTTTTTCTTAAATCATGTTACTTGAAGAGATACCTACATGGTAAACAAAGACAGAATTATTACATTGTGTAATTTCAAAAACATAAAATTTAAACTTGTGTAAATCGAGTGATACCTGTATGTGAATGTGTGTGTATGTGTGGTATATATATATATGTGTGTGTGTGTGTATATATATATAAAATATACAGTATATATATATATATATATATATATATATATATATATATATACACTATATATATATATTTTTGTTTATGTGTCTGACTCTGGGCAAAGGCTCAGGGCCTATTTCTTGGAGGCAGTCACCTATCCCAAGGCCCAGTAGTCCTCCTACACCTCCACATGTCACCACTTCGGCGCTAACACCCACCGTCCATATTGAATACATGCTAGGGCCGTCTCATACAGGACTGGTGTATTGGTATTAGCGGGGGTATTTTTATGACATGTCGGCGGGTCTTGTGGTAGATCAGGAAAGTCTGCTGTTATAAAATTCAAATCCTTAAACTGTTCCCTGCCCCAGCCGGGATTCGAACCTGGGTCCATTAGGACTGCAGACTGCCTCTCTACCGATTCAGCCACCGCCTCCCCCTATATATATATTATATAAAATATACCGTACAGTATAGATATATATATATATATATATATATATATATATATATATATATATATATATATATATATATTATATAAAATATACAGTTTATACAGTATATATATATATATATATATATATATATATATATATATATATATTATATAAAATATACAGTTTATACAGTATATATATATATATATATATATATATATATATATATATATATATATTATATAAAATATAAAATATATATATATATATATATATATATATATATATATAATATTATATGTAAAATAGGTGGGAGTGCTCACCATCCACTCACTCGATGTAGTGCTGCTCTTGGGTGTCTGCCCTTTCCTCTCCTCCATCCATCTTTCTGTCCATCCTCTTCTGTCTTTCCTTCATTTTTTCCTCTTCCTTCTGCCTATGGGTGACTCTACACTGAGTGACAAGCCAAATGGTTTTCTGTACACCAGGAAACCATTTACTATGCTGGCTGGTAACCATATGACCAGATTTTGGCGCTTGGTGGTTAAGTGAATAATTACGGCACTCCAATCAGATTGAGCTGGTGAAAGTTTATATCCAAGGGGTGGTTGGGGTTTATTGCTCATGTAATGCCACTCAGGGATGAGTGAGGCTGGTAACTTTCATCTTAAATGTCAGGACCAACTTGCCTAGCCCCAGGCTTGTATGCTCCTCTTGGGCAATGTAGGATTGGATGATGATGATTATATATATATATATATATATATATATATATATATATATATATATATACACACACACATACATACAGTGCTCGTCAGAAGTATGGGGCGCCCTGCGTCCCTCCTGAGAAACAAACATATATATATATATATATATATATATATATATACACACACACATACATACAGTGCTCGTCAGAAGTATGGGGCGCCCTGCGTCCCTCCTGAGAAACAAACCTTTCAACATTGAAAAAACATATAAATAATGCATTTTATTTACCTTTAGTGCTTCGTAGGGTAGCCTTTACGTTTCTTCACGGACCTGAGACATCTTGGAAATGAAAGGACGAGGCTCCTGAGGTGCTGGAGGGGTATTTTGTCCCAGGAGTCACGAATGGCGGCTTCCAGCTTAGGCAGAGAGCTCACGTCCTTCCCTTGGAGACTCTTCTTTACGAGGTACCAAAGGTTTTCAATTGGGTTGAGGTCTGGGCTATTTCCTGGCCAGTCTGTCATGAATGATACCTCGCAGTCACGAAGTCAGTTGGTGACCGATTTGGCCTTGTGAGCAGGTGCACTGTCCTGCTGAAACACTCGTGCACCTGTTAGCTCGAAGGAGTCTGGTAAATGATCACACAGAAGCTCCAGGTAAACATCCTGATTCACTCTGAGGTTCTTGGGAAGTACAACAAGCTTCCCCAAACCCTTCCCTGAGAAACAACCCCATACCATGAGTGAATCAGGATGTTTAACTGTGCTTTCTACATACCGTGGGTCAAGTGGGTCACTACCTTTGCATGCTCCTCTGTTACAGGTAACACTAAATGTTGCCTCATCAGACCACAACACTGACAACCATTGCTCCTCACCTCAATTTAGATATTTATTAGCAAAGGCAAGCCTACGAATTCTCTGGCTGCTAGAGAGAAGAGGCTTTTTCACAGGCCTGTGACTTGTGTAACCAAGCTCATGCACCCTACGAGACACTGTTCTCACTGACACCTCACCAAACACTTCCGGGTTGCTCTCCTTAATTTTCCTTGCACTCACACAAGGATTAAACTCCACAGCACGTTTTAAAACATTAACAGACCTTGGGGAAGTTTTCCTAGGCCTACCAGACCTCGGTTTCTTTGTGGGAACTTCGCCACTGTTTTCCTCCCAAAACCGCGGATCGTGCCACACCAACCAATTCACTAATTTCCTTTGTGTGGTGGCCTGCCTCCTTTAGAGCAATGATCTGGGATATGATTTCACTCGATAGTTCACGGGTAGGTGCCATAACAAAGTTTTGAAGGCCAAAACACTGCGGGACACTCGGTAAAAAATGGCGCAATTTGAGAGGGACACTCGGCGGAGTTCCTCTCTCTCAGGCAGCCCGTGGGCGACTGAGGCGGGAACCAACCAGCGCGTCAGAAGGCCTCAGGCTACCGTGACGTCATGCTCGGAGCTCAAACTTATGGCTCAATTCTTACCCCCAAAAATGGGTGATTCTTTTTGGGCCATAAGTATTGCGCGCCCGGCGGACAACGCTGAATACTTCTGACGAGCACTGTACATACATACATACATACATACATGCACACACAGTAAGCCCTCGATATAACAAACGAACCCTTTTATAGCGAACTTTGAATATAACGATCCACCATTTCCAGAGCGAACTTCCGCCGGATATAGTGACCAAAGGTCACTATATCTGGCACAAGTTTACTCCCTGGGATGGTAAGTGTACTGTAATAGTGCTACATTACATTATAGGCATTGTATTTATATGTACAACTTCATGCAGGATGATATTCACTGTACATGTACTGTATAACTACATAAACGATTGAATTCGTGATGTGCAACTTCATAGAGTAAGTTGTAGTTGCGCACAAAGCACCAAACGACTCCACAGATATAGTGACCTTGGGTCGGTAATCCCTCGGTTAATGACGACCATCGGATATAGCAAACTTTCGGATATAACAACCCACCTCTTCCCCCAGTTACAGGGTGGTGCAAAAGTAGGTTGACATTTACCAGTTATTCCAACACAAAAGACACACTTTTAGTCTCGTAAGTGTTCAAAGCGTCTGCCCTCACCACTGACACATTCTTGGAGTCTGTCAGCCACACTTCGACACAGTAATGCATAGGTGCAGGTTGGTGTGGACATAATAATGTCAACCCACTTTTGCACCACCCTGTAGTTTGTTATATAAAGGATTTACTGTATATATATATATATATATATATATATATATATATATATATATATATATATATATATTTACAGTATATAGATAGATAGATAGAGATAAATATACAGTATATATATTCATGTATTTATATATATTTATATATATATATATATATATATATATATATATATCATGTAATATCACACCTAAATTTTACTGATGTCACCTGTTTCGATGATAAAAATTTATACACAGTCGATTAAAAAAGTGCTGATGCACCTTTTGCAAAAAAAATTCTGATACCACACTTTTTTTTTTTTTTTTTTAATTTACTGTACATATCGTATAAGAGACACTAAGGCGTAGGTTGGACAATAAATTACTTAAGACAAGGCATGCAGAGTTTTATATGCCAACGAAAATGATGCCAGCCAATTATTCTTATTATAATTCTTATTCTTATTTTTATTATTATTATTATTATTATTATTCATTACTGTTTTATTTAATTGTATTGGGGATTATAATAATATTGGTAATGATACTGTTATTATTATTATTATTATTAATTATTATTATTATTAATTATGATTATTATTAATTATTATTATTATTATTATTCTTTATTACTGTTTTACTTAATTGTAATGGTCATTATAATATTGGTAATGATACTGTTGTTATTATTATTATTATTATCCATCCATCCATCCATCCATCATCCAATCCTTCATTGCCCCATGAGGAGTGTACGAGCCCGGGGGCTAAGCAGTTGGTCCTGACATTTAAGATGAGAGTGACCAACCTCACTCATCCCTGAGTGGCATTATGTGAGCAATAAACCCCAACCATCCCTTGGATATAAACCTTCACCGGCTCAACCCGATTGGAGCACAATAATTACCCACTAAACCTCCAGGCACCAAAATTTGGTTATATGGTTACCACCCAGCGTAGTAAATGGTTTCCTGGTGTACAGGAAACCATTTGGCTTGTCACTCAATGTAGAGTCACCCATAGGCAGAAGGAAGAGGAAAGAATGAAGGATTGAAAGACAGAAGAGGGAGTGTAAAGTCACCTATAGGCAGAAGGACGAGGAAAGAATGAAGGAAAGAAAGAAAGATGATGATGGAAGGAAAGAAGGATGGAGGAGAGGACAGGGCAGACACCCAAGAACAGCACTACATTGAGTGAGTGGATGGTGAGCGGCCCCACCTACCACACTTATTATTATTATTATTGGTGGTGGTGGTGGTGGTGTTGTTATTTTTATATCTTATTGTTATTATTGTTATTAAACTTATTATTGTTATTATTATTATTATTATTATTTTCAGTAACTTTTAATACCATTCTTCTACCATAAAAAAAAATCTTAGTGTTTCCATAATTCAGGTAACTTTTCTTTTCCTGAATGTACATGTTGATATAGTTGTACTGTAATGTGTTTGATGTCCTCACATGTGATTTAGGGCAGGATCTAAGCACCTTTCTCCACAAGTGTTGTATTATTTTGTTTGTATGTACTTTTTGGACCCTGTTTGAACTATCCCTTTAAATCTATTGTCCCTTCTCATTTATGGTAAGACTTGGTAATATTGTACTGTCAATGTGTCACTTTAATTTTAGAGCGACTACATTTGCCTTGGTTTCAGATTATGAAAATGTTTTATGCTATTTCATTTTTCTAATCTTTAATCTAGATTACTGTGGCATTTATGTTTTACCCTACATATTATATGCTATAAATATTTTTGCTTTTTACAGTTGCTTGTGGTGAAGGTGCAGTTGGTTGCTCTGCATGATCTGCCTTGCATGGCGCTTCTTACTACTACCGCCTCTGCTGTGCTTCTAGTTGCTTCAGACTTTATGTGCATGAATGTGAATAATTGATAAAAGCATATATCAAGCATCGATTTGGTACCCCTCCTAAAATATAACCTTATATGAAATGTTTTATATTCTTGGCTGATGACAGAGTTTACACTATGGAGCCAACAGAAAACTGCTCATCAACTGGTACAGCCAAGTTTAGTGTATTGTCTTCTCATTTACTGGATTTAAGGGATCAAAGTGGGAATGATATGATAATTCTTCGATTCACGTAATTTGTGTTATAGTAATGACCATAGATAAGGAAGGAATTAAGCAAAATATGAAAATGCAACAGAGCGGCACCCTACCACACGGCACTAACATTTGGATGCAGGACAGTGTGGTTACCTATGTCGAGAAGGAACTACAAGATATGGAAAATTCAGCCAAGCCTAGTCTTAAAAGAAGCTTAAAATACTCAGAAGAACTCATCAGTTTCATTGAAATGGAACTTGAAAGACTTGACTCCACAGTTCTTTATGAAAATAATTTAGAAAGCAAATCCAACACATTTGGTGAAATGTTGAAGGCTCCAAATTCCACAGTATTGCAGACTGAAAATGAAATTGAGCCACAGGCAATGAAAAATAGCCTTCATCACAAGGACATTAGTGATGCAGTTCAAAGTAAATACGATTGCAGCTCCATACCAGATGCTCCAGTCAATGCAGTCAGGGATGGTGCAGGTAAAAAGTTTGCAGGCAGTGAGAGTGTACTCTGTCTGAATGATCTCGAGGACTCCCCGAAGAAACCTCTCCCCTTCAGTAGCACTTCAGCAAATTCACAGTACAATGTTAAACATCAGGTTTCTTCACTCATACACAGACCCTCAACGGTGTCTCGAAATGCTGTCTCCTCTGGCATGTCAGTAGCAGCAAAGGTCAATGACTCCGAAGGCAGCAATCCAGAACAAACACATCTTCACAGTACGCAGCTGCGTAACTCAGATATGAAGTGGGTTAACCCCAAGCACATACCGGTTTATTCACAGAGCAGAAACAATAGTGGGACATTGAAGAGGAAGGCTGAAGAGAAAACTCATCTGGATTTTGGGTCAACGAGTCTTGAAATCAAGAATAAATGGATTAAGATAAGCAATAAGAATAAGTTACATTGGGGGCAAGAAGTAGATGAATACACAGAACTAACTCTAGCCGTTCCGAGACAAAGACAAAATGTTTCCCGCAAAATAGTGAAACAGATGTACCCCGCCAAAAATTTAGATGTACAGAATGTGACAAAGGTTTGTAAAAAACAGAGTCCAAAGCAAACCAACATCCTCCATACACCAAACAGGCTCACTCATATATCAGAAGGTTCTCTGGCATATTCACAGAGTGAGAATCTTAGGACACCCCCAATGAAGCTACCGCCCTTCAAGCAGGTTTTCTCGGAGTATGATTTAAAACATGGAAATTATGAAATTAACTCTCAAAATAGCCATTTGGACAAGGTTTCCTGTAGAGATCCACATCAAGGTTTGAGAAGTATAGCACAAGAGCATCAAAGTCACTCCCCTCTATTAAGCACATTTTGTGGCAGTAGGACCACCACAGTTGCCTCCACCATGCACCCCACCATAGTTCCCCCCACCATGCACTCGACTACAGTTCCCCCCACCAAGCACTCCACCACAGTTCCCCCCACCAAGCACTCCACCACAGTTCCCCCCACCAAGCACTCCACCACAGTTCCCCCCACCAAGCACTCCACCACAGTTTCCCCCACCATGTATTCCACCATAGTTGCCCTCACCAAGTGCTCCACCACAGTTCCCCTCACCAAGTGCTCCACCACAGTTCCCCCTACCATGTATTCCACCACAGTTTCCCCGACCATGCACTCCACCATAGTTCCCCCCACAGTGCACTCTGTCACAGTTCCCCCCACATTGCACTCCACCACAATTCCCCCCAGCATGCACTCCACCACAATTCCCTCCACCATGTACTCCACCACGTTTCCCCCTACAGTGCACTGCACCACAGTTCCCCCCACAATGCACCCCACCACAGTTCCCCCCACAATGCACCCCACCACAGTTTCCCCTACAATGCACTCCACCACAGTTTCCCCTACAATGCACTCCACCACAGTTTCCCCCACAATGCACTCCACCACAGATCCCCTCACCATGCTTTCCACCACAGTTCCCACCACGGTTCATTGGACCACAGTTTCCCCCACAATACACACCACCACAGTTCTCCCCATCATGCATCCCACCACACTTCCGCTCACCATGCTCCCCTCCACACTTCCGCTCACCATGCTCCCCTCCACACTAACCTCCACTATGCATCCCACCACAGTTCCCCCCATTATTCACTCCTTCGCACTTACCCCCGCCATGCCCACCACCATAGTTTCCCCCACTGTGTACTCTGCTACTGTCCCCTCCATTATGCGTCCTTCATTGGCTTACTCTTCCTCCACTTTGCCTTCAGTGACTTACTCTTCCTCCACTTTGCCTTCAGTGACTTACTCATCCTCTTCTACATTGCCCTCAGTAACTTGCCCATCCTCTCTTAAAATGTTCTCAGTGACTTGTCCATCCTCTTCCACACTGCCCTCAATGATTTATCCATCCTCTTCTGCACTGCCCTCAATGACTTACCGGTATCCATCCTCTTCCACACTGACCTCAGTGACTTGCCCATCCTCTTCCACATTACCTTCGGTGACCTACCCATCCTCTTCTACATTACCTTTAGTGACCTGTCCATCCTCTTCCACATCACTGTCAGTGACTTGCCCATCCTCCACATTCCCATCTATCATGCAGCCGCCCATTGTCACACAATTCTCACCTTCATCGTTGCGAGTCTACCCAACTTGTGCTTCATTATGCAGGACTCCAAACCATCAAGATGAGCAAGTGTGGAAGAAGCAACACCTGAGTATGGGAGACACATCATCTGAGTTTTGTGAACTGTTCCCAGTCCTCCCTTCAGATGGTTCATGTATGAAATATGTTCCCAACCTAACAGCAACTACTGGTATGAAATCATGCAGCCTGAAATTGAAGGATAACATGAGTGGCTGTTCCGCAGTTTTGGAAGATGAACAGCTGTTTACTCAAGTTTTGACTTCATATAATGGCTTCCAAGAAGAATACCCTTCAATAAAAGTACCATTTGTTAGTGATATTGAAGAGGAAAACACTGCTGACAACAGAGACTTCCTCACGAGTCTTGATGCCGAACCATACGTGGATCGTAGAAAAACAGGGAAGACATATATCCCAGAGAACTTCACCACACCAGCCCTCAGTAAGGAGGACAACTGTTGTCTTAGCCATCAAAGTGAGCGGAGTTACATAACAAAAATTTGGGAGGGTGGACAGGACCAAATACTGGAACACACGCAAGAAACAGTTGATGGGTCATTAAATGTAATGCAGAAGGCAAGCAACTGGGAAGATGCAGATATAAAAAATCAAAAGAATGGAAATAAACCAGGTAAACAGAGTCAGGGAGTTGAAGTCTTGGAAGTCAAAGAACGTAACCGGATTGTGGGACAGGAATATGATGAACTGAGTAAAAATATGGCAGACTGGCCAGATCATCATCAAACAGTGAGCCAACCATTGTGTTCAGGATCCAGCAAGATACAGATCACTGTTCACACAAGACCGTGTACTGAAGGTGAAAGCAAGCCAGAGTTGAATGTGCCAGCCATGAACAGCACAGAGAGTGAACAGCATGTAAGGGTGCAGATGCAGCAGTACAGGTTGAGTGGTAGTTCGAAGTTGGACTGTGATGTGCCTGTGGTGCCCAGCATAAAAAGAGCCCCCTCACCACAGCCTGTTAATACTGAAACCTTTGGAAATTTTCAGCATACTGATATAGTCAATAATGGAAACTCATTTCCAGTAAATTCTAGTCAGAACAAACTGATACATAAAGAGGATATTACTGCCACCAAAGAAGTGCATTGCAATGTGACAGATCACGAGTCACCGAATGTGTTGAGTGATCAGAGATTGACTGAGATAAATATTGAAGCCAGAGGACATTTTTTAAGGGAGATTGCTATGGGAGTCATGAATATTGATGAAACTGATAATTTACCAGTACTCAAAAGTAAACCCAGTGGAAGTAAATTCAGACATGAATCCATCATGCCAACCCAAATTGTACAGAAAAGGAGGAGTCAGAATATTAATTGTCATAACCCATGTAGCTTGCCTCAGAATTTCCAGCAAAAAAGGATGAAAACTGAAGTTCCTAGTTTTTCTCATTGCGACAAAATGAAGGAGACTGTAGAGGAATTACATTCACACCAAGAAGAAGACACTCCTTATGTAAGTGGGCATTCTGCTTCTGCCAGAGATAATATCCTTCATGAAGATGTGTCAGTGCATATGAAATCAAGTGCAACTATAGGAAGAGTTTTAGATCACACAAACTCTGTATTCGATGAGAAAAAAATTAACATAAGTTATGAGGACAAAGGAGAAGAGTATACCGAATCATGTGAAGAAAATATGAAACAGATAGTTGTTAACAAAGGGTATTTGTCAACATCAGATATGCTGTTACCTAGTACTGATTTCAATGTATCTCAAATAAAGGCAGAAAGCATTTATGAGAATGAAATCTTCGATGACTTCGATGCAATGAATGAATCAGACTATAAGACCTCTAGAACACCAAAAAAATTAACAAAAAAGTTATGCACATCAACCCCAGATCATCCAGATTTCTCTATAGGTAGTGAAAGAAACTCTAGGAACACACATGCTTGCAATGAATTTGAGAGCCAGTTTCATCTCAAACCCCTGTTGACACAGACCAGCAGCCAACTTACAGATAGCTCCTTAACTGTAGGTTTAAAGCTTTCTGATGCCTCAGTAACTTCTGTAATTCCTTGTTCAACAAGTTTCAGCAGTCAGACTCCAAGCAGTATTAGGTGGAGTGCCCCGTATAGAGACAGTCAAAAAGACAATTTAATGAACTGTTGTCTCCCATCAAAGTTCCTCAGCCTTGGCTCTGTAACAACTGCCTCGCAAAGTCCATGGTGTAGTGCCACCTGCCGACTAGATAATAACACTGCTGAGACACACAAGGAAGATCCATGCAGCACATGTCGGCCTTTTGCTGTTTGTAACTGTGCCAGTAAGCAAAAGTGTTCAGTAAATACTAGCTTGGGAGTAAACATCCATACCAAAACTTTTGTCTGGACTGTGGAGCAAGTTAGTATATCAGTCCCCTCTAATCCAGAAGAGCTGAAGATCTTTGATCTTAGCAGACCCTTAAAGAAAAGGAAAATTATAGCCTATGATAAAGAAAACTCTTCGGTGACACATAGTGATTGGTATAATAATGAATCTGCTCTAAACGCAGAAATTATACCAAGAAATCCTTGTGGTTCAAAGGTGTTGAACATGCCATCCAGTACTGACCATGAAATGGAATTATGTAATTCATTAGATATGTCTAGCCAAAATGAGGTGGTTTCATGGATGCATCAAGAAAATAACAACAGGTTTTTCCACCCAGCTGCAGAATTCAACGCTTTTGGAGGTTTACCAGGTAAAAAGTTGAGTTGTGACACAAGCTTGACATCAGGGACAAACCTCCAGAGTTTAGGCAGTGCTGATTTTCAGCCAAAATTTATACATGACTTAGAGAGCAAGTGTTCGCATACCACAAATGTTACAGATAGTAAGACTTTGGACAACTCGGATCAAGTTTTCAATGGTGATCCTGAGGAGTCAGTACTGACATATGAAGAACCTATTTCACACACAACTTTCATAAGCAACAGTGTACCTGAATTGCCTGAAAACAATGCAGAAAAGGCCTTACACCTACAAGATACATGGTTAGGTTGTTTTACAGACAAAAGTAACTTCTCAACTGCCACTGAACGAGAAGAAACAGAGTTTTTAAATATAAGTAGTGCAACAGTTCAGGGAAATGTACGGACATCGTTTTTCATCCCTCCTGAGAGTCCTAAAACAGCTATGCCCTCAACCAATGAAGATATCTTGCACCTGGCTCTCAAAACAGATCTGTTTGATGTTATCACTTGTGAGAATGAAAAAATGTATTCCTGGCCTGAAATTGAAGACATACCCCCTCCAGCATCACCCACACTACAGCCACACCGTCAGGTTTACTCAGAGATTAGTCCTACATCAGTTATTCCAAAAGAAGACACTGCTCTGGCTTTGTTGAATCCAGACTCCTCATTGATACAAAAAACTGGTACTGTGCAAGTTA
>NC_136979.1:24389657-24429657 GCF_032717465.1 Coenobita brevimanus
TATTGTCTTGATGTACTCAAAAGTGATTTTGTCTCCCAACTTCCCAGCTGGATGCTACGTTAGGTTAGGTTAAATTATAAGGTATAGTTAAGCTAGGTTAGGTCAAGTTTAAACACTTAGGTTAGGACAGGCCCTAATTTTGCCGTAACCCTGATGTGTCAAACAAGTTGACAGCGGAATACAACTTAAAACAACGGGGGAAACAGATTTAGCATGAAACGTTTATTTACCTCCCAGAAGTAATCCGACAAACATAAGACTATCAGGAAGAAGAACGAAGAATGTGAAACTGAATGCTCACTTACACGAGCAGAAGTATTTTGTGTGTGTGTGTGTGTGTGATTAGCAAACATTTTCATTCAGTTTCGTCTCCTAAAACTCGAAACCCATATTACTGTGAGGTAGAGTCTGTGAGACGCGAGAAAGGACTTGATAGCCGTATGCTCAGTCGGTCCTAAATGTGTTGGGAAGCACGAAACTGAACGAAAAATGTGGAACTGAACACTAACAAGAACACATAGACGAAAGTATTTTTTTCTAATTAGCAAACATTTTCGTTCTATTTCGTCCCCTAAAACTGCGAAACCCATTATGAGTGTGGGGTGGAACTAGGTGAAGCATGAGAAAGGATTGATAACAGTATGCTCAGTTAGTTGGAAGTGTTGGGAAGCATTAAATCGAACGAAGAATGTGGAACTGAACGCTACGATAACACATGGACAAAAGAGTAACTTTTCCTCTAATTAGCAAACATTTTCGTTCCATTTCATTCCTTAAAACTGCACAATCCATGATAATTGTGGGTAAGAACTAGATGAGGCATGAGAAAGGACTGATAACCATATGCCCAGTTGGTCCAAAATGTGTTGGGAAGCATGAAATCAAACGAAGAATGTGGAACTGAACTGTAACTTACGAGAACGCGTTTTTTTTTTTTTTTTCTGATTAGCATACATTGTCGTTCCATTTCGTCCCCTGAAATTGCCGAAACCCATAAATTTCGTCAAACCGTTCGGCCTTGAGTTTGCCCAGAAAACATATTTCCATTCTGTATGCGTATTCATAAAAACCACCAGGAACCCTCAGCCAGGAACAACGCTTGCCCATTCGTTTCAAAACTAACCATAGGTTTTTCACGAAAATATGCCCACTGTGCTTCCCAGGCAAAATTTCAGCAACCTAACCTACCCTAACTTATCCCATCTCACTAGGGCTGTTTGGCTGAGGTGGCTGGCTGTGGTACTAAGATAAATACCCATACAGAAAGGAAATATGCGCCCAAGAAATGTACCCAGAGGTTAGAGGGTGACGTCAGCGCGGCTTTCAAATTTCGTCCCCAGGCCAGCTGACTTCCCGCGTGAGCTCCGAGTTTTTCCGTGTTGACATGACTTGTCTAATTATGCTGACCGCGTTAGAACAAAAACGTGTTACTCAACCACGTGTTACTTAAGGATTGAGTGTATATATATATATATATATATATATATATATATATATATATATATATATATATATATATATATATATATATATATATAGTGTATATATATATATATATATATATATATATACTATATATATATATACAGTATATATACTGTATATATATATATATATATATATATATACAGTATATATATATATAAAGTATATATATATATACATATATATATATATATATATATACTGTATATATATATATATATATATATATATATATATATACTGTATATATATATATATATATACATATATATATATATATATATATATAAATATATATATATACTGTATATATATATATATATATATATTAATATATATATATACTGTATATATATATATATATATATATATATATATATATATATTTATACAAGTAATTCTTCTGATATCCGAACGCCCAATATCTGAACATCTCCACCAACAGGACATAATCGTCCAGGGATCCAATATTCCCAAAATGGTCCGAAAATCGCAAAAAATTAAAAAAAAAAAAAAAAAAATTCCTGCCTGTAATTTGGACTTGGCGCGCGGGGCGCGGGACAGCTTTGTTGTGGCGCATCATTCCTTTGTCGTTCGATAGAGCGCCACTGCATCCTCCCCACTTTCCGCCTGTCTCTCGTCGCGAGTGGACGCTCGTCGTCATGGCTGCTCACGTGTTCGCTTTTGCGGTGGTGCCTTACCTGCTGGAGGCACTCCTGCTGCTCTCGTGCCTCTCCTTCGCATGTGTGATGATGACTTTGCTGCTGGAGAATTGGAAGAGAGTGGTGTTGACTCTGGAGAAGAAACGGGAGAAATTGGAGAAAGTAGATGCGGGGTGGTCTTCTTCCTGCATCCTCCGCGAGTTCAACCTGGCCTGATCTACTTTGTTCAATATCAAGAGATCCCGAGACAAACTCATGCAGTACACGGCTGACTTCTTGTCGAGAAGCAAACGCAACATGGAGAGGAAGGTGATGTTTACTCCCAAGTTTGCTGAAGTCGACTGCTCCACGTTGATTTGGTATTGACAGCAATGTGCTGCTGGTGTGATGGTACATGGTTCGGAGCTGATGGCTGCTGCTGAGAAGTTCGCCAGGCTTCACGAAGCCCTGGACTTCAAGGCATCCGAGGGTTGGCTCTTTGCATTCAAGTTACGGCATAGCCTTACCAACCGTAAAGCTCATGGCGAAGCTTTGGACGCTAACGAGATGGAGTTGTCGAGTTTCGGCACAAGGTGAAGGGCTTCATTGACAGGGAGGGCCTCACTCTCGGTCAAGTCTACAATGCTGACAAAACTGGTTTATTCTATCGCTCTTTCCCTACGAACACTCTAGCCAAGGAGACGGAGAAGCGTGTACCTGGCCGCAGGCTCTCCAAGCAACGGATATCTGCTTTGTGTTGTGCCAATGCTAACGGCATGCACCGGCTTAAGCCCGTTATTGTTGGCCGTGCAAAGCAGCCTCGGTGTCTTCTTGGGGTGATGGATGTCCTTCCTGTCTTCTGGTACCATTCCTTGAAGGCATGGTTTATAGCCCACATCTTCAAAGACTGGTTCCACCGCCACTTTGTCAAGAAGGTCATACATTACCAGACGAAGACACTGGGAATCCCGCGCGACCAGGTAAAGGCCCTCCTTTTCCTCGACAATGCACCTGCCCACCCGTGCGACAAGGACTTGGTGGCTGAGAATGGCCGCATTAGGTGCATGTTTCTGCCACCTAATACGACTGCTCTCATCCAACCAATGGACCAAGGAGTGATCGTGGCAACAAAGCGCCTATACCGAAGGAAGTTCCTGGATGAGGTGATGGTTGTTCTCGAGGACGAGGACAGGGAGGGATGGGACATGCGAGGCCAGCGGACTTTGGAAAACTTTCGCCGCTACAACATCAAGTCTGCAATCTACAACTGGGCCAGTGCATGGAAGGAAGTCTCTGTCAAGACTTTAGATAATGGTTGGTCTCGTCTGCTTCTCGGAACGGATGTGGAGTACGATTTTCTTGGTTTTGACGTGGATGACTTCCATGCACGTCTACGTACGCATGGCGACGATGTTGATGTGGACGATATATGTGAGTGGTTGGATGATGACGAGGGCGATCCTGGGTATCAGACATTGTCTGATATCGAGATCGCATCTTCAGTTGCAGGTGTCAGTACCCAGCTTGAAGATTCCGACGATGATGCGGACTCCTCTCAGCATGACACTACTCCAGCCATCCCCAAGCTGAGCGCACTCCGGGAACACCTAGAGTTCGTTCTGGACTACCTGGAACACCCGGACTGCGATAGGGAGATGGGGCCCTTGGGACTTGTGGAGGAAGTGCGTGCTTTCAGGCAGTGCATCATCAATCGTCAGAATCGTTGTTCCTTGCGTCGATCGACGATTGACAGTTTTTTCAGGCCCGTGGCCCCTGCTGTGCCCAGCCCTGTCTCCACTCCAGTGCCTCCCCAAGACAGCCCCTCATGCTCCGAGCTACAGCCCAGCACATCAGCCATGGTGGTCACCGCTCGACGTGAGTTTGCGTCTATGTTCAGAGTCGTCTGCAGTGGGTACGCCATCACCACGACCCAGCGACGCACCCCTAGGTCACCTGCCAGTGATACTCTCGGAATCTGACAGTGATTAAAGAGCAAGAACTTCTCCACTAGACCACACGGGAATTTACAGTGTTGTGCAGTGAAAAAAAGTGTGTGTTGTGTTAAGGATTTACAGTTGTGAGTGAGAAGACAATTTTTGAACAAAATTTTACGTAAACAGACTTGTTTGTTTTTGCTTTTTAAAATGGTTAGAAGAGTGGGAGAAGTTAAAATGCAGAGTGCAACACTTAGTAAGTTACAATGGAGCATAAGTTTGACAAGAGTGCACACTGTGAGGAGAACGGACTTCTGAGTGCGATTGACTAAGTTCAGTGCAAGACTTCATGAACAGTGTACTGCAAGTGCTTCAGGAAATACTTCTCACTGTCAGAGTCCGAGAGGAGGTGATTATTCATCGAGATTGCCATGGACTTGCTGTAAGTAGGCAGAATGTTTCATACTGTACTTTTTTCCATACTATACTTAACTCAAACACCTCATTTCACTCTTTCATTCATTGCCAGACGCCATGTGTCCCAAACGGGGTGGCCAAAGGCTTAGCTTTAATGTCCTTTCTTGGTGTGAATAGGGTGTTAGGAGCTATGCATGTGCAGTAGGAAGGTGTTTTGCTGAGTTAGGCTAGGTTAGGGTCCATATGTACCAGTCCAGGAGCCAGGGACTTGTAAGTACCCAGAATGTTGAATATTGTATGAACCTACCTCAAAAACCTCATTTTATGCTTCTTTTGCATTTATTTCAGTGTTTTGTGTGTCTTATTGGTGTGATTTGGGTCTTAAATAGGTACTATGCATGTCCAGAGGGAGTTGTATAGGTGTTTTTCTGAGTTAGGCTAGTGCTGCTATATGAGCGTGATTACTTCCTTCACAGTGAAGACGTAAATCATTTTATTCTTTATTCCGACGACTTTGTTCAGCTCAGGAGAGACTGAACTGGATGATACAGGTTCATTAACCCCTTTCAGTATGAGTACTCTAAATGGTAAAATCGTTTGGTCGCAAAGATAAAAATGTATATCAGACTTCAAAAATTAGGCTTCTGACATTAATCTTTCAGAGGCTTACCTGATCCATCATTTGGTACATGTTTTATGTTTTATTTTACCATTCCTTCCAAAAATATCTAAATGGCACGGGAGACTTGGTACGACTTCTGTCTATATTACACATGCCACCGGAAGGCAATTTGTTCCAGTCTGAATGTGTAGCTTCTTGAGAGTATGCACTTACAGGTTAACAGGTAGCTAGGAATAAGAAATGTAGAAACTGTAGCAACTGCAAAATAATTGTGGTCACAATGGTAAGAGTTTATGAAAAAAGAAATGGATAAGAAAACACTTATCACTGAAAACAACATTCAACATTTATTAGGTAACAGCATGTAGTGCTGCTCTCGGGTGTCTGTCCTTTCCTTTCCTCCTTCCTTCTTTCTTTCCCTCCTCTTCTGTCGTTCTTTACTTCATTTCTTCCGCATCCTTTCATCTATGGGTGACTACACTCCCTCTTCTATTTTTCCTTCATTCTTTCCTCTTCCTTCTGTCTGTGGTTGACTTTACACTGAGTGAAAAGCCAAATGGTTTCCTGTACACCTTAGGTAGCAGCACATTAAGAACCTGACCCTTCACCAACCACATTCTTCTTTTCCAACCATATTTAACCTTCGTCTGTTTCTGTAAACATTCTCGGTGGCCTTTTCTCAAATCCAGGACTGTCTCACTGGTGCGCATGCGCGAGTGTATTGCCGAAATGTTACGAGGTAAAATTTACAAACTAATAAATTACAGGTAAGACAGTGACTGTCATGTCGAAAATCAGTGTTAAGAATGAATAATGATCGGGACTTCATATATGTATGGGATCGGCTACAATATCCAACAGTCAAAATAGCATTTATGCAAAGAGAATTTGTGAAGTACTAACATTTAAGAAGCAAGTCTACCATCGTAACTCATGAAATAACACAAATTAAAAAGATCATTCATATTGGTTATGAGTTTTCTAAGTAGTAGTTTATTATTCTCAATGAAATATGCCATTACTGTACTGTATCTCACAGTTCGACAAGGGAGTAAAAATATTCCACAAATATTACATGCATGGGAACTGCAAAAGAGCTGCCATAGGACTGAATTAGGTAGCAGACTACACGCTGAAAGTTCCCCATTGCTTTAACATCCTGTGTCTCAAAAGTTTTTGCGTCTATTGTTTACAGAAAGCTTCAAAGCATCTTTCTTATCGCAATTTCTTTCTGCTCGTCAGTATGGGTTCCATCAGGGACACTCGGCTAGTGATCTTCTCACCTACTTTCAGAGTCCTGGTCATCTAGGGACTTTGGCAAAAGCTTTGCCATTGCACTTGACATCTCCAAGGCTTTCTGTCGAATTTAGCATAAATCATTAATTTCCAAACCGCCCTCCTACAGTTTCTATCCTTCTATCTGTGCCTTCATCTATTACTTCCTTCCTGGTTGTTCTATAGTTGCTGCAGTAGACGGCCATCGTTCTTCTCCTAGATCTGTTATCAGTGGTGTTCCTCAGGGCTCTGTCCTATCACCAACTCTCCTTTTATTTATCAGTGATCTTCTAAGCTGGACATCAAACCCTATCGACTCGTATGCTGATGATTCCACCCTTCACCTTTCCATTCGGTTACTGCAATGTCCATCTCAGCAGTTGCTTCAGCAAACAAGGGATGAGGCTATGACACACCTAATGTCTGACTTGACTTGTATCTCTGACTAGGGTAAAAGTAATCTTGTTTTTAATACATCAGAGACTCAGTTCTTACACCTACCAACCTGACAGAATCTTCCACAGGAGTACCCACTAGTGTTTAATAACATCCAGCTCAACTCTGCATCATCCTTAAACACACTTGGGGTTTCATTTTCTCGAGATTTATCTTGGAAAGATCATATTACATCTTTTGTAAAATCTACCTCCAAGAGATTAGGTGTGCTAAGTCAACTCTGTACCTTCTTTACCCCTGCACAGTTGTTGGCTTTATACACGGGTTTTATTTGCCCCTGTGTAGAGTTCAACTCTCAAGTGTGGGAGGCTCCCCACATACTGCTCTTCTCAATGGAGTGGAGTCAAAGGCTTTTTGTCTCATTAACTCTCCTCCTCTTACTGGGTCCCTTCAGCTTCTCTCATTTCATTGCACTGTTGCATCTTTATCTCTTTTTGTATTGCTACTTCAGTGGTCACTGCTCCTCTGAACTGTCTGCTTGCATCCCTCCACCTTTATGACAGGCACGTAGCATCTCTTTAGCAGCAAACTCTCATCCCATTTCTGTCTAACTCTCTAATGCAAGAGTTAATTGTTACTCCTGGTTCTTCATTTATGCAACAGGTCAACTCTAGAACTGTCTCTCTCTGTCTTTATTTCCTACTTCCTGTGATCTCCAGTCTTTCAAGCGCAGTGTGTCCATACATCGTTAAATGAACAGATCTTGAATGTGGCTCTCTTTTGTATTGTCTTTGTTTTTTTCTTGGAAGGAATGGTTTGCAGGTTCCTGGCCTTTGGTTCCTTCTTCCTTGCATAAAGAAAAAAGTGACTAATGTGGAAATTGAAGTGCATAGGAGGACTGAAGGGGAACCTCTCTGAGTGGATGAGAGAATTCATGAGAGACCAACAGATGAGGACAGTAATAATGGACAGGTTGTCAGGGTGGAGGGAAGTAACAAGTGAAATTCCGTAGGGCTCAGTGCTGGTACCCATAATGTTCCTGATTTATGTACACGATATGGTGGATGGAGTGAATAGTTGTGCAAGTCTGTTTGCAGATGACACTAAGATCACAAGGAGAGTAGAAGTTGAAGAGGATTGTAAAATGCTACAGGAAGATCTGGACAGAATTTACAGTTGGAGATGGTTATGGGAGATGAAGTTCAGTGCAAAAAAATGAAAAATATTGGAAATGGGTAAAAATAACAAAAAGCCATCATTGAATTACTCGATGGGAAAGGAACCAATCACAAAAGTGAGAGAAGAGAAGGACTAGGAAATGTTGGTCTAGGATAATTGTCACCCAAAAAAACATTAACAAGATTGTCAGAGAGACATACAAGCTCTTGACAAACATAAGAAGAGCATTTCAATACATGGATGAGGAGATGATGAAAAAATTGATAGTGGCTCTGATCCGCCCCAGGTTAGAATATGCAGCAGTGGTGTGTTCCCTACATAAAAAGAAAAATCTAAACAAGATTGAGGGAATACAAAGAGCAGCAACCAGGAATGTCCCCAGCCTGGCCAATCTATCGTACAAGGAAAGACTGGAGAAGCTGGGTCTGCGTTCTTCAGAAGGAAGAAGAGGGAGGGGTGACATGATTGCAGTGTTCAGGGCCAGACAGGTTGCTTGAAGGATATCAAGAAATACATTATTCCATACTAGTGCATTGACCTGTGGAAAAGCCTGGACCAAGATTGTTCAGTCCAAAAACTTAAATGAGTTTAAAGCAAAGTTTGGCTGGTTGAGACACAGAGACGGGACCCGACGAGAGGTGCTTATTTCCTGTATATCACGAGGTAAATACATTCATACATGCATATACTGTACAGTGGAATTTCGAATTTCAACGAGCATAGGTGTCTAAAAATCACCGCGAAATTCAAATTATTGACATTTAAACCGAACTTCTATCTATCTATCTATTGCCAGACACCTCAATCCCGCACGGGGTGGCCAGAAACAAATCACCCCCATGCCACCCTGTCCCCTGCCATTTCACTGCCCTGCTCCCAACTTACACCCCCCTCATATACCTCTCCACTCCATCCCTCCATCTCATCTTTCGGCCTCCCTCCCCTCCACCTCACTCACATACACTCACCTCATCAGTCTCTCACCCTCCATCCTCTCCACATGGCCAAACCACCTCAGTGTGTTCCTCCTAACGCTTCCTATCACATCCACATCCACACCACAACGCTCCTTTATATCCTCATTTGTCAGCCTGTCTCTCCATGTGACTCCACAGGCTCCTCTTAGATAACTCATTTCCACTGCTCTCACTCTTGACTTGTGTCCTTCCAACAACGTCCAAGCTTCACTTCCATACGTTAGAGTTGGTATCACAATACTGTCATGTAGTAACTTTTTCACTTCCATGCTCACTTCCCTGTTTCTTATCACTGCTTTCAAGGAACCAGCAACCTTTCTTCCTTGTTGCACCCTTTCAAGCACTTCACCCTCCAAACTTCCATCCTCATTCATCACACTACCCAAGTACTTAAACGTGCTCACATTTTCCTTTTCCTCACCGTCCAACCTGTGCCTTCATCGCTAGCTTCCTTTCTGGTCGTTTTATAGCCACTGTTGTAGACTGCCATTGTTCTCCTCCTAGATCTATCAACAGTGGTGTTCCTCAGGGCTCTGTCCTATCACCAACTCTCTTCCTTTTATACATCAATGACCTTCTAAGCTGTACATCTAACCCAATCTACTCATACGCTGATGACTCCACCCTTCACCTTTCCATTCGGTTCCCGCAACGCCCATATCAGCAGTTACTTCAACAAACAAGGGATGAGGCTATGGCACACCTAATGTCTGACTTGGCTCATATCTCAGACTGGGGTAAAAATAATCTTGTTGTTTTTAATGCATCTAAGACTCAGTTCTTAGACCTATCAACCCGTCAAAATCTTCCACAGGTATACCCACTGATGTTTAATAATATTCACCTTAATCCTGCATCATCCTTGAACATCCTTGGGGTTTTATTTACTCAGGACTTATCTTGGAAAGATCATATTACGTCTTTTGTAAAATCTGCTTCCAAGAGATTGGGTGTGCTAAGCCGACTCCGTTCTTTCTTTACCCCTGCACAATTGTTGACTCTATACAGGATTTTTATCCACCCCTGTGTGGAGTACAACTCTCATGTGTGGGGAAGCTCCCCGCATACAGCTCTTCTCAATAGGGTGGAGTCAAAGGCTTTTCATCTCATTAACTCTCCTCCTCTTACTGACTCCCTTCAACCTCTGTCTCTTCGCCGTTCTGTTACAGCTTTATCTCTTTTCTATCACTACTTTAATGGTCACTGCTCCTCTGAACTGTCTGCATGCATTCCTCCACCTCTACGACGGGTGCGTAGCACCCATCTAGCAGCAAACTCTCATCCCTTTTCTGTCCAACTCTCTAATGCAAGAGTCAGCCATTACTCCCAGTCCTTCATTTATGCAACAGGTCAACTCTGGAACTGTCTCCCTCTGTCTGTATTTCCTGCTGCCTATGATCGTCCAGGCATCTCGAAATGAATGGATCTTGAATTTGGCTTTCTCTTGTATTTTGTTTTTCTCATGGAGGGAACTCTTATTGTGGGCTCATGGCCTTTGGTTCCTTCTTCCTCAAAAAAAAAAAAAAAAAAAAAAAAAAAAACTGTACATTCACTGACTTCATCTCTCTCAAAGACCATCACTTTACTCTTCCCTACATTCATCTTTAGATTCCATTTGTTACACACTCTCCCAAACTCATCTACCAAGCCTTGCAGCTCCCCTTCGTCTTCACTTAACACAGTATCATCAGCAAACAACAGTATAGGGAGTTTCCAAACACTACCCTCTCTCACTAGGGTCACTCCAACATCCACTGCCCTACCTTGTATCTCTTTTATAACCCCATCCATGTACAGATTGAACAAACATGGAGACATGACACATCCCTGTTTTAACCCAACTTTCGAAAAGAAAAATTCACTCAGTTCACCATCCACACGCACTGCAGCCTTAGCACCATCATACATACTCTTCACAGCATTCAGCAACTTCCCATCAACTCCATATATTCTTAATACTTTCCACAATCCTTGTCTATCCACCCTGTCATATGCTTTCTCCAGATCCATGAAAGCCGCATACAACTTCTTTCCCTTCTCTAGAAACTATTTCACTAAAGATCTAAGAATGAATATCTGATCTACACAACATCTTCCCTTCCTAAAGCCTCCCTGTTCTTCTCCAACTAATTCCTCTGTTATTTACTTCACTCTGTCCATAAGTATCCTACCATACACTTTTCCTCTTCACTTAAGAAGACAAATGCCCCTATGATTACCACACACTTCTTTTTCCCCTTTTCATTTGTACAAGGGAATAATTATACCTGACTTCCAATCCTCCGGGACTCTACCTTCCTCCCAGGCCAATCTACACATCTTCCACATCCATTCTACTACTATCTCTCCCCCATGCTTCAGCATTTCACCACACACTCCATCAATTCCTGGGGCTTTCCCCAATTTGACCTTCTTCATTGCTTCCACAGCTACTATCCTACTGATTTCTTCCTGTCTTCTCACCTCCCTCCACCAGCTACTTATACTCGCATTACATCCATCATCTATGATCAACAATTCCTTAATGTGTTCTCTCCATCTGCTCACTTTTTCTCACTTCTCCACTAGTAATCTACCATTTTTATCATTCACTTCCCTACTAACTTCACTTCCACCCTGTCCTACTCTCTTCACCTCTTTCCAAAATATTTTCTTACAGTCTCTCCACTTTACACTCAAATTCCTTCCAAATTCCACATCCACTCTCTTCTTACACTCTCTAACTAATCTTTTCCACCATGTTGTTCTTTGCACCCCCATCCGTCGTCTCTTCACCCCACACACCACATCACATGCTGCACATATTTCTTCTGTGAATATCTTGCACACACCTTCCACATCTCCCATCTGCTCCAATTCATATTTACTCAATCGTTCCTCCACTTCTCTCTTATATTCTGCCTTTTTCTCATCCTCTTGTAACCTCTCCACTCTCCTTGCAACTACTCCTTCCTCCCGTCCTTCCCTTCTTCTATTTCTCCATCTTACTCGAATCTTGATTCTGGCCACCACCAAGTAGTGGTCAGAAAGTTCACTCCCCCAGCCTCTGTAAGCTCTTGCATCCATTACACATCTTCGCATCCTTTCATCCACACACACACAATCAATCATTGCCTTCCTTTCATTCAGTTCACCACCCACCCTTCTCATCACTCGCCATGTATACCTTTGTATCATTTTGTGCCTGAAAAGGGTATTGGCTATCATCAACCCCCTCCCGATACAAATTTTCACTAACGCACTGCCATTCTCATCTATCTCAGCAGGCACACCCCACTCACCAACTATTCCATCCACCTTCACATTCCCTACTTTGTCATTCATATCACCAATCAAAAACACTCATTCCTTTCAAACTTTTCCATGCACACTTCCACATTTGTCCAGAACTCTTCTTTCATTCTGTTTGCTCGATCTTGCGTTGGCGCATACACGCACACAATCGCTGGTGCAGTGGTAACATTCTCGCTTGCCATCTGGTAGACGGGAGTTCGCGCCTCGCTCAGGTTGCGAAAAGTTTCACTGACGAAGTGGGTGGTTACTGTCCCCCTTGAGCAAGGGGACGGGTGTGTGGGTGTGTGAAGGTCACAGCCTTGCCCTTAGATCGGACTATATGAGCTCTCAGCTCCCTTCCGGGAGGGTAAAATGCTGACGATCACGACCATCAAGTGATCCTGACCGACCCGGTGAATTACATTTGTATTCCAACTTTCAATCTTACCCACACAATCCTTGAGCCAACTGATCCATACTCTCTATTTCTTATGGGATAAATTAGTTTGGGTCTAGGGCCTCCAAACCTACCTACGTAATATCATGATTTTTTGCCCACACTCCTTATGAACTTTATGAACTATAATTGTTTTTAAATAACTGTCATTCTGCATTGTATTACCATACTGTCAACAAGTGTATATCGCCTTGTCAGCAAGTGTATACTTCGTGTATTTATGCCCATTCCTGTATTGCCATTTCTTCTTTGGCTGCATCCATGTTTTGGCAGGGAATTATCTGACGGCTAACTGACCTGACAGTGAATTGTTTCGGAACCGTATCTTCACATGCTTCACATATGAATAAATGATGTTGATTTTCATTCTTTTCTTGACACATGTCACATATTAGGTTAGGCTAATACTTTTATAATTTTCCTTCTCTTCTAGCATTTTGGTTTGCATCAAAAATATTATCTTTGCTTGTTTTGGTTGGAGTCTGGCCCTGAGAGCATTGAAAAATGCGATTTTGCATCGAAAAGTGAGGTAGGTGGACCACTCCATGATGCATCAAAATTCGAATTGTCGAATTGTAAACTGTTGAAATTCAAAATTCCACTGTATAGTACACTAGAAGGGTGATCCACTTCTCACCCCTACTAAAACTTGGCTTTGGTGGAGGTCTACTGAAATGCGGTTTATAAATGCCCTCATTGCCCATAGCCAAAGTGGGGATCCTCTGTTTGGCTCATTGGTAATGCGCACGCATGTAGAGCATGTGGGTCAGGAATCGAGTCCCAGCCAGACCAGTGATTAATTTGTCATTTTTCATTCCAGTTATTACTCATTGGTTGGTGGCGGTGTGGGATGTGAGGTGAGGCTTGGTTGGCAGTTTGATGTTCCTTGGTTATCTGGCAGCGTCCTTGTCCTTATGTCCTGGGGATGAGCTGTTCGATATAGTCTGGGTATTAACTTTATTCTGAATGGGCACATTTTATTTGATATCCTTTACCTTGTTGTCCAACAGCATATGACCCTGGCAGTTGCGCCGCCAGATTTTAATTATATTCAATCAGACTTGTGTGTGGTCCGCAGCATCCCCAATGGTGGCCTCCAGTGCTGTGCTACCATGTTGTTCAAAACTCACCGAATTAATCACTAAGGAGAAAAAAGAGAGGTGTAATGGAGTCTATAAGAACCCTCATTGCCCATACCTAAAGTGGGGATCCTCTGTGGCTCAGCGGTAACATGCACACGTGAGGAGCGTGTGGGCCAGGGATTGAGTCATGGCCAGACCAGTGATTAATTGTTAAGTTTCATTTTGGTTATTGCACTGCCATTAGGCAAAATTTGGTTTCATAAGTTAAAAAAACAACTGTGGCTGAGCATTGAGAACACATACACACAGACACACATTTGTGTATTATTTTTTAACAAGTGAAAATGCATTCTCTTATGTGATTCCTCAGAGGTGAATTGCTTTATGGGTGTGTGTAACTTACTGAATAATTTAGGCATTGTATATGGAAAGGATACTGAAGCAGGACACTGCCTTACTGCTTTAGGCCCCTCAAGTTGTAGAGAGATCATCACTACTAGGCAGAGTACAGTAATCCCTCTACTATCCGACGTAATAGAGCCAAAGGCATGTCCAGAAAGTGGGCCCCTGGCTCCTGGACTGGTACTTAACGACCCTACCCCCGCCTAACTTTGAAAGCCACCTAAATAACTCCCTACCGGACATGCATAACACCTGTTTAAACCTATTTAAGACCCTCTTCACACCAATAATGGACATAAAGCATGAAATAAATATAAAGGAACCAAAGAATGAGGAATTAGAAGTGACTGTACCTCAGTCAGGGTACTTACAGCACATCTGTGGCCTCCTTCTCTAAGGCTTTGGCAGTGGTGAAAATGCTCTTGAAGCACATACAGTAATCCAGTGTTGTGCTGTACATAATTCTTTGCACTGTGAGTCATAATTGTTTAACACTGCTCTTAACTGCACCATGCCAGTTTCAACTGCCAATTTGCACTCCACAGTTAATCCTTTGCACTCAAAATTCTGATTTCTTAACACTGCACAACACTGTAAATTCCCATGTGGTCTAGTGGCGAGGTATTGCAGTGTATTCACTGTTTATTCACAAAAAACGAGCACATGCACCAACCATTGCGATAAGCATCTACTCGCGATCGAAGTTAGGCAGTAACTGTTGGTGATGGGGAAACGGAGTTTCCAGATCGCAACGGTCACATTACCAAACTCCTCAATTTTCATTACCAAATTCGTAAAGCTAGCATTTATTCTTCACTAATTATATATACAAGTGGAAATACATGTAATCACTTTCCTCATCATTAACAGTATGTTGATTATTTTCATGCTATGTAGGCTAGCAGATTAATCAGAGACAGCAGATAATCCACCATCTCCATCCTGTGCATCCTCATAATGTGAAAAATCCGTTTGGTAATGCATTATTCTGATTCATTACGAAATGAATTTTTCATTACCAAATTGGCCCACATTTGGTAATGAAAAATACCAAATGGCAACCTTGACAGGGGAGGGGGGGAGGAAGAAAGGGGTGAAGGGGCCGTGGTGTAAACAGCTGTTCAGCGCCGCGCGGCAATTTCAAATTACGGGTGGGAAAAAATTTGGATTTTGAGGGGATTTTTTTCTTTTTTGGCCATTTTTGGGTTCTGAAGGTCCAGGCCCATAATGTCTGATAAGTGGGTGTCCGGATAGTATGGGGATTACTGTACTGTAATTCCAGAACTTGTGGCAGGAGGAGATAACATTACAACTAGATACTTAGGTTCATGTACAGTAAGTTAAGGGAGTTGAAGGTTATTAAGCATTTTAAAAATTCAGTCATGGCATTTATTGAAATCTAGTGTAATTCAGTTAGAAATTGAATAGTATGGATCCTGGGAAGAAGACTAAAAATTAGTGGTTCTGTTCAATACTGATTGAACTTATTCAGCAAATAGTTTGGCAGACCAGCCTACAAAGAATTACCACAAGGAGTGAAAGATGTAAAAATCATGTGAGTTTGTCAATGAATATTTAAAATCAAAGAACTGTTTTATAGCATACAGGTTCTGAATATGAAGATTGTAAATTTTTGCCAGAGAATCTGTAATGGCATTTTCTTGAGGTTAGTAGAACTGGTATCATCTGAATCAGTACCTCTTCAGTTGTCTCAGATGATTATTATGTAAGTTTAATTTAAGTTTTTTCTTGGGGCCATTCAGATCAGATGAGTTATTTAAGAGGAGCCTGTGGAGTCACATGGAGAGACAGGCTGACGAATGAGGATATAAAGGAGCTTTGTGGTGTGGATGTGGATGTGATAGGAAGCGTTATGAGGAACACACTGAGGTGGTTTGGCCATGTGGAGAGGATGGAGGGTGAAAGACTGACGAAGAGAGTGTATGTGAGTGAGGTGGAGGGGGGAAGAGGGAGGGGGAGGCCAAGGATGAGATGGAGGGATGGGGAGGAGAGGTATATGAGAGAGGGGGGTGTGAGTTGGGACCCAGCAGGGCAGTGAAGTGGCGGGGGACAGGGCGACTTGGAGGCGATTTGTTTGTGGCCACCCCAAACGGGATTGAGGCGTCTGGCAATAGATAGATAGATAGAAAGAGAATGGCAAAAGGATTTCAGTGAAACTTGGCAGAATTTTGACAGATGGGTCTGTTTCAACTTCATGTTGATTGAAATTTTCTGAAGGGATGTTTTGATCTCTAATTGTTTCCATTTAGTTTTACATTACTCTGAATGTGTGTGGGAGTTTCCATGGATTTTCTTCTCGCCACTGGAGCAAATGCTGAAGTTCTTGATCCAGGTTTAATCATATGCAGAAATCATTGGTTTTGAGTAAAGCAAAGCTCATTTCAGAAATGACTGTATTTGAGCAGATGCTGTGCAGTGTTCTTTATATTGTTTCATTTATGAAGGCTCCGTCATGCTTGCACACATTCACCTTGGTCACCTAATGGTCTTGTTATTTGCCAACTCTACTTGAAACTGTGTATCATCTGCGTAGAAGTGAGAGGTAAAAACATGAGCTTCCAGTAGAGATACATGACTACCAGTATAGGCGGTGCAAAGACGTGGACCCGAAACTGAAGCACTAATATATAGAGATAGTATATTGGTGATGTTGTTATGTACTGTACTTAAAAAATTCTTTATTCTAGTATATATACTGTATTGGTCAAATTGTTACCTGGCAAGGATACTGAGTAATGGATTCTTCTGCATACCACAAGGAGCAACAGTTGCTGAGTCCTCGTGGTGTTGATGTTGGGTCTGGGTCATCACCTGGAGAGCTAACAGCTTCGCCAATAGGGGAGCCTTCACCATCTCTCTCTCCAGCTTCCTCACTACGGTGCCCAATATGCCAAGCTCCTTGCAGGAACCATGCGCACCTCCAGGTCTGATGGTCTATAAGTCCTGCAATATAGTACTGCATATGATTTGCTGTTTACTTTATAGTTTTGCCTGTGTATGTCTGTTGCATTTCTGTATTACAAGGTATATGTTGTTAGTTTTCTACATATGTTGTGAGTATCCAACAAGCTGTTTTGTGTGATCTGTATTATTTTAATTATTTAGTAGACCCTTAATCAGATAACATTTTTACTTTATCAGTGATGATACAGTTAGTCACTTGAGAGACCACAGGAGGTCCAACCTTTATCCTTAACCCCTTAACCGCAGGGCGTCACTTTCGTGATGCTTGGGAGCAAGGGATCATACCTCGGGGCGTCACTTTTGTGATTGTGTGTTATTTTGAATTCGCCCGGGCTTTCAAGTGGTGGCTTGTATAATCTATCAGTACTGCCAATGTCCAACACTAGTCAGCACTCCTAATCTCATCTGTACTCCCATCCATTGTTGACAATTTAGCCATTTCTCACCGTTCTTGACTCCTCTCCCTACCTCCCCTCCATTACCTTCTCCTCTCGCCTGCCCGGCCGTGCTATGCTAAGTAAATCTTCCCTGGAATTTTCCACTGATTTCATCCATTGAAATAAGCCCTATGCCCTATTCTTATACCAAATAATATATACAAAAAAGAAATAAGGTAAGTGATAGTGCCATACACCTGGAATTGGCTAATTATCACCTGACAGCACCTCATGTGCACTCGTTCGCTAATTTTCGCTGTTTATTTCCCCTTGAAATATGCCGTATAATCTATGCTCGTAATAAAAATATATATAAGGAGGGAAGGGAGAAGCCAAAGTGATATTTACATTCACCTGGAACTACCTAATTTATTATGTATTGTCTAGATTTCCTGCCAATCATTTCATAGCATATATATTAGCAGCTGTCACCAGGCTGAGATTGGCAGCACTGCCCTTCCCCTAGGCAGGCCACCACACACTGTATTCAGTTTACTGTCGTCTTTCAAGGTGAAAGCATGTCGGATTGGCGTCTGTCAAATTCCGCTGATTTTTAGCCCCATGCAAAGGGCCCTGTGACCTCTAACCCCTACTAAACCTCGTGTGGAAAGAGGTAAAGGGATAAGTGACTGCTGGCTAATTTGTCAATGAAAATGATAGTGACTACGATCTTTCTGGTAAGTAAAACAGTGCAAGTGGAAATGTAAATAATGTGTAAATAATGTGTAAACAGCAAGTGAAAGCAATGAATGTAAATGAACAGTGGAAAATAATTTTATAAGTTACTGCAAGTGACAGTGCCTAACACTGTGTAAATAAAAAATAGAAATGTAAATAATGTAAATAAAATGGAGAATGTAAATAGAAATGTAAATGCGTAGTAATATAAGAATAAGAGTATATATACTAGGAGTAATGAAAGTGAAAGTTTCACTCTAGCATGTGTGAATACTATGAGTTATAGAAGTGATGGTGAAAGTGACAGATTCACTCTCAGTGCTAGTATACAAGATGAGAAAGTGAATGCCGTATTTTACTGAAAGAGAAATTGAATGCCTGCAGTGACAATAAACTACAATTACTGATGGAAACTTATGGATAAAGACTGTATATATATATAAGTGTTATATAGTAATAGAAAAATAAACTGTGAGTGTTTTTATGAATAATAAGTGACAGAACACCAGCGGCGAATGATCGGAAGTGGGAAGGTCATACGCGCTCGTAATTTTCATTGCTTTCACTTTTTTTTTTTTTTTTTTTTTTTTTTTTTTTTATGAGTATGGATTCCAAACTATTTGAGAATCATAGAATAGTGTTTCTAGTGATAATATAAGGCTGTGGTAATCATTACTGGTTGTCGGGAAGTGTAAAGTGGAGACTTCGTTACCCAATTTCAGAGGTCTCCACAAGTCCTACGGTACTCGACGAAGGCTCAACAAACATCCCAGGAGAAAGCTGAAGGTATGTGCCATGTGCATATTTAATTTTAATATTCTAGGACTAATAACTGATTTTTGGCAAATATTTTTAGAGAGTCTGTTGGAGCGCGAATATGCCTGCGGGACACGCAAGTCAAAGCGAAGCAAGCCCGCGGTTTAGGGGTTGAAAGTGGTGTGTGTCCTGTAATTCAGCTGTTGTTGAGCAACCCAGGCCTGTCTGGTTGGGGAGTACCCATTAACCACAGGCAAGCAGTCACCTCTGCAGGGCTATCCTGTGTAATGAGAACCAATGTTCTTTTGTGGCTGACAGTGCCTCACTACAGTGAGGTGTGGGGAAGAATGTGAAGCTTTGGTTCCCAGATGGATGTTGCATTTGCGTCTCTCCACTCACTTAACAAGGGCACCATAGTAGGCTCTATAACACCCTCCAATATATTACCAACAGTGCTGGGCAGGTGTGCAAATACTTGCGCAAAGCGCAATTGCGCATCCTTGCGCTCCGGTGATGTCGTTTGCACATTGCACACCGCACGAGACCATGTGCAATTTTGCGCTTGCGCACCTGCCCTGTGGATTGTGCACTGCCCAATCCAGGGGACACATGGTCTTGGGAGCTTCCCGCATGTCTGGACAATGGATGGGGGAGGCTGGGGTGGGTCGCGAGGATGGGTTGTTGGGGGGGGGGGAGGTGGGAGGGAAGGGGGTAGTAGCATTTCTTAATATGCTTCAACAGAGATAATGTATTTTTAATATTTCTAAAATTATTATTATTGGTAAATGATAATAAATATACATTATTTATTAAGATTAGCATATGCAATTCCTTACAAAAACCATTAAAACATATTATTTAAATCAAATATCCACAGCCTAATAATTTATTAGGCTGTGGATATTTGATTTAAATACTCTGTTTTCATGATTTTTTATTTTTTTTAACGAATTACATATGCTCTTGTATATCTATACTGAATTATTAAATAAATTTTCTTGCGAAAATGCAGATAAAAGTAAAACTGGCGACATCACAGCCTTAGCTTCCCTGTTCCGCTCCGCATCTCGTTCACTTTGTTTGAACTTCTACGAGTTAAAGAATAACGACGCCTTGCTCCAGCCCTACCGCCTTAGTCACTTAGTGTGCAAAGTGAATCATTTTATTTGATATTTTCATATTTCACAGTAAATAATTTGATTTCAATTTGTTATTCATGAATGCCCCCAGTACCAGGAGTACCGGCTGCACTGCACAGTCTTGGCAGCTAAATGGAGAGTGTGAAATGATCGAGAGAGTGGTGGCAGAAAATACTATTAGTCCCTGTGAGGTTGGATGAGGAGAGAATGGAACATGTGTTCAAGTGCTTGGGTAGTGTGATGAGTTGATAACTCAGTAAGGATGGAAGTGTAGAGGGTGAAGTGCTTGAAAGGGTACAACAAGGAAGAAAGGTTGCTGGTTCCCTGAAAGCAGTGACAAAAAACAAGTAAGTAACAAAGTTACTACATGACAGTAATGTGAGATACCAACTCTAATGTATGGAAGTGAAGCTTGTTGGAGGGACGGAAGTCAAGAGTGAGAGCTGTGGAAACAAATGAATTATTAATTTATTTGAGAGGAGCATGTGGAGTTATATGGAGAGACAGACAAATGAAATGGGGAAGTGAAGGATTGTTGTAGTGTGGATATGGATGTGAGGAAGCGTTAGGAGCAAGACTGACGAGGAGAGTGTATGTGAGTGAAGTGGAGGGAGGGGGAGCCCAAGGATGAGATGGAAGGATGGAGTGGAGAGGTATATGAGACTGAGGTGTGAGCTGGGAGCAGGGCAGTGAAATGGCTGGGGACAGGGTGACATGGAGGCGATTTGTTGCTTGATTGTGGCCACTGGCCACCCCTTACAGGATTAAGGTGTCTGGCACTGGCAATAGATAGATAGAATAATAATAAATAAAAGTATGTATGCTAATTTAGTAATTTATTTAATTATACCATTATATATTTTACAGTAATTCCCACAAATATATGCAAATGATTTGCGCTAGCGCTTTGCGACATTGCACAAGCTAAATATTAGATTGCGCACTTGTGCAAATTACAAATAATAGAAAATAATAATAATAAATAAAAGTAAGTAAGTAGGTATGCTGTTATACAGGTAACTCGCACGGAACACGTGGTTTTCGTTCCTACCGTGCCGTGTTAGGTGCGAAATCGCGTATATTTAAACTACTCCATATTTGCTCCCTAGACCCCCCAAATGTGTTGTTTTGCTGTTATCTGTCACTGGTAATCACTAGAAAGCACTTTAAGTGGTTAGAAGGTTTCTTTAATGTTATAACTCACAAATACAGTACTCCAGAGCAAAACTTCAACACACAAATACTGTACGTAAACACAAGGAAACATTCCGACGCCGACCATAGGTAATCATATAAATCAGGTTAACTGGTACCAGTGCTTTAACTTACAAGTACATACCAGAACAGTACATACTTAGCTTAGAAATGCAGTGCTGTGATATCGAATGATTTCAGTATATAATCTGTTAGGAATGGCTGGAAAAAAAAAATGTTATGAATACATTTTCACCTTTTTGATATATGTTTATGGTAGTTTCGTGTTATTTTTTATGTTATCGTTGTGTCCATGCTTGGAAAAGGGAGCGAAAGAGTTGAATTTTCAGTCCTAAATGAGAAAACTGCACATCCTCCAAGGCTAGACTCTGCCACGGTAGAATAAAGTGGAGGGTCAGTCCGATTAGCAATAAGGAAGTTGTGTCACAACTTCCAGCTCCCACACCACGAGTATGGCTAATAATAGAATCGTAATGCAGTTTCAGAACTAACAATAAGTCTAATTATTATGAATACAGATACAAAGCAGAAATAAATACGTTTACAGATGGGGAAAACGTACTTCTTCCGTCATAACATGTTCATCTTTCTCTATCATTTTACCTTGTTATTTTCGCAATATATATTGCTGTCTCGTAAACAGGGTGGTTGTTTGTGTTTTGCAAGGGAGGAAAAAGATTGTATTTTCTGTCTGGGTCGAGATAATGGATGTAACTATGTGTGGTTAGGCATGGCCACGAGCGAAAAAATCGTACATCCACTCATCACGATAGCAGGTGGTGAACTGACAGATGACACATGAGAGGGTGAAGTCAAGGTCAGTCTCATGTCCCAGATTTTCGTTCACTTCCCGAAAGTTTTCACAGTTTTCTACAATTTGCATTGCATCAAATGATCCAAACCATTACAGCAAACCTGAGCAAATAGGTAAAGATACCAAGACAAAAATGTATTTTTCTCTTATTATAAGTCTCTAACGAACAAGCAAAAAAGGCAATATTCCGACGCCGATCATGGGTAATCATATAAATCAGGTTAACTGGTTACAAGGCTTTATTTAATGCTTTAATTGCTTACAAGTACATACCAGAACAGTAAATATTTAACTTACAAATACAGTACTGTAGAAAAGCAGTACAGTAAGAGTTTAACGAACAAACAAAAAAGGCAATATTCCGACGCCGATCATGGGTAATCATATAATTCGGGTTAACTGGTTACAAGGCTTTATTTAATGATTTAACTTTATTTAAGTGCTTACAAGTACAGTACATACGAGAACAGTAAATATTTAACTTACAAATACTGTACAGTACTGTGGAAAAAACGAACAAATAAAAAAGGCAATATTCTGACGCCTATCAGGTAAACTGGTTATAAGACTTTATTTCTTGCTTTAACGTTATTTAATAGTACTTTAAGTTGCACATAAACTTACCAGAACAGTACAGTACTCTAAATATTTAACTTACAAATACTCTGCTACTGTACTCGGGAATGTCTCACTCACTGAATAATTTCCCGCCTAGATCGTCACGTAATCAAAACAAACCGCGCGCTGCGGTGACGTTCGAGAATTTGATCTTTCAAAGGCCTCTCCTGCGTTAATTTGTAGTTTTCATGATGGTTTTTTAATCGTACGTTGTCTTATATGTATCCCAGCCCTTACCGTGTATAATTGCGAGCGCGTTCCGCGAGATCGTGTACCGTGCGAGTTACCTGTATTTAAATATCTCAATATTTTTCAGTAATTCCCAAAAATATATGCAAATGGTTTGTGCTTGTGCTTTGTGACATTGCGCAAGCTAAATATTTGTCAGATTGCGCATTTGCGCATGCGCAAGGTGGTGAACTGTGGATTGAGCTTTGCTCTTGGGCAGGGTCCTTCTTCATTTGCACTGTCCACCACTGATTACCAATTTGCTGGCAATCGAACCTGGGACTCTCAGGTGAGAGCCAGGCAGCATACCATTACACCACGACCAGGTAAAAGTTATCTCACATTGTCATAATCTTGTAACTAATATCTCTCCACCCCCACTGTGGGCTTGAAGAGGATGAGATAACCCCCTGGCACTTGGGCAAGTAGGTGCTTTTAATCTATCCCAAGCACCTATGGCAAGTCAGAATGAAGAGAGAAACCTGTATTTACACAGGAAAAGTCATCCAATGTAGTACCAGTATGCCGGGAATCGAACCCAGGATCAGATGAGAGTCAGGCAGTTTACCATTACTGTACACCACAACCAGGTAAAAGTTATCTCAGATTGTCACAATAATTTAACCAGTGACCCTCCACCCCCACTGTGGGCTTAAAGAGGATGAGATAACCCCCAGGCACTGGGGCAAGTAGATGCTGTTAATCTATCCCAAGCACTTACAGCAAGTCAGAATGAAGAGAGAAACCTGTTCTTACACAGGAAAAATCATCCAGTACATTTCCATTATGCCAGGAATCAAACCCGGGACTCTCAAGTGAGAGCCAAGCAGCATACCACTACACTGCGACCAAGTGAAAGTTGTGTCACATTGTCACAATCTTGTAACCAATGTCCCATTTTTCCTGTGTAAGTACAGGTTTCTGTCTTTATTCTGACTTGCCATAAGTGCTTGGGATATATTAAAAGTGTCTACTTGCCAGAGTGCCAGGGGGTTATCTCATCCTCTTCAGGCCCATAATGTGTTTGAAGGGACTTTGGTTACAAGACTGTGACAATGTGAGATAACTTTTATGTGTTGTGAGGGACATTGGTTAAATGATTGTGACAGTGTGAGATAACTTTTACCTGGTTTTGGTGTAGTGGTATACTGCCTGGCTCTCACCTGAGAGTCCTGGGTTTGATTCCTGACATATTGGTAATATATTGGATGATTTTTCCTGTGTAAATATAGGTTTCTCTTTTCACTCTATAACACCCTGTTATTTCGTTATATGGTTATCACCCAGCATTGTAAGTGGTTTCCTGGATTACAGAATACCATAGGCTTGTCACTCAGTGTAGATTCGCCTGAAGTGGAAAGAAAAGTAATAATAAGGTAGGGAGGATGGGAGAAATAGGAAGAGAGAAGGGCAGACACAAAAAGAATGATAGAGATGAGGGAAGAAGTAGGCAACACTGCATTGAGTGGATATAACACTTTGTAATAACATCTTGTACAGTACTGTACAGGGAATCGGCAACTACATCATTTGTGCAGTGAGATTCCTCTCTCCTACAGTACAGAAGGAGGGATGTGGGATTAAGAATCCCTTAGTAATCATTCTCTCCCGCCTCACCCCTAAACAGAAGAGGGGGGGGGGGACGGAACTTGGGTCTTGTGCCTTCAGAGAGCCAGATAAAGTTAGGAAGGCATAGAGATACATGTACCATGTGTACGGGGCATGTATATGCTTACAGAATGGTGAGGATCAAGTGGGAGTCAACCAGTAAAAATAAATAAGAATATATTTTAAATTAGTTTAAAGAAAACTAATGTTACTAGTAGGCAGTTAAATTAATATCACTTGAACTTGTGTATAAGGATGGATTGTGGAAGACCTTATGTATAACTTTGGTGTGAAGAGTTAACATCTGAATGCAGTGAAGAGCATGTATAACAATAGCAAAGTATGTGTGGGGTTATGTGAATTCATTATTGCTGTAGGTCTCTCTCTCTCTCTCTCTCTCAGGGTTAAATGAATTCGGTATTACTGTAGAAGTCTCTCTCTCTCTTTCTGTCTCTGAGGGCGCGGTACCACGGTGGTAGCGCGCTGAGCTTGTGATTGGGAGGTCACAAGTTCGAGCCTCGCCCGGACTACCGTTGCCGGGAGGGGTAGCGCCCTCCTGTAACCCAGCGGGGCTATATGGCCTTAGTTGCCTAGCTCGGGGAATTCATTTCTCCATTCTCTCTCTCTCTCTCTCTCTCTCTCTCATGCACAGTATATATGCATCTATCTCTATATACAATACATCTATATCTGCCCATCTATCTGTCTAGAGAGAAATTGTGAATGAATAAACAGTGACACTGCGCTGAGGGGATATTCTCCTGCATTTGGTCTAATCAACTGATCAGGTCAGGTACAGGTAAGGGGAAGGGTCCGTTATTATGTGGCAGGGGTAAACCAGCTCTGCTGTTGGGCCCTGCTGCAGATGTCGCTGATTGCACTGTGCAGTTGACCATCGTGTAGTGTGGTACAGTGAGGATCTGTCCCTTCTTCCCTTGGGGCTAAGTACTAGTAAATGTGTGTGTGTGTGAATAAGTAAATTGGGAGTGTGCTGTCTTGTCTCAGCTACCCCCCTTTTGGGGGGGAAAGCAGCATATATACCGGTATATATATATATATATATATATATATATATATATATACTGTATATAAATACACACACACACACATAATTAGGGTGCTTAAATAATATGAGTATAGGGATGCATTTTAGTCGGACTACTGTGTATAATAATGCAGAACTCATTATTTCATGAGATTCATTTAAAAAGTACCATCCATCATCCAATCCTACGTCGCCCCATGAGGAGTGTAGAAGTCCGGGGCTAGGCAAGTTGGTCCTGACATTTAAGAGAGTGAAAACATGTACAAAGTTTAAATGAGTTATTGCTTTTCAGGGGTTGCTCAAAGCCCCCAGAATTTTACATATCGTATGTGGTGACTGAGAAGTATAACACTGCCTGCTCCAGATCCTTTTCATCCTTTATTTATGTGTGCAGAGCCATGCTTAGATATATTGAAAGTGGAAAGTGAAAGATATCCTGGGTTCTCCCACTATATATATATACAGTATATATATATTAATATTGTGGGTGGGGTTATGAGGGTGGACCGAGAAAGACATGGGACGAGGTCATTGGGTGTGACCTCAAGGTTGAGGGACCAAACGGGGAGGCTGCAATAGATCGTGCAGCATGGAGAGCCGCCACTAGGTGACCAAGGCTGACGCATGCAAGCATGTTAGAGCCTTTAAAAACGAAACAATGTGACAGGGCGACTTGGAGGCGATTTGTTTGTGGCCACCCCAAACGGGATTGAGGCGTCTGGCAGTAGATAGATAGATAGATATACACACACACACACACACACATATATACAGCTACTGCAAATTGCCTTAGGACCTTCCCCCACAAGGTATTAAAATAAACAGAAATCATAGTATATCACAGTGTTCATGAAATGGCATTTATTAATTGAAATCATGTTTCCTTTGTTGTTCCCAGGCGGTCACCCATCCAAGTACTAACCAAACGTTGGGTCTGGTTAGTACTTGGATGGGTGACCGCCTGGGAACACCAGATGCTGTTGGCATCCCTACGTGTCAAGTGGGGTTGGTGGAGGATTAGTGCACCTCCCTGTAAAACAATTAACTCTAAGCCCTTGACCACCCCGTTTGGGATACATGGCGTCTGGCAATGGATGGATGGATGGGATGTTTCCTTTGTTTCTCAGGACCAGTTGGATGCGTTTTGGCTTGGAATCACTTAGATCTCTAAAGTAATCTAAGGACATTTCTTTGCACCAAACATTTGCCAGTTCAGACTTAAGGTTGACCAGATTGGGTGTCTTCATCTCTGCCATGATTTTCTTCATCTTTGCCCAGCAGTTTTCTATCGGATTTTGATCCAGACTGTTGCAAGACCAGTCGAGGACCTCAATCCCGATTATCCTGAAGCCATTTTGCCACTTTTCTTGACCTGTGACATCGAGCTGAACCATGCATGAAAAAGTCTCACCCATGAATACCAAAAACGTTTAACAAATGATCTTTCTGAACTTGAATGTACCGGCTACCATTCATCATCAAGGTCTTAGGAAGAAAGTAGAGGCCTCCCCTTCCCATTTCACCTGAGAAACCCCCATACCATTACTAAATGTGGGTGCTTAACAGTCGGCACCATGTAAGCAGGGTCATATCGACTACGGGAGGCAGGGCGACGAACATTGGCAGAAAGCACCTGGACCACTTGAAATGTGCTTTCATCGGAAAACATATTTCTCCACTCATCCGATGTCCAGTGTGCATACTTCTTGGCAAACTGAGTGCGCTGCTTCTTCATGTGCTTAGTGAGAAGCGGTGTCTTGGCTGCAGTGTGGCTTGGCAAACCCAGCCCCTTCTGCAGGCAGTGTTGAATAGTTTGAATTGAGATGTCTTGTAACAGCCCGCAATGCATTCTCTTCAATTCTGCTGCTGTCAGTCGAGAATTCTTGATTACTTCCTTCTTCAGAAGTGTATCTGTACCTCTGGAGGTTGTCTCGTCCTCTTCTTTCCACCGCCATACTTGTGCTCTGGTACAACATCAGGTGGCAGGCCACACGCTGCAGCAAGAATCTTCACGATGGTCGACTTTGTGCATCCAGTACATTCACAAATCATGATAGGGACATTATCCTGCCTCCATGCAATGATTCGGACCTTCTCATCCCTTGAGCAGTACTTTCCAGGCATGACAACTCGACTCTAGGAAAATAACAGGGCAAACAGTAATGCATATGAAAAATGAGGGAGGTGCAACCTCGGAGTTCTGGGGCAAGCATTGACGTGCTGATTGTTTCACCACCTCCCGCCAACACCAGAGGAGTTGCCAGTTACTTCTTGCCCAAAAAATTCACTTGGTAGAGGTGGAAACACAAAGGCAGACAACTCTCCCATAGCAATTCTGTGTGTAGGTCCTAAGTCAATTTGTGGTGGGTGTACATAAATATGCACATATAATTAGGGTATTTATATGATACAGGGATGAATTTTAGTTAGACTACTGTGTATCATAATGCAGAACTCATTATTTCATGAGATTCATTTAAAAAGTAACATCCATCCATCCATCATCCTATCCTATGTTGCCCCATGAGGAGCATTGAAGCCCAGAGCTAGGCAAGTTGGTCTTGACATTTAAGATGAGTGAAAATGTACAAAATTTAAATGAGTTATTGCTTTTCAGGGGTTGCTCAAAGCCACCAGAATTTTACACATTGTATGTGGTGACTGAAAAGTATAACATTGCCTGCTGCAAATCCTTTTCATCCTTTACTGATGTGTGCAGAGCCATGCTTAGTCATGTTGAAAGTGGAAAGTGAAAGTTCTTCTGGGTTCTCCCACTATCCAACCCATAAAGCATATCTAAGCCAGTAAACAAACAAAAATGCACATAAAAATATCTCATGATTTACTTAAATCTAGTAAATATTCTCATTACTTGCCAGTATGTATTCATCAGATCCCAGCTTATGCTTTCTTTATTCCTTTTCCCCCTCTTGTTACGAAACATACAAATGATGAGTAAAGTCTCATGAAAAAAAAATTAAATAAATTAATAAATGGGTGCTCCTTCCATCTTCTATCTTTCTTTCTTTCCTTCTTTCTTTCCTCTTCCTTCTGCCTACGGGTGACTTTACACTCCCTCTTCTGTCTTTCATTCCTTCATTCTTTCCTCTTTCTTCTGCCTATGGGTGACTCTACACTGAGTGACAAGCCAAATAATTTCCCGTACACCAGGAAACCATTTACTACGCTGGGTGGTAACCATATAACCAAATTTTGGTGCCTGGTGGTTTAGTGGGTAATTATTGTGCTCCAATCGGATTGAGCCGGTGAATGTTTATATCCAAGGGGTGGTTGGGGCTTATTGCTCACATAATGCCACTCAGGGATGAGTGAGGTTGGTCACTCTCTTAAATGTCAGGACCAACTGCCTAGCCCCAGGCTCCTACACTCCTCATGGGGCAACGTAGGAATGGATGATGGATGGATGGATGGGTGCTTACATTTAGGCAATATTTTACGGTACACAGAAATTAATTACTTCTGCAGAAAAGTGTCTGAGCCTTTTGGGAATGCTCTTTTTTGCTTGCCTCAGTTACACGAAGAAGACATTGAATCTGCAGCTTATTGTTTGTTCTGGCTGTTGTGCGAAGGACTGACTGAGTGACATCCCATGTTCTGGATTGTGATTGACAATATTGAGAGATGAAACCTGTCATTGTGCCTTGATGAAAGATTCATCCTGCTCCCAGTCAGTAGGGTGCACATCCAGAAATGATAAAGGGAGCTCAAGAATCTTGAAGAAAATCAAGTACTGTATCTCGATAATTCATTTCCACTGCTCCCATGCCACACCAAAGTCTTGGGCCAATACATTGATGTAGGTACTAAATACCTTCATGCAGTCATTCACACCCAGACCTCTGTTTAATATCATGGCCTTCATAGCACCAGTCACTAATTTTTTTCCCCTGTGCTCATATTCTTTCCACTGTCATTGCACATTTACCTCTTTTCTGTCACAGCACCAAGGTACTTGAGCTCTCTCACCAATTGATCTCTCTCCACTGACCAGCACATGGTGCTGAGAGTCACATGTCTCCTCTGCATGGTCCCCCCTACACACTGCACAATGAAATGAGCATTAATTTGCAGGCCAATTGTAATAACACTTCAGCTCATATGCACCCATTTATCACAAACACTGCACAAGATTGAGTTACTTCCCACACCCTTATGGCAAACTTCACATGGCCACACTCCATCTTCTTTGACAGTACAGTACCACCACCACCAGCCCTAGATATCATCACTTTTGTCTTATCTTTGTTAATTTGAAACTCTGGTATTCCATTACATCTCTCCTCAGTCACCCTCTTATTCTGCATGATTAACACCAAGTAATTAGCATACAACACCTCCCATGGGAGTCCAATTCTAATGTCATATGAGAGAGCTTCAAGTACCACGATATAGAATAAGTGGCTTAAAAGGAACCCCTGATGCATACCTACATTCACAGAAAACCTGTCACTCAAACCTCCATTCACTCTCATCTGGATAGTACCTCATACATTGCCATAACCACTCTAAGCAGCCACTCCTCAATCCCAGTAACTTTCCATGCATACGTAAGTAAAGTCTTTCATAGTCTTCTCTGTTGACATTGTTTTACACATTTTTCCAGATTGATAAATTTTATAAAATACCATAAAGGCCTCATCATATGCTTTCTTTGTTATTGGTCTCAGTCTGTCACAAGTGACACCATGCCTTCTCATAAAGGAGTCCTGTTACTGAGGTTGTAGACTACAGCTGATGTTTTCTCTGGACAGGAAGCTAAAACAGATTACTTCCCAGCAGTTACTGCAAACTGTTGGGAAAAAAAGAATTCTGAGATTTGTAATGAGAACTGTAACAGTGTAAGAGCCTCAGCTTGAAATTTGTCTCTGTCCTTGTGGTGGAATATTTTCTACCTGAGTGATTACTGTATTATATACCTGTATTTCACTCATGGTAGTATAGTGCTCCAGGATTGATGATAGCAACCCATCTGCTACATGGCAGATATTAGATCCACATATCCCCTACAACCCATAAAGCCACCTTGTTTGTCACTTAGTCAGCCTACTGATGTATTTCGTACTTCCTCTGTGATCATTTTTTCAAATACCTTCCCAGACTTAAAACTACGAAACTCATTTTTGCATTTGCTTTTATCACAATTGTACCACTCTTAGTTCCACCCAGCCGGACTTGCATACAGATTTCCAATGAACATTCCCCCCCCCCCACACACACTTTCCACTACATTATTTTGTCTGCATACACCTCATCATCATCAGATTTTATTATTATTATCACTATTGTCAGTGTCCCATTTTCTAGCACCACACTTCCTGTGTACACCGCTAAAACTAATCATATTTACTGCTGCTGTGCATACATCAGTCCCATTCATCAGCCTTTCAGAATATTCTGCCTGTCTGCTCCTTACTTCACTTCCAGTTGTTAATATTCTTCCACTCTTTAACCTTCACACTGGCATACATTTTCCACCTTCATTTCTACAATGGTGCAGCTATTTCTGAAATAGCCTCTGTATTCAGAGTACAGTAGCTTTGTATGATTTGTATCACATATGAAGGCTCCAACTTGCTCACATGCATTGGCCTTGGTCACCTAATGGGGGCTGTCCATGCTGCTTGATTTCCTGCGTCATCCCTATTTAGTCCCTTATCTTTGAGGCTACACTCTACGACCCCGTCCCAGGTCTTTTTCGGTCTGCCTCTTGCAACCCTACTCCCGATGTTGACCCTTCTTCACCTAGTTGCCATCCTCTATCCTCTCAACATTCCCAAACCACCTCAATCTACCCCTTCTCATCACAACACCAGTACACTCTAGTCCCATCCTTCCTTTCAATTCTCCAGTCATAATCCTAGCCCCCAAGGCCTCACATTCAAGGACACACTACAAATCCATCTAATCATTGTCATTTCTGTACATGTAAGCCTCCAAATATCGTCTTTTACTTTCCAGGCCTCACTGCCTTACAACATTACACTCCTTACACAGTCCATGCACTAAAATCCCATAGCTTGGAGGGAGAGCCCTGTCAGTGTCAGGAGAGGCAACAACTCCCAGAAGTTCATCCAACCACTCCTAACCCTAGTCACAGAGCTAGATCCAGCCCCACCTTCCACACATAACATGAACTCCAAATAACAAAACACCTCTACACACTCAAGAGACTCACCAGCAAGATCAACTCTTTCACACCTGGCAGTCTCTGCATGCACCCCCTGACACCATTTTCATTTTCGTTTTCGTTTTTAATGGCTCCAACATGCTTGCATGTGTCGGCCTTGGTCACCTAATGGCGGCTCTCCACGCTGCACGATCCATTGCAGCCTCCCTGTTCAGTCCCTTAACCCTAAGGTCACACTTAATGACCTCGTCCCATGTCTTTCTCGGTCTACCCCTCATAACCCCACCCCCAATATTAACACTTCTCACCTTCCTCACCCAATTATCATCCCCATCCTCTCCACATGTCCAAACCACCTCAATCTACCTTTCCTCATCACAACACCAACACACTCCAGTCCCATCCTACCTCTCAACTCTTCCATTGTAAACCCAGCCCCTCCAGGCCTTGGACGCAGGGACGCACTGCACATCCACCTAATCATTGTCATTTCTGTACGTCTGAGCCGGCGAATATCTTCCTCCTTCACTGCCCAGGTCTCACTGCCATACAGCATTACACTCCTAACACATGCTGCATACAAAGACCCCTTAGCACGTAGGGAGAGCCCTCTCAATGTCAGGAGAGGCAAGAGCTCCCTGAACTTCTTCCAACCACTTCTCACCCTAGCCACAGAGCTAGCTCCAGCCCCACCTCCAGCACACAACATGTCTCCCAAATAACAAAACTCTTCCACACACTCAAGAGATTCACCTGCAAGTTCAATCCTTTCATGTCTGACAATCTCCACCTGCTCACCCCGGCATGCCGTACACTTAAAATCAGCATTATCTCGCAGTCTACCTCTGATACCACTACATCTCTTATGCAGCCATTTATCACACACACCACACAAGATGGAATTACTTCCCACGCCCTTGTGGCAAACTGCACATGGCCACTCTCCCTCGTCTTTGACAGTACCGCCACCAACCCTAGATATCATCACTTTTGTTTTATCTGCATTTACCCTTAAACCCTTTTGCCCCATACCATCTCTCTACTTCCTAAACCTTTCCTCCACCTCCCTTTCATTCTCTGCAATCAACACCAAATCATCAGCATACAACAACTCCCACGGGAGTCCGTTTCTAAAGTCACGTGAAAGGGCTTCAAGTACCATGATAAACAACATGGGACTCAAGACTGACCCCTGATGCACACCAACATTCACGGAAAACTCATCACTCAAATCTCCATTCACTCTCACCTGGGTGTGAGCACCCACATACATGGCCATAACCACCCTAACCAGCCACTCCTCCAAGCCAAGCTTTCTCATTGCCCACTTCACCACCTCTCTAGGGACTCTGTCAAAGGCCTTTTCCAAATCAACAAAAACAAAATAAAGATCCCTTCTCCTACCAATATATTTTTCCTGAAGCTGTCGAACAATGAATATGGCATCAGTGGTCCCCCTACCTGGCATGAACCCGAACTGCATCTCATCAATATTCACTCTTTCTCTAATCATACCTTCTAAAACTCTCTCCATTACCTTCATTATCTGATCTAAAAGCTTTATACCTCTATAATTTCCTCTTTCAAGGGCATCACCCTTCCCTTTATACACATTTACAATTACACTCTTCAGCCAATCATCTGGGACAACACACTCATAAATAATCTTATTTATCAGGTCAGTGACTAAACTCACCCCTATATCGCCTGAGGCCTTCAACATTTCGGCAGTCAACCCAGACACACCTGCTGCCTTCCCCACCCTCATCCTGCCTATTGCCTCACTCACAGTAGCAGTACCAATCAAAGGCCAAGGGCCAGACACTGGATCTGCTGGCTCCAAACCTTCCCTGTCCCAGTCAAACTCCTCATTCAACAACCGGTTATAATGCTCTCTCCATGCATCTTTAATATCCTCACTGTTCACCACTACCCTTCCTTCATCATTCTTCACACACTGCTCACCTATGATATCCCGATTATCCCTCTTCACCTGACCTGCCACCCTAAATATATTTTCCCTTTCCCCATGATTTAGGTTATCAAGTAATTGTCTGTGACTCAGACTTTGCCCTGTATACCTCTCTTCTAGCCCTACGCTTGGCAGCCAAATATTCCTCTTTGCTACCACCCTTCTTCCATTCCCGGAAAAGCCTTCTTTTCTCCTCAATTGCAGCTTCTACACCCTCATCCCACCACCAAGTTACTTTATGTCTTGGTGGTCCTCTTGTCCAGCCACGTGTTACATCAGTAACTCTCAAGAAATTGTTCTTGAGGGCTCTGTACTGTTCATTAACGCCTCTGTCTACAGCTCTCTGTTCAGCCACCACTCTCCTCAACTCGCTATAGAAGGCATCCCTTACTACTTGGTTTTTCAGCTTCCATATTTTCCTCCTAGGTACATAAGTCCTCTTTTTCATCACTTGTTCTTTAAGCACCATATCACAAATCAACAGTTTGTGCTGCTGCACACACTCCTCACTTCCTATAACTTTAACATCCCTCACTAACCTCCTATCGGCCCTCCTAACCAGAAAATAATCTATCTGACTGCTATTTCCCCCAGACTCATACGTAATTAACCTACTGTCTCTTTTCCTAAAATATGTGTTGCACACAATCATGTCCGTTGCCTCCCCAAACTCGAGTATCCTTTCCCCTTCTGCATTCCTTAGACCATACGCACATCCCCCATGCACTCCTTCATAACCTTGTGCTGCCTCACCTACATGACCATTTAAGTCCTCTCCCAAAATCACTATCTTATCATCCCGCATACCACCCACTACACGTATTAAATCATCCCAAAATCTATCTTTCTCTGATTCATCCAATCCTGCCTTTGGAGCATATGCTGATATAATCACAGCTATCTTTCTTCCCAACAGAATTTTCACTACCAATATCCTATCGCTTACTCTCAAAACATTCATAACATGTTCCACCCATTTCTCCGCAACCATCACACCAACACCTCCATATCCGTCTGTCCCACCCTGCCAAGACAACTTATAGCAACAGTCCTTCCCAACAATCTTTCTGGCTGATCCACCCCTGTACCAGACTTCCTGCAAACAAGCCCCATCCACCCACCTCCTGCTGAATGCCTCAACGACTTCCCCTGCTCTTCCCCTCAAACTTCCCACATTCCATGAACCCACCCTCATCCCCATGGGTGATTTACTGTCCTCAGGCTTGCTTTGAAACTTATTTTGTTTTGTCATCTTCAGTATTAATAAAGGGGGACAGACACAGCACAGGTCCCACTCACTGCACAGTCCCAGGTCCAGGCAATGGATCTGGGACCCCTAGCCCACCAGCTTACCAGCTTACCTGCAATCTGCCTCTAATAGCACTACATCTCTTATGCACCCACCAATCACAAACACTCTACAGGATGGTTTACTTCCCACACCCTTGTGGCAAACAGCATATGGTCACACCCCATCCGCTTTGACAGTGTTGTCACCAGCCCTAGCTATGATCACTTTTGTTTTATCCACATTTACTCTCAAATCCTTGTATTCCATTTCCTAAATCTTTCCTCTGGCCCTCTGTCATTCTTTGCAGTCAACACCAAGTCATCGGCATACAGCATCTCCCATGGAAGTCAATTTATGAAGCCACATGAGAGAGCTTCAAGCACAATGACAAACTGTAAAGGTTTCAAGACTGACCCCTAATGCACACCAATATTCACAGAAAGCTCATCACTCAAATCTCCATTCACTCTTACCTGAGTGCAAGCACCCACATACTGTACATAGCTGTAACCACTCTAACCAGCCACTTCTTAGTCCCAAGCTTTCTTGTTGCCCACTTCACTGCTTCTCTAAGAATTCTGTCAAAGGTCTTTTCCAAATCAACAAAAATAATATACTGCTCCCTTTTCTTTTCTACATATTTTTCCTGAAGCTAAAGGAAAATAATAGATAATGTAGCAGCTGTGGAATAGTGGGTTACAGTGCTCCTCTGGTCGAAGGGTTGGAGGTTCGTGTCCACCCAAGGTCATTGGTAGACATCAGGAAGGGCATTCGGTCATAAAGTGCTATGTGCTCCAAACCTAAAAGTCCTCTACCAGGGAGCAGCGCCTTAGCCATTGTCGAAGAAAGGGGACATGGCATAAAACTCCAAATTATGTACATGTATATAGATGACCCCCCCCCCCCCCCACTTCTGCGGAATCCACATTCTTGGATTCACTCATTTGCGGATTTTTATAGAAGAGAAAGTCCGACTTTCGCGGTTGCAGTCCCTGTTATTCACAGGCTCTTTCGTGGGGTCGGTTTGTTCCTGCGCGAAAACAAGCTGTCTCCTGTTGTCCACTGCCCATTGTCCAATGTCCCGCACTCATCCCCCATGCCTCTCACCTGGTCTCAGGCCTGACCATCACGAGTGTTACTGCCCCAGCAAAGCCATTTTTCACTTCAATTTTTTGTGATATTTCATTGCTTTCACACTTGCTAAGGTATCTGTGAGTGTAAGTACCTTGCTGCACCACATGGAAGAGGTAAGAAGTGCAATATTTTTCATGATTAAGTGATTATTGTGATAAATTGTGATTACATGCGCATCCTAAGAGTGATCCCCTACCCTAAGGTTGAAAAAAAGAGCTGTACTGTACTGATTTGTGAATTGCTCCCATACACGTTAGAGGTTATGAATGGCCTAATTTATGTATAAAAAGTGAAATACGTGATTGTACATAAGTGGTTTATTGTTAAAATTGTGATCACACGTGCTCACCCCAGGAGTGATCCCCTACCCTAAGGTTGAAAAAAGTGCCGTACTGTACTGGTTCGTGAATTGCTCCCATAAAACTTAGAGGTTATTAATGGCCTTATATATGTATAAGAGCTGACTTATTGTTTGTGAATAAGTGATTTATGGCAGTAAGTTGTGATTACACATGCCCACTCTAGGAGAGATCCTGTACCCTAAGGTTATAGAAAGTGCCATACTGGGTCGTGCATTGTTCCCACATACCTCAGAGGTTATAAATGAATTTATTTATGTATAATAACTGAGTTATTGATAATGAGTAAGTGATTTATGGTGGTTAGTTGTGTTCGCATGTGCACACCCTATGTGATCCCATACCCTAAGGCTATAGAAAGTGCCGTACTGGGTCGTGCATTGTTCCCTCATTCCTTAGATGTAAAAAATCCCCATTTTTCTGTGATTTACAGGTGTTATACTGTACAGGTACGGTTTATTTGTGAGTAATTTTTGTACATGATTTTGTGCTGTAACTCTACCATCAATTAACTATGGGTCCTAACCGTGTTTCCTTTCATGGTGCCCAGGGTGCCGCTCCTAACCCCTGGAAGATGATTATGACCCTGCAGGAGAAGGTGAAGCTGCTTGACTTGCTGCGGGAGGGCATGAGTTACGCAAGCTGTGGGGAAAAAGTATGAGATCATTGAGAGCACGATGCGGTACATCAAGAAAAATTAGACTAACATGCGGAAGTCATACCTGGCCACAGCACCTCTCTCAGCTTAGCACGTGTCACTGGTGCGTGACAAAGCTTTGGTGAAAATGGGAATGCCCTTTTGTTGTGGATCCAAGATCAACACTGAAAGGGCAATCCCATTGATAACAATGCCATCTGCACCTAAGTTAGGTTGCTGTATGAACGGCTAAGCCCCCCCCCCCACTGTGAACCCCAATGCCCCTGGCACCAGTACTGATACCGGTCCATCTGCTTACTCCACTTCAGCATTTACTGCCAGCAAGGGGTGATTCAACCGCTTCTGGAAGTGGTTTGCCTCGCACAGCCTGAAGATGATGGGGGAATCGGGGTCAGCCGACCTTGTTGCTGCAGCAGCCTTCCCTGATACCTTCAGGGAAATCATTGAGGAGGATGCCCGAATGCACCTACATATCCAGGCAGGAGAGGAGGGTGCCCAGGTTTAAGGCAGCCTAGGATCAGTGCACCTTGGTTCTCTGTGCCAATGCTGCCGGGCATATGATTCAACCAGGGTTTATTTACAAGTCGAAGAACCCATGGGCAGTCAAGCGCCGCAGCAAGAACCTCCTCCTTGTCCACTGGATGAGCAACGAAAAGACATGGACTACCAGTGCCATCTTTGTGGACTGGTTCCGCAACTGCTCTTTGCCGGAGGTGCGTTCATACATGCCAAGCTTGGGCCTGCCCTGGAAAATCTTACTGGTGCTGGACAATGCTCCTTGCCACCCACATTCTCTCGAGGGAATGTGTGTTGATGTGAAAGTAGTTTTCCTGTCACCAAACACAACCTCCTTGATTCAGCCACTGGACCAAGGTGTAATAAGCTCCTTTAAGGCTTATTACACCCGTCAGTCCATGGCCAGGATGCACTCTGCCCTCAATGATAATCCTGGCCTTAGGTAGCATCATGGATTATTGGAAGGGCTTCACAATCATTGACTGCCTCACAATTGTGGAAGCTGCAGTGAAGGAGGTGAAGCCACAGAAGGTGAATTCTTGTTGGAAGAATCTATGGCCAGCAAGTGTGCATGATTTTGCAGGTTTCACACCAAGTGAGCAGGTGCAGCAGGCAGTTCTGAGGACTGTGCAGCTGGTGAGGCAAGTCGGAGGTGAAGGTTTTGAAGACGTGGAGGAACGGGAAGTCATGGAGCTCATTCGTGACCTTGAGGTGGAGCTGTCTGAGGAGAGGCTGGTGGAGCTTGTTCAATCAGCGAGTGAGGAGGAGGAGGGTGACGATGATGCTCCTGGTGGACAGCCACAGGGAGTCTTCAAGCTGGAGAGTTTGGCGAACGTGATGCAGATCGCCTCCAGCCTCAAGTTCGCCATCTATGAGATGGACCCCTCCATGGTGAGGGCAATTAAAATTCAAAACAATAGTGACCAGACCATAGTACCCTACAAGTTGATGCTCGCGGACATGAAGAAGAGCCGGTCACCATTACCCATCACCATGTTCCTCCAGCGACGGGCCACACCTGCAACAGCTCCTTCACCTGTGCCCTCACCTGTGTCACAGCCACAGCCAGTGCCTCCACCTGTGTCTGAACCTGAGCCTGCAATGGCGTCTTCTTCCTCTTCCTTAGTGAATGACTCTGACGACCCTCCACCTGTCGGCAGCGATGTCAAACGTGGAGATGAGGAGGAGTGTAGCTAATCTCCTTATGCCGTGCAGTTACACTTCACATCATCATCATCGACATTTGTCATTGGTAACTGCATGGCTAATAATCTTCATTGTCATTGTTGTCATCATCGTCATCAAGTAAGTTGTCTGTGTTCGGGGTGAGCAATTTTTTGTAATTAGTAAGGCTATACTAAGGTGTGGTGAATTATATAGCAGATGACTTCCACCAAATCACACTTCTGTGTGTGCCTGCCTCGCACTTCAGCTGTTTCTGTGGAAGTCACCTGTGAAATATTTTACTCCAGCCTCTTACAACCTTACTCATAACTGAGTATAAATTATCACTGTTAATTTATGTTGCATAGGTAATGATTTAGATAGTTTAGGCTAATTTTAGATGTTCAGATTGATTTTATTGTGTTACAGTACAACTGTAGTTACAGTATTTTATAATGTATTGGCTGTATCAGTGTGTCACCTACGTGGTTGTGTACACTACAAACTCTTCGAACCTTACCAGTTACTGTTTTTTTTGTGTTGAATAGGGTTTGTTTTTTATGGTTTAGGCTCTTTTGAGATGATGAAATTGATATAAGTGCCTTCCAGGGGTTATTTCTTTACTTATGGCATGGGTGTAGGGGGTCAGAAGTTATTTGCGGAAAATCCATTTTCGCGGGGGTCTGTGTCCCCTAACCCCCACAAAAGTGGGGGTTCACCTGTGTATATATATACACCCACAGCAATTGACTTAGGACCTACACACACAATTGCTATAGGAGAGTTATCTGTCTTTGCTTTTTGTTTCCACCTCTACCAATGAATTTTTTAGGCAAGAAGTAACTGGCAATTCCTCTGGTGTTGGCGGGAGGTGGTGAAACACTCAGCACGTCAGCGCCTGGCCAGAAGTAAGAGTGGGAGTATGTGTTCCCACTGCTCCAAGCTTGCACCTCCCCCTTTTTCATATGCATGTGGTAGGTGGGGGTGCTCACCATCCACTCACTCATTGTAGTGCAGCTCTCGAGTGTCTGCCCTTTCCTCTCCATCCTTCTTTCCTTCCATTCTCTTCTGTCTTTCTTTCCTTCATTCTTTCCT
>NC_136979.1:24434657-24532157 GCF_032717465.1 Coenobita brevimanus
ATTGAGCATGTGCAAGTTTATATCCAAGGGGTGGTTGAGATTTATTGCTCACGTAATGCCACTCGGGGATGAGTGAGGCTGGTCACTCTCATCTTAAATGTCAGGACCAACTTGCCTAGCCCCAGGCTCCTGCGCTCCTCATGAGGCGGCATGGGATTGGATGATGGATGGATGGAAATAATATATATGTATGTATAGTGTACAGTATATACATTTCCTGAAGCTCTCAGACAGTGAATATAGCTTCGGTGGGCTTTGCATAGACCCAAACTGCATCTCGCACATATTCTGTCTATCTGTCTGTCTACTGCCAGATGCCTTAATCCCATAAGGGGTGGCCACAATCAAGTGTCTGTGTTGCCCTCTCTCCTGCCATTACACTGCCCCCCCCCCCCCACTCATACAACTCTTTCTCATTCCTCTCCATTCCATCCCTCCATCTCATCCTCGGTGTCCCCCTCCCTCACTCAACCTGTTTCACATGCACTTTCCTCATTAGTCTCTCACTTTCCATCCTCTCCACATGACCAAACCACCTCAGTGTGTTTCTCCTGACTCTCTCTCACATCTACGGCCACACCACACCACTCTTTCACTTCTTTGTTTGTCAGTCACGCTCTTCATGTAGTTCCACAAGCTTCTTTCAGATAACTCATTTCCACTGCTCCCACTCTTGATTTGTGTCTTTCCAGCAAGGTTGATGCTTCACTACCACACATTAGTGTTGGTATCACAATACACTCATGCAGCGACCTTTTTAATTTCCATGCTTGCTTCCCTATTTCGTATCACTGCATTCAGAGAACCAGCAACCATTCTTCCCAGTTGCACCCTTTCAAGCACATCATCGTCTAAACTCCCATCCTTACTCATCACAATAACCAGGCACTTAAATGCACTCACAGTTTCCATTTCCATACCATCCATTCTCACTGTGAATTCAGTGGCTTTATTTCTCTCAAAGACCTCAACTTACTCTCCCTTTGATTTTGTTTCTTACACACTCCCAGACTCATTTACCAAGCTTTGCAGTTTCCCCTTGTCTTCACGTAGCAATACAGCATCATCTGCAAACAACAGAACAGGAAGTTTCCAAATGCTACCCTCTCTCATTAGGGCCCCTGCAACATCCACTGCTCTATCTTGTGTGTTTCTCTTTAATAACTCCATCCATATAATCCATGTACAGATTGAATAGCCATAGAGATATGACACATCCCTGTTTCAGTCCAACATTCTGATAGAAAATTTCACTCAGTTCACCATCCATGTGCAGTGCAGCCATAACATCCTCATACATACACTTCACTTCACTGCATTCAGCAGCTTCCCATTTACTCCATATTTTCTTAATATTTTCCACATTCCTTGTCTGTCCTTTCTGTCATATGCTTTCTCCAAATTCATGAAGGCTGCATACTTTTCTCTTCTCTAGAAACTTTCCCTCTAAACACCTTTAGATGAATATCTGGTCTACACAACTTCTTCCCCTCTTGAACCTTCCCTGTTCTTCAGCAACAAATTTCCCTTACTTCCTGCTGTCAATATGTATCCTACTATGTACTTTTCCAATTACACTAAGAAGACAAATGCCCCTTTGATTACCTCACACTTTATTTTCTCCTTTTCCTGTCTACAGGAGAATGATTATACAGTACATCCTCCTAGTACACGAGTATATGGGCGGCAGAGGATGGCGCGTACTAGGAATTCGCGTACTCTGAATACATAAACTCATGGGAAAAATTACATATGGGCAGCACCCCCCCTTCATGGGCAACCCTTGAGACTCCTTTCAGGCCTAAGTATTGTACTGTACAGAGGAACCTTCTAAGACATATTACCTAAGGTAAAGTAAACCAACAAGATTATGGCTTTACTAAGTCAGCAAGGATATGGCTTAACTAAACCAACAAGAAAATGGCTGCCAGCCTTAACCCAAGAGGACAACAGGCGAATTGTCTCCCACACCACTCGGTTTCGGGACAGTTCGGCATCGTCAATTCGCCATCACAACAATGACAAGGCAATTCGTCATTAATGAAGACAGCTATGGGTGACGCTAGATTAATTCAAAGGCGACTACAGCGAGGAAGAAACAAGGTAATTAAACCACCAGTGATGGAGAGTGGATACTTGTCTCTGAGCCATTTCCTGGGGAGGATCAAGAGGATGATGCAGTGTCGGAGGTGTTAGAAATAGACTTTGAAGGGTTTATGAAGGAAGTGAGTGCATTAGCTAGTGAAAGTGTCGAAAGTGCTGGTGAGGAGAGTGGTGAGGAAGGTGGTGTGTCGAATGGTGCAGGAGAGAATTCGCCGTCAGACAATTCCCCGTCAAAACATGGACGATTCCCTGTCAGAACAAGTCGCACCCTTGACAATTCCCCATCATTCTATAAATACAGTATACTTATTGTTAATTAATCAGTACGTTAATAACCATCAGGGTCTATGTTCGATAGCGTAGGCTTTGGATATTATTTATTAGCTGCACCTTGAGTCAGTATTGACTAAAGGTACAACTAATAAATAATATCCAAAGCCTACACTATTGAACATGACTTTTATGGATCCCCCTGAAATACAGTATAGTTATTAAAGTATTGATTAATTAATAATGAGTATACTGACGGGGAATCATCCATGTTTTGACGGGGAATTGTCTGATGATGAATTGACTTGGCAGCGAATTCTCTCCTGCACCACTCGACACACCACCTTCCTCACCACTCTCCTCACCAGCACTTTCGACACCTTCACTAGCTAATGCACTTACTTCGTTCATAAACCCTTCAAAGTCTATTTCTGACACCTCCGACATTGCATCATCCTCTTGATCCTCCCCAGGACATGGCACATAGACAAGTATCCACTCCCCATCGCTGGTGGTTGGCGCTTCCTGGGGTGGCAATGTCGCGTGCTCGGGGTAACCCCTTTGCCCGTCTTGCATACAACGAGTTCAGTTCGTGTACTAATAGAAAAATACACAAAAAAAAACAGGTCCTTGCATACAATGAGGATCACGTACTCTGGACTCGCATACTAGGGGGATGTACTGTACCTGACTTCTATGTCCGGGACTACTTCCTCCCAGGCCTATTTGCACATCTTCCTCGTCCATTTTGTTATTCTCTCTCCCCCATGCGTCAGCATTTCACCACATACTTCATCAATTCCTGGGGCTTTACCCATTTAGAGTTTCTTCATTGCTTCCACTACTTCCATCATGCACTTCCTCCCTTCTGATCTCCCTCCTTCTCCCAGCCATTCTCCAATCACTTATGCTCGCATTACGTGTACTTTCATTCTCCATGTTTAACAGTTCCATACAGTGTTCTCTCCATCTGCTCACCTTTTCTTCCTTCTCTGCTAGCAAACTGCCATTATTATCTCTCACTCCCCAACTATCTTCTTTATCATCTAGTCTAACTACCTTCCAGAACATTTTCTTACATTCCCTCCACTTTTCACTCAGATTCCTTCCAAACTCCTCATACACTTTCTTCTTACTCTCTCTTACTAATCTTGTCACCTCTCTCTTCCACCTACAACTTTATTTTGTCTCTGAACTTCCTCCATGCCTCTGTTTCCCATCCACATTCTCTATACGTTTTCTTATATACCACAGCTTGTCTCACCTCTTCATCCACCATGCTGCTTCATGCACCCCGTTTTGTCTTCTCTTCACCTCGCAGACCACCTCACATGCTGCACATATTTCGTTTGTGAATTACCTTGCATACAACTTCCATCTCCCACATCTGCTCCCAGTCATATTTACGTAATTGTTCCTTCGCTTCTCACTTATATAAGAACATAAGAAGAGAAGATAACTGCAGTAGGCCGGTTGGCCCATGCTAGGCAGCTCCTAGAAGGGTAACTGAACTACTAGAATGAGATAAGGATAGCAAAAAAGAAGGCTCTCCCCCACCCTCCAAACCCTCCAGTGGAAGCCGGCAGGAAAAAGTCGGAAAGAACACCACGCCGTATAGAAAAACTGGCGTGGACATTTTACAGGAAAGTGTGAACGGAGAATAGAGACTATCACAGTGTAACCTGAAAAGGAAAAATTATGAATTAGTATTGGTTATAAGATTTTCTTTTTTCTATATCCACCCCTTATTAGTCATATGCTTATCTAGCCTATGCTTGAAACTCTCAATGGATGAGGCAGCAACTACTTTACTAGGTAGCTTATTCCATTCGTCTACTACTCTATTACCAAACCAATTTCTACCTATTTCCCTACTGAAACGGAATTTTTCTAGTTTGAAACCATTATTTCTAGTTCAATCCTGTATGCTCACTTTAAGTACCTTGCTGATATCTCCCTTATTTATACCCTTCATCCACTTAAACACCTCAATTAAGTCTCCCCTTACTCTACGCCTCTCTAGCTAATGCAGACTTAGTCTTTTCAGTCTGTCTTCATATGACAGGTTCCGGACGTCATGTATCATTTTTGTCATTCTTCTCTGTACATTTTCTAACGAATTAATATCCATTCTATAGTAAGGACACCAATATTGTACTGCGTAGTCTAAATGTGGCCTTGCTAATGCTAGATAAAGTTTCATTATTACTTTAGATGATCTATTGCTCACGCTTCTCGAAATAAATCCTAGGACCCTATTTGCTTTATTTCTCGCATTAATACATTGTTGCCTTGGTTTAAGGTCGTTACTAATCATAACTCCTAGATCTCTCTCGCATTCCGATTTGTTAATTTCTTTGTTATCTAAGCTGTATTTACTGTAGTATCTCCAGTGGTCTTGCCTACATTAAGTACTTTACATTTTTCAACGTTAAATTCCATTTGCCAAGTTTTAGACCATTTGGACAATGTATCGAGGTCTTTTTGTAAGTTATGGCAATCGTCAGTCGAGTTAATGATACGCCCTATTTTTGTCTCGTCGGCAAATTTGCTGATGCTGCTATTGACTCCTAAGTCTAGATCATTTATATATATGATAAATAATAAGGGACCGAGTACTGAACCCTGTGGTACACCGCTAGTTACTAATCCCCAGTCCGACTTAGTTCCATTTATTAATACCTGTACTCTCTGCTTTCGTCCTTTCAGCCAGGGTTCTATCCATTTTAAGATATCGCCGTCTACACCGTGTGCTCGAACCTTTCTAACTAACCTTTCGTGTGGGACCCTATCAAAAGCTTTACTAAAGTCCAGATAAATAACATCGTAAGCTTTATCGCTATCTACCGCCTCATAGACATCCGAGTAGAATGACAACAAGTTTGTGAGGCAGGATCATCCTTGCCTGAATCTGTGCTGACTTTCGTTTATAAGATTAAATCTTTCTAAGTGTTCTCTAATCTTATTTGCCAAAATTGACTCTTAACATTTTTCCTACTATTGACGTTAGACTTATCGGACGATAATTCGACGCAGCTGATTTATCGTCCTTTTTAAAGATGGGCACTACGTTTGCGGTCTTCCACGCCTCGGGAACTTCTCCTGAACTTAAAGAGTCATTAAATAATGTTAAAAGTGGCTGACATAATTCTTCTTTGGTTTCTTTTATAATTTTTGCATATATATCGTCCGGACCTGGCGATTTTTGAGGTTTTAACTTATTAATTTCTTTCAATACGTCCTCCTTACTAATGGTTATTTTACTAAGAATATTTTCCATATTCTCATCATAAATATTTGCTGCTTGAGGGACCAGATCTAGATTTTCCTTGGTGAATACTGATATGAAATAATTATTTAGGATGGAGCACATTTCTTTATCTTCACTGGTAATGTCACCTGATTCTGTTCTGAGTGGTCCTATCCTATCTTTATTTTTCGTACGGTACATTTGATAAAAACCCTTGGGGTTTTCTTCTGATTCACTTGTAACCTTAATTTCATAACTTCTCTTTGCTTTTCTTATCTCCCTCTTTACTTCTCTATTTAGAATTGTGTATCGGTTACGTAAGTGTTCCTCTCCACGTTTTATTTTTCTATATATTCCTTTCCTTTGGCCTATGAGAGATTTTAATCTGTTGTTTAACCATCTTGGTTCTGAATTATTCGTTCTAAACGGTTTTGAAGGGATATATCTATCTTGGCCTCCGTTCCTTTGGCCTGTGAGAGATTTTAATCTGTTGTTTAACCATCTTGGTTCTGAATTATTCGTTCTAAACGGTTTTGAAGGGATATATCTATCTTGGCCTCCGTGTATTGTATTTATTAACTCATTATACTTCTCACTGGTCGAACGTCTGTTTGGTACTGGAGCTGAGTTAATTCCTGTCACCTGGACTACATTCCTATCTACCACCTCTCCTCTCACAGACACCTGACGGACATTCCCACGTGTTTCCTGCCTCACACCTATGACCTGGGGTTCCCCACTCACCTGACATTCCCTCAAATAGCTAATCTCCCTGTGGAATACCGTTCAAAAATAAGCTCTTAAGCCATCGAAATCTCCTAGACGAAAAGTAGGAACGGTGGAGGCATTTTCAGTGGAACAGACATCCCCAATGAATTTGAACTTAATTTCTTCATGATCGCTATTACCAAGTCGTCCACCAACCTCTAAATCACTAATGATATTTTCTTTATTAGCTAAAACCAAATCTAGTATATTATTACCTCTGGTGGGCTCCCTGATATACTGATAAAGAAAATTATCTTGTACTACCTCTAGTAATTCCTCTGACTCTGCATCCCCTGTCTGATTTCTCCAATCTATCCTTGGTAGATTAAGGTCCCCAATAATTATTACTAAGCTGGACCCTGATGCTTTCCTAATTTCCTCCCAAAGGTATTTACTATCAGCTCTGTTTAATTTAGGAGGTCTGTAAATTGCTCCTAAGACTAATTTCTCCCTATTGTTACTAATTTCGACCCAGACACTTTCTGTGTCCCTATTTACTTTAGTGTCTGCTTTATTGTAACAGTTTAATGAATCCATTACATAAATAGCTACCCGTCCCCCCTTTCTTCCCTGACGGTTTGACACAAAAATATTATAGCCTTTTATCTGATATTCTGCTAAAAATTCTCGCGTGTCCGTATTCATCCAAGTTTCACTAATAACGACAATGTCTATTTTCTCTGTACAAATTAAAGCCCTCAGTTCATCCATTTTATTACGTAAACTCTGGCTGTTTGTGTAGTACACTTTCAGATTATTACTAGTAGTTATGCATTTACCTTGGCATTTACTGTTATTTATTTTGTTACTAACTGGGAAACTCTACTTTACTAATATAACATTTTTTTTGTACTATCGCTTATCGCCCTTCTGTCATCGCTTGTTCTATCATCTATCATCACCTGCTCAATTTGAGGTGCCTGAGTGGATGTATCTACACTAATGGTTGAACTTTTGTTCTTAATTTTGCAGGTATTGATGCATCTATCCAAACATGGTAATAATGATTTCTGAGTGTAGTTGCTGCAACTTCCTGTACACCTACTTCTCAACCTCGAAAAAAATCCCTCCAACTCCTTATCTATCATTCCAGCTAAAACAGTAACCCCCTGCCTGCTAAGATGAGTCCCATCCCAACTATACAAGGCACTCCGTCCATAAAACCGGTCCCAGCTGTCTATGAAAGGTATTGCATTATCTTTGCAATACCTTTCAAGGCGGCAATTAAACCCTATTGCCCTGCTCAACCACTCTCTTCCAACCCGCCACCTGGGTAAAATACCAAGCACTACAGGGGTTCCTCCCCTCTCCCTAACCTTTTCTAACATCACCTTGTACCTTTGCCACAGTACCTCACTCTTACGGCTACTAATATCATTGCTTCCTACACTGAGGCACACAGTGGGTTTGTCACCACTATCCTTTACGATATTTGAAATTTTTTCTATCACATTAGCCACCCTGGCCCCTGGAAGACACACATGTTTAGCGAGTGGAGCATACATGGCCCTGTTCAGATATCTTACCTGGGAGTCTCAAACAACAACGACATTTTTCTTACCTTTCTTGTTCTGTTTATACTTACCTGTACTGGAAGTTCTCTCACCATTCTTCTCCTCTACTTCCCTCTCTGCCTTCCCTTCACATTCGTCCCGTAGTGCGTCGAATGCATTAGTGGTCTTAACTTCCGTTTGCTTCTTAAGAGTGAACTTCGTTGCACCCTTGTTAACTAATGTCCAACCTTCAGCCTTTTTCTCTTTCTCCTCCAACAATTCCCTCATTTGTGCCTTCTCCTGCCTGAGAATTTGTACCTCCCGCTTCAGTTCGAGAAGTTCCTCCTTTAATTCAAGGTAGTCCTTTTCAATACCTGCAGTGGGGACACAGCTCTCTGCTGAGGAAGCCATTATGCACAAATTCACACAAGGTAGCACAGCACTATCACGGTTCACTACGGGTCACCACAACACACTAGCACAGCACTTTCACGGATTACTAGCACAGCACTATCGCTGATCACTACAACACACTAACACAGATCACTAAAACACACTAGCACAATACTACCACAGGTCTCTAGCACGTCAATGTATGGACTGCTTCCTCATGCCCTTCTCTCCTTCTGTGTATCTATCATCATCATCATCATCATCCGGACATCCTTACCCACCCTAGGGCAGGGTGAGGAGTAGCAATGTCCAGACAGCCCAAATTTGTCCAAGCCAATGGGTCACACCTCCATTCATTCATCACTCAAGCCCCCGGAATCCTGGCTCTATCAGATACACCAAAAACATTCACCACGTTCAGTAGCTTCACGTAAACGTATCCGAATGAGTCAGTCTGGATGCTGCCACGTTAAAAAGGGGTGCCAAATCCTTGATCATTCACTTCTCACAACATTCAGCCAGCTCAATCTCTTGTCAGTTCCCTAGCCTCACTGACTTCCAAACGTTTCTTCCGTACACACTCATCCACCATATCTCTCCATCTTCTGCTTGGCCTACCTCGCCTCCTCCCTCCTTCAAATTCGCTCAGATATACCTTTTTCATCACTCTGTTGCTATCCATTCTCTCCACATGACCATACCATCTTGGTACACTATTTTCGATTCTGGTGTCCACTGACTTCCTCACATCACATCTTTCACAAATTGCATTATTTTGTATCCTACCCTGTGTACTCCACATACATTCCTCAGCAGTCCCATCTCCATCGCTGTTACTCTTGACATTTCATTTTCATGCCACACCATAGTCTCAGATCCTTATGTTAAAGTATGTTAAAGGTGGCAATAATACTCCTCATGCAAGCCTTGTGCAGTATATTGACTTTCACTGCCACATCCCAGACCCCTGTATGCTCTCGCATCCAGCACATACCTTCACATTTTCTCATCCACATTTACATAATCAGTCATTGTCTTCCATTCAGTCAGTTCACCATCCACCCTTCTCATCACTCGCCATGTATACCTTTGGATTAATTTGTGCAGTAGTTCGCCTGCTGTTGTGGTAGGCAGGGACGCTCACCATCCACTCACTCGATGTAGTGCTGCTCTCAGGTGCCTGCCATTTCCTTTCTTCCTTACTTCATCTTTTGTCTATCGTTCGTTCATTCTTTCCTCTTCCTTCTGTGTACAGTGACTCTACACAGTGTGACAAGCCAAATGATTTTCTGTACACCAGGAAACCATCTACTATGCTGGGTGGTAACCACATAACCAAATTTTGGCACCTGGTGGTTTAATGATTAATTAAGGCGCTCCAGTCGGATTGAGCTGGTGCAGGTTTATATCCTATGGGTGATTGGAGTTTATTTCTCACATAATGCCAATCAGGGATGAGTGAGGCTGATCACTTTCATCTTAAATGTCAGGACCAGCTTGCCTTGGCCTGGGCTCCTTCGCTCTTCATGGGGTAACACTGAATTAGATGATGAATGAAGGTTGGCTTACTCTCAGATTTTTCTTCTAAGATCATCATTTACTTTTTCTCAACACATAGTCCTTCACATGTTTCATCTCAATATTGTATATTGTCTTCTTCTTTCATTTGAACCCTGTCATTCATCATGTGAATACCTTTCTTTTATCCAAGCTAGCCACTTCTTTCTTTTTCCCCCCCACTCCTCTTTCACCCTCTACATTCCACAAAGTTATACCTTCCTTAGTAATTACTAACCACACACACACACACACACACACACACGGTTTCGAGGTGAGGACACACCAGCAAGGTTAGATTTACTGTTCACCAAAGAACCTGATGTAATAGAATCATTGGAATATCTCTGTCCTTTGGGAAAAAGTGATCACGTGGTCATTGAGTTCCAGATGTTAATAGGAAACGTCGAGCCAAGAGACGAGCTTCATAGACAGGGAAGATACAACTTTGGCAAAGCAAATTTTACAGGATTGAGAAACTTTTTTGAAAATGCGGATTGGAGAAAATTCAGAGAAACAAGAGAGATACAGAGGAAGTGGGATATCTTTCTAGACCTCTATAATTTGGGAGTGGAAAAATTTGTACCAAGAGTAAGAGGGAAAGAAAACAGGAAAAAGGAGTGGTTTAATAGAAGGTGTACGATAGCCAAAAAAGAGAGAGATAAGGCGTGGAACAATTGGAGAAAGAGAGGTAACGACAGAACAAAGGAAGAATATAAAAGAACAAGAAACGAATACACAAGAATACGTAGGGAAGAAGAAAGGAATTTTGAAAAAGGTATAATTGACAAATGCAAGGATGAACCCAAACTGTTTTATAGATTTGTTAATGGCAAACTGAAACAAAAGGAAGGAATCACCAAGCTGAAAGTAGATGGAGAGGTCTTTAATGATGCGGCAATGCAAGCAGAAATAATGAACAAACGTTTCCAGTCAGTTTTCACTAAAGAAAAGGAGCTTGTGGAAGGGGAGGGAGTGATTAGAAATGTTCCGGTGATGAAAGATATAAAAGTGGAGGTGCAGGAAGTGTATAAATTACTGGAAACTCAAGATGTAAGGAAAGCCCCAGGACCTGATGGAATTTCTAATTGGGTACTGAAGGAATGCAGAGAACAACTGGCGGATAAAATTCACAGCTTAATTGTATGCTCACTGGAAGAGGGGAAAGTGCCAAAAGAATGGAAGAGGGCAAATGTGGTACCAATTTACAAGGGAGGAAACAGGGAAGAACCCCTGAATTATAGACCAGTGTCTCTAACCAGCATGGTCGCAAAATTGTGTGAGAGAATCCTGAAAGACAGATGGATAAAATATCTGGAAGAGATGAATATTTTGGCTGAATGTCAGTTTGGATTCAGAAGTGGAAGGTCATGTGTTTCAAACTTGTTGAGCTTTTACTCAAGAGCGATTGATGTGGTACAGGAGAGAGATGGTTGGGTGGATTGTGTGTACTTAGACTTAGAGAAGGCCTTTGACAAGGTACCTCATAAGAGACTAATGTGGAAACTAGAATATATAGGAGGACTAAAGGGGAAACTTCTGGAATGGATGAGAGACTTTTTGAGAGACAGACAAATGAGGACAGTAATAAAGGAAAAGATGTCTGGATGGAGGGAAGTAACAAGTGGAGTCCCTCAAGGCTCAGTGTTGGCGCCAGTAATGTTCCTGATTTATGTAAATGATATGGTAGATGGAGTGAACAGTTATGCGAGTCTGTTTGCTGATGATGTAAAGATCTTGAGGAAGATAGAGGTTGAGGAGGATTGTAAAATACTGCAGGAGGATTTGGATAGGATACACAATTGGAGCCGGACGTGGGAAATGAAATTTAATGTAAAGAAATGTAAAATATTGGAAATGGGTAAAAGTACCAGGAGACCATCACTGAATTATTTTTTGGGTAATGAATTAATCACAAAAAGGAGAGAAGAGAAAGATTTGGGAGTGCTGGTCCAAGATACTTGTTTGTCACCAGAAAAGCACATTAACCCTTTAACCGCGGGTGTCATTCCAGAATGACGTTGCAAAAACTGGACCAAACCGCGGGTGTCATTCTCGAATGTTTGTGAATATTTTGAATACCCCGCGTTTTTTCCGTGCGCCAATTGTTTCAAGGGAGAGTAGCTATTAAGTTCTTTCACTCCAGCCGACCCCCACCTCCCTCTTCCCCCCCCTGGGGCCCCACCTCCCACCCCCTGGGCCCCCCTCCCCACCCCTGACCAAGCGCACATCAGTATCTGTCCAGCTGTGTGAGTGACAACACATGTTGATGTGGCAGTGAAGTGCAGGCAATTACAGTGCCTTTTACCTGTCTCAGTGAACACAGAGTGGGTGTTTATCGTATGTGCAGTGTTCATATATGTTTATAGTATTATTATCAGAATGTGATTGGCATTTGGTAATGGTGTGTGAGCGAAAAATAGTGATTACAACACCGCTGATGTGGCAGTGAAGTGCAGGCAATTACAATGCCTTTTACCTGCCTCAGTGAACACAGAGTGGGTGTTTATCGTATGTGCAGTGTTCATATATGTTTATAGTATTATTATCAGAATGAGGTTGGCATTTGGTAATGGTGTGTGAGCGAAAAATAGTGATTACAACACCGCTGATGTGGCAGTGAAGTGCAGGTAATTACAGTGCCTTTTACCTGCCTCAGTGAACACAGAGTGGGTGTTTATCGTATGTGCAGTGTTCATATATGTTTATAGTATTATTATCAGAATGAGGTTGGCATTTGGTAATGGTGTATGAGCGAAGGTAATGATGTGTGAGCGAAAAATAGTGATTTTACACCCCTCACTTCTAACGGCAATGCCCGTCCTGTGAAAGTCAACAAAGTCATGAAACCTACATCAATGGAAAGCTGAAGGTTAGTACTTTCTAATGGTACCTTATTTTTTTTCTCTAGCTTTATTCTGTGCAGAGTTATTAAGGTTTAAAGGTTTGTTTACATTTGGCTGAAACCCCCGCGGGAGAGGACAGTCAGACCAAAACAATACCCGCGGTTAAAGGGTTAACAAGATAGTTGGAGAGACTTATAAGCTCTTGACTAACATAAGAGTAGCATTTCATTATATGGATGAGGAAATGATGAAAAAATTGATAGTGGCCATGATCCGCCCCAGGTTAGAATATGCAGCGGTAGTGTGGTCCCCACACAAAAAGAAAGATATAAACAAGATTGAGAGAATACAAAGAACAGCAACCAAGATGGTCCCCAGTCTGACAGACCTGTCATACAGAGAGAGGCTGGAAAAACTGGATTTGCCTTCGTTAGAGGAAAGGAGAAAGAGGGGAGACATGATTGCGGTGTTCAGGACCATGGTGGGAGTAGATAAAATTGACAAAGAAGATCTGTTTGTATGGGATAAGAGAGCAACAAGAGGACATGGAATGAAATTGAAAAAGTCAAGCTGCTTGAAGGATATCAAGAAATATAGCTTTCCTTACAGAAGTATAGACTTATGGAATAGCCTGGACAAAGAGATCGTCCAGTCTAAAAACATAAACGAGCTTAAAGTTAAATTCGACTTATTGAGAAACAGCGACGGAAACCCACGAGCATAGTACATTCCGTGTATATCACAATTAGGTATATTCTTAAATATTTGGAACGACTTAGACAAAGAGGTGGTGCATGAGAAAAACATTCATGTGTGTAAAGGTAGACTTGATAAATGTGGATATGGAGACAGGACAACACGAGCATTGCTCAATTCCTGTATACTACAAATAGGTAAATACACACACACACACACACACACAGAAAAGAGGGTATAAAAAATATCAAAAATAATTGGAAGGTGGCATATACTAATGTTGATGGTTTGAAATCGGCAAGGCTAGAAGTCAACGATTTTTTGAGGGTACATGAACATGATGGTATGTGCTTTGTAGAGACCAAATTAAGAGAAGATATTGATGTTGATATGGGAAATGGTAAATGCAAACTGTGGAGAAGAGACAGAAAAGAAAAAACGGGAGGAGGGGTGATGACAGCAGTGAAGAACAACATAATGTAGATACCGTGGAAATGGGAGAAGGCAGGGCCGAAGTGATAAATATGAAATTAGGAACTGGAGAGAATAGCAAGAGAGATATGGCAGTAGTGTATGTTCCCCCTAAGACAGGAGCATGGAGTGATGATGAATACCAGGAAATGTTGTCAGACATGGCTAGCTATTTACAGAAAATGATTGAGAAAAGTAACAATATAATTTTAATGGGTGACTTCAATTGTAAAGAGGTGAACTGGGAGGAATGGGACTCAGGAGGCAGCGAAGATTCGTGGGGCACTACATTATTAAATATAACAACGAACAACGTGATGACGCAATGGGTCAAAGAAGAGACACGGTTCCGAGGTGAGGACACACCAGCAAGACTAGACTTACTGTTTACCAAAGAACCCAATGTAATAGAATCATTGGAGTATCTGTGTCCTATTGGAAAAAGTGATCATGTGGTCACTGAGTTCCAGATGATAACAGGTAACGTGGAGCCAAGAGACGAGCTTTGTAGGCAGGGAAGATACAACTTTGGGAAAGCAAACTTTACAAGATTGAGAAAATTTTTCGAAAATGCAGATTGGAGGAAATTCAGAGAAACAAGAGAGATACAGAGGAAGTGGGATATTATTCTAGCCCTCTGTAAATTGGGAGTGGAAAAATTTGTGCCATGAGTAAGGGAGAAAAAAAACAGAAAAAAGGAGTGGTTTAACCCCTACACCGCGGGCATGTTTACCAATGTTTTGCGTGTGCCGCGGGGTTATTCGGGCTCCGACAGACTCTCAAAAAATATTTGCCAAAAATCAGTTATTAGTCCTAGAATATTAAAATTACATATGCTTATGGCACATACCTTCAGCTTTCTCCTGGAATGTTTGTTGAGCCTTCGTCGGTTACCGTAGGACTTATGGAGACCTCTGAAGGTCCACTTTACACTTCCCGACAACCCATAATATGATTACCACAGTCAGATATTAACACTATAAACACTACTCTATGATTTTTAAGTAGTTTGGGATCCATACTCCAAAAAAAAAAACACCGTGAAAGCAATGAAAATTACGAGCGCGTCTGACCGTCGCACTTGCGCTAGTTCGCTCTTGGTACTCTGTCATTTATTATTCATAAAACCCCTCACACTTTATATTTCTATTACTATATAACACTTATATATATCTACAGTCTTAAACCAATAGGTATCCCTCAGTAGTATTAGTTTATTGTCACTGTAGGGATTCAATTTCTTTCAGTAAAATACGTAGCATTCACTTTCTCGTCCTGTATACTAGCATTGAGAGTGAATCTGTCACTTTCAGTTTCACTCACATGACTCATAGTATTCAGACATGCTAGAGTGAAACTTTCACTTTCATTACTCCTAGGGTATATACTCGTATTCTTATAATACTACTCATTTACATTTCTATTTACGTTCTCTTTTATTTACCTTATTTACATTTCTATTTTATTTACACTGTGTTATGCACTGTCACTTGAAGTAACTTATAAAACTATTTTCCACTGTTCACGTATATTCACATTCATTACTTTCACTTGCTGTTTACACGTTATTTACAATTCCACTTGCACTGTTTTACTCAATAGAAAGATCGTAGTCACTCTTTTATCAATTGTCAGCCCTTTACCCCTTTCCACACGAGGTTTAGTAGGGGGTAAAGGTCACAGGGCCCTTTGCATGGGGGTGAAAAAGTCCCTTAAGCTAGCAAGAGCGAACAGACATATCTCCACACTGGAAGATGAGAGTGAACTGATAAGGGTGGGCCGGGGTGGTGGCCTACCTAGGGAAATCAATACTCCCAAGTTAGCCTCTTAAAACAGCTATATATAGCAGTGAAATGATTGGCAGGAAATCTAGACAATACATTATAAATTAGGTAGTTCCAGGTGAATGTAAATATCAGTTAGGCTTCTCCCTTCCCTCCTAATATGTATATTTATTACGAAAATAGATTATACGGCATATTTCAAGGGGAAATAAACAGCGAAAATTAGCGAACGAGTGCACGTGAGGTGTTGTCAGGTGATTTTTAGCCAATTCCAGGTGTATGGCACTCTCACTTACCTTATTTCTTTCTTGTATATATTATTTGGTATAAGAATAGGGCATAGGGCTTATTTCAATGGATGAAATCAGTGAAAAATTCCAGGGAAGATTTACTTAGCGTAGCACGGCCGGGCAGGCGAGAGGATAGGGTAATGGAGGGGGGGTAGGGAGGGGAGTCAAGAGCGGGGAGAAATGGCTAAATTGTCAACAATGGATGGGAGTACAGATGAGATTAGGAGTGCTGACTAGTGTTGGACATTGGCAGTACTGATAGATGATACAAGCCCCCACTTGGAGGCCCGAGTGAATTCAAAATAACACAGAATCACAAAAGCGACGCCTCGCGGTATGATCCCTTGCTCCCAAGCATCACGAAAGTGACGCCCCGCGGTTAAGGGGTTAATAGAAGGTGTATAATAGCAAAAAAAGAGAGAGACACGGCATGGAACAATTGGAGAAAGAGAGGTAACAACAGAACAAAGGAAGAAAATAAAAGAACTAGAAATGATTACACAAGGATACGTAGAGAGGAAGAAAGGAATTTTGAAAATGGTACAATAGACAAATGTAAGGATGAACCCAAACTGTTTTATAGATTTGTCAGTGGCAAACTGAAACAAAAGGAAGGAATTACCAAACGGAAAGTAGAAGGAGAGGTCTACAAAGATGGGGCAATGCAAGCAGAAATAATGAACAAACGTTTCCAGTCAGTTTTCACTAATGAAAGTGAGTTTGTGGAAGGGGAGGGAGTGACTAGAAATGTAGTGATAAAAGATATAAAAGTGGAAGTACAGGAAGTGTATAAATTACTGGAAACTCAAGATGTGAGGAAAGCCCTAGGACCAGATGGAATCTCTAATTGGGTACTGAAGGAATGCAGAAAACAACTGGCGGATAAAATTCACAGTTCAATCGTATGCTCACTGGAAGAGGGGAAAGTGCCTCAAGAATGGAAGAGGGCAAATGTGGTACCAATTTATAAGGGAGGAAACAGGGAAGAACCCCTGAATTATAGTCCAGTGTCACTAACCAGCATGGTCGCAAAATTGTGCGAGAGAATTCTGAAAGATAGATGGATAAAATATCTGGAAGAGATGAATATTTTGGCTGAAAGTCAGTTTGGATTTAGAAGTGGAAGGTCATGTGTTTCCAACTTGTTGAGTTTTTACTCAAGAGTGACTGATGTGTTACAGGAGAGAGATGGTTGGGTGGATTGTTTGTATTTAGATTTGGAGAAGGCCTTCAACAAGGTACCTTATAAGAGACTAAGGTGGAAACTAGAACATATGGGAGGACTGAAGGGGAATCTCCTGGAATGGATGAGAGACTTTTTGAGAGACAGACAAATGAGGACAGTAATAAAGGATAGGATGTGTGGATGGAGGGAAGTAACAAGTGGAGTCCCACAGGGCTCGGTGTTGGTGCCAGTAATGTTCCTGATTTATGTAAATGATATGGTAGGTTGAGTGAACAGTTATGCAAGTTTGCTGATGATTCAAAGATCTTGAGGAAGGTAGAGGTTGAGGGGGATTGTAAAATGCTGCAGGAGGATCTGGATAGGATACACGATTGGAGCCAGACGTGGGAAATGAAATTTAATGCAAAGAATTGTAAAATATTGGAAGTGGGTGAAAGTACCAAGAGGCAATCATTGAATTATTTGATGGGTAATGAACCAATTACAAAAGCGAGAGAAGAGAAAGATTTGAGAGTGCTGATCCAGGACAGTTTGTCACCTGAAAAACACATTAACCAGGCAGTTAGAGTGACATATAAACTCCTGACTAATATAAGAGTTGCTTTCCATTATATGGAAGAGGAGATGATGAAATAATTGATAGTGGCCATGATTCGCCCCAGGTTAGAATATGCAGCAGTAGTGTGGTCCCCACACAAAAAGAAAGATATAAACAAGATTGAGAGAATACAAAGAACAGCAGCCAAGATGGTCCCCAGTCTGGCAGATCCGTCATGTAGAGAGAGGCTGGAAAAGCTGGATTTGCCTTCCGTAGAAGAAAGGAGAAAGAGAGGAGACATGATTGCAGTGTTCAGGATCATGGTGGGAGTAGATAAAATTGACAAAGAAGATCTGTTTTTATGGGATAAGAGAGTAACAAGAGGACACGGAATGAAACTGAAGAAACCAAGTTGCTTGAAGGATATCAAGAAATATAGTTTTCTTTATAGATGTATAGACCTGTGGAATAGCCTGGACAAAGAGATTGTCCAGTCTAAAAACTTAAACGAGTTTAAAGCTAAATTTGACTTACTGAGAGACAGAGACGGGACCCCACGAGCGTAGCTTATTTCCTGTATATCACAATTAGGTAGATACACACACACAGAGCATTAGCATTCCTACACTCCCTTTTTGTACTCCACAAGTACACAGTGCAAATATATTTAGCCAGAGATCGAAGAGTGGCAGTAGCCAGAGTGTAGAGACTTTGGAAGATCCAGATTTGGGAACACCAGCAACTTTGATTGTTGCTTGTTTTCATGCTTTGAAAAAAGTACAGTGTAAAGATTTATGAGGATAAAGAATGGGGGCTCATATCAGTACTCCCAGTCAGCTGAGTTTTCATCAGTGAAAGATGGTGATGTACAGTAGGTGAGAGCTTGTGTTTCAGAAAATTATGGAAAAGGTGTCACACATTAGTACAGGACATCACATTTTGTTATTATCAGGAGGTGCTGGTGGTAGTGTAGTGGTAAGGATGAAGGTAGTGTCTGGGTAGAGGTGATGATGGTAGTGAAGGATGTATTTGGGTGGTGGAACTGTTTGTTTTTAAAAAAATTAAATGTCAGAGTCCTGTTGCAGTCTTTTTCAGATACTATTGAAGTAAAAAGATCAGTGTAGACTATTATAATTGCTTTATAATAGCTATATCGTATTTGTTTAGTGTTCATAAACGAAATTTATATATATTTTCACAGCGACATGTGGCACGTCACCATGGGGAGGACATGCATGATCGCCCTGCCTCACGCAGTGGAGGCTCTGCAACCTCATCAGTTGGAGGGGCGTCATCAGCTGCTTCCACCCCATCACCCCGTCCCCCATCATCCTTGCCCTCACCAAGGCCACTTTCCAATCCTCTCCTCTCGCTGGTTGGGGGAAAGTTGGCCTGCCTGTACTGCTCACGAGATGGTTTCCCCTCTCTGGAGGCATTACAGCTTCACCTTCAGTCAACACATGGTATGAAAAACTTACTCCAGACACGTTTAAAAACAGTTAATCCTTATTTAAAGTTGTTTCACTAGTTTATTTGATTATTAAGATGCTTTTGTTTCATTATCAAGTTCTGTTGAATTAAGAATGAGGATGAGTAGCTCCATGAGGAATTAACCAGAATCATGTCTCTCTTAAAGCTGTTTTGCTTGCAACAGCATTTTGTCTCCACTTACTCTGGATTACTAAGTTAGGACTGAGTATCATGAGTAGTACATAATTTTTTATAACCATATTTTACACTTAACTGACACATTAACTATTTAGGTTTGAACCACCTCCCTCAGAGAATGCACAAAATTAGCCTAAGTTGAAAGTGTATTTTTTTTTTCTCTCTCTCTCCTGTGGAAGTGAAGACATACCAAACTATCACAGGCAATACTGTACCTGCTACCTCTTTTGGAAAGTGATGTTCAAAAATAATCATCGGAAGCAATTATTGAGACCCATGGTCCTGTAGAGAAAACTGATAAAGGTCCAGTAGAAGTTTGAACATTTTTATTTGAAATTTAGAACCTTGGTTTTTACAGCGTTATAAGAGTATAGCTGTATTCACTACAGCTGCTGAAAAATGTTGCTTTTTAATTGGGCTAATGAGTGTGTGTTAATGTAAAGATGTATAAAACCCCATACCTGTATATTTGTTTCTCTTGGGAAATGAAGACATTGCACAAGCAACAATTTTTAATGCTTTATTTAATATTGAATTGTATACAAAGACTACTAGAAGGTTTATAGAGATACATTTCTCTAAGTATGTGTACTGTTAAGAACTGCTGTCTTGTTTTGTGATTGTATGTTACATACGTGTTTGAATAGAATGACTGTAGGGAGTTTCACAAAATTTTTTCTTAACCGAACACACTTCATAATCCTATGTTAAGAATTTTAGAAGGCATTGATCTTAGCATGAATCAGAGGAGAGAGAAATTTCACTTCCAGTTCCCTTTCCTCCACCCTCTCCCTTTCTCTGTTGAGACCTGTGAAGTTACATGAAAATCATGAGTGATGGGTAGTAGGGTTCACCACATTCTTACACCATTAGAAGAAGGTTTTCAGCCACCTTTACTCAAGAAGCCATGTCATCTTTTTGTAACAAGCAGGTGTATATGAGAATTTATTTTTCTTTCCTCCAGAAGTGATCAGTGTAACCCATAAGGTCTGTCTATCTATCTATTGCCAGACCCCCCAATCCCGTACGGGGTGGCCACAAACAAATCGCCTTCACGTCGTCCTGTCCCCTGCCATTTGACTGACCCGCACCCAACTCACACCCCCCTCTCTCATATACCTCTCCACTCCATCCCTCCATCTCATCCTCGGCCTCCCCTTCCCTCTCCCCCCTCCACCTCACTCACATACACTCTCCTCGTCAGTCTCTCACTCTCCATCCTCTCCACGTGGCCAAACCACCTCAGTGTGTTCCTCCTAATGCTTCCTGTCACATCCACATCCACACTACAACACTCCTTTATATCCTCATTTGTCAGCCTGTCTCTCCATGTGACTCCACAGGCTCCTTTTAAATAACTCATTTCCACTGCTCTCACTCTTGACTTGTGTCCTTCCAACAATGTCCAAGCTTCACTTCCATACATTAGAGTTGGTATCACAACACTGTCATGTAGTAACTTTTTCACTTCCATGCTCACTTCCCTGTTTCTTATCACTGCTTTCAAGGAACCAGCAACCCACCCTTCAAACTTCCATCCTTACTCATCACAATACCCAAGTACTTAAACATACTCACATTTTCCATTTCCTCGGTATCCAACCTCACTGTACATTCACTGACTTCACCTCTCTCAAAGACCATCACTTTACTCTTCCCTTTCTACATTCATCTTTAGAGTCCGTTTCTTACACACCCTCCCAAACTCATCCACCAAGCCTTGCAGCTCCCTTTCGTCTTCACTCAACGACACAGTATCATCTGCAAACAACAGTACAGGGAGTTTCCAAACATTACGCTCTCTCACTAGGGTCAGTCCAACATCCACTGCCCTACCTTGTATCTCTTTTATAATCCCATCCATGTACAGATTGAACAACCACGGAGACATGACACATCCCTTTTTCAACCCAACCTTCAAGGAGAAAAATTCACTTAGTTCACCATCCACATGCACTGCAGCCTTAGCACCATCTTACATACTCTTCACAGCATTCAACAACTTCCCATGTACTCCATATATTCTTAATACTTTCCACAATCCTTGTCTATCCACCCTGTCATATGCTCTCTCCAAATCCATGAAAGCCACATACTACTTTCCCTTCTCAAGAAACTTTTCCACTAAATATCTAAGAATGAATATCTGATCTACACAACCTCTTCCCTTCCTAAAGCCTCCCTGTTCTTCTCCAACTAATTCCTCTGTTATTTTTCTAACTCTGTCAATAAGTATCCTACCACACACTTTTCCTGTTACACTAAGAAGACAAATGCCCCTTTGATTACCACACACATCTTTTTCTACTTTTCCTTTGTACACGGGAATAATTATACCTGACTTCCAATCCTCCGGGACTCTACCTTGCTCCCAGGCCCATCTGCACATCTTCCACATCCATTCTATTACTATGTCTTCCTCATGCTTCAGCATCTCACCACACACTCCATCAATTCCTGGGGCTTTCCCCAATTTGACTCTCTTCATTGCTTCCACAACTTCTATCCTACTGATTTCTTCCTGTCTTCTCATCTCCCTCCTTCTCCTAGCCATTCTCCAGCCACTTATAGTCACATTACTTCCATTCTCTATGTTCAACAGTTCCTTAAAATGTTCTCTCCATCTGCTCACTTTTTCCTCCCCTTTCCACTAGTAATCTACCATTTTTATCTTTCACTCCCCTGCTAGCTTCAAGGCCATCCTGTCTTACTCTCATCACCTTTTTCCAGAACATTTTCTTACAGTCCCTCCACTTTACACTCAAATTCCTTCCAAATTCCTTATCCAGTCTCTTCTTACTCGCTCTTACTAATCTTTTCACCTTTCTCTTCCTTTCTACCTATAGCTCTCTCTTCCACCACTCATCTTCTTCCATGCCCCTATTTCTCATCCATTCATTGTATGCTTTCTTCTTTAGTGCCACAGCCTGTCTCACCTCTTCATTCCACCACGCTGTTCCTTGCACCCCCCTTCGTCTTCTCTTCACCCCACACATCGCATAACATGCTGAACATATTTCTTGTGTGAATATCCTGCACACACCTTCCACATCCCCCATCTGGTCCAATTCATATTTCCCCAGTCGTTCCCCCACTTCTCTCCCATATTCTGCCTCTTTCTCATCCTCTTGTAACCTTTGCACTCTCCTTGCAACTACTCCTTCCCCCAGTCCTTCCCTTCTTCTATTTCTCCATCTTGCTTGGAACTTGATTCTGGCCACAACCAAGTAGTGATCAGAGTCCACTCCCCCTACCTCTATAAGTTCTTGCATCTATTATACATCTTCGCATCCTTTCATCCACACACACATAATCAGTCATTGCATTCCTTTCATTCAGTTCACCACCCACCCTCCTCATCACTCGCCATGTATACCTGTGAATCATTTTGTGCCTGAAGAAGGTATTGGCTATCACCAACCCCATTCCAGCACAAATGTCCACTGACATACTGTCATTCTCATCTGTCTCAGCAGGCACACCCCACTCACCAACTATTCCATCCACCTTCACATTCCCCATCTTACCATTCATATCACCAATCAAAAACACTCCCTCATTCCTTCCAAACTTTTCCATGCACACTTCCACATTTGTCCAGAACTCTTTTCTCACTCTGCTTGCACGATCTTGAGTTGGTGCATACACACAGAATGTTGAAGGAAGGGTAGTGGTGAACAGTGAGGATATTAAAGATGCATGGAGAGAGCATTATAACCGGTTGTTGAATGAGGAGTTTGACTGGGACAGGGAAGGTTTGGAGCCAGCAGATCCAGTGTCTGGCCATTGGCCTTTGATTGATACTGCTACTGTGAGTGAGGCAATAGGCAGGATGAGGGTGGGGAAGGCAGCAGGTGTGTCTGGGTTGACTGCCGAAATGTTGAAGGCCTCAGGCGATATAGGAGTGAGTTTAGTCACTGACCTGATAAATAGGATTATTTATGAGTGTGTTGTCCCAGATGATTGGCTGAAGAGTGTAATTGTAAATGTATATAAAGGGAAAGGTGATGCCTTGGAAAGAGGAAATTATAGAGGTATAAAGCTTTTAGATCAGATAATGAAGGTAATGGAGAGAGTTTTAGAAGGTATGATTAGAGAAAGAGTGAATATTGATGAGATGCAGTTTGGGTTTATGCCAGGTAGGGGGACCACTGATGCCATATTCATTGTTCGACAGCTTCAGGAAAAATATATTGGTAGGAGAAGGGATCTTTATTTTGTTTTTGTTGATTTGGAAAAGGCCTTTGACAGAGTCCCTAGAGAGGTGGTGAAGTGGGCATTGAGAAAGCTTGGCTTGGAGGAGTGGCTGGTTAGGGTGGTTATGGCCATGTATGTGGGTGCTCACACCCAGGTGAGAGTGAATGGAGATTTGAGTGATGAGTTTTCCGTGAATGTTGGTGTGCATCAGGGGTCAGTCTTGAGTCCCATGTTGTTTATCATGGTACTTGAAGCCCTTTCATGTGACTTTAGAAACGGACTCCCGTGGAAGTTGTTATATGCTGATGATTTGGTGTTGATTGCAGAGAATGAAAGGGAGGTGGAGGAAAGGTTTAGGAAGTGGAGAGATGGTATGGGGCAAAAGGGTTTAAGGGTAAATGCAGATAAAACAAAAGTGATGATATCTAGGGTTGGTGGCGGTACTGTCAAAGATGAGGGAGAGTGGCCATGTGCAGTTTGCCACAAGGGCGTGGGAAGCAATTCCATCTTGTGCGGTGTGTGTGATAAATGGCTGCATAAGAGATGTAGTGGTATCAGAGGTAGACTGCGAGATAATGCTGATTTTATGTGTACGGCGTGTTGGGGTGAGCAGGTGGAGATTGTCAGACGTGAAAGGATTGAACTTGCAGGTGAATCTCTTGAGTGTGTGGAAGAGTTTTGTTATTTGGGAGACATGTTGTGTGCTGGAGGTGGGGCTGGAGCTAGCTCTGTGGCTAGGGTGAGAAGTGGTTGGAAGAAGTTCAGGGAGCTCTTGCCTCTCCTGACATTGAGAGGGCTCTCCCTACGTGCTAAGGGGTCTTTGTATGCAGCATGTGTTAGGAGTGTAATGCTGTATGGCAGTGAGACCTGGGCAGTGAGGGAGGAAGATATTCGCCAGCTCAGACGTACAGAAATGACAATGATTTGGTGGATGTGCAGTGCGTCCCTGCGTCCAAGGCCTGGAGGGGCTGGGTTTACAATGGAAGAGTTGAGAGGTAGGATGGGACTGGAGTGTATTGGTGTTGTGATGAGGAGAGGTAGATTGAGGTGGTTTGGACATGTGGAGAGGATGGGGGATGATAATTGGGTGAGGAAGGTGGGAAGTGTTAATATTGGGGGTGGGGTTATGAGGGGTAGACTGAGAAAGACATGGAACGAGGTCATTAAGTGTAACCTTAGGGTTAAGGGACTGAACAGGGAGGCTGCAATGGATCGTGTAGTGTGGAGAGCCGCCATTAGGTGACCAGGGCCAACACATGCAAGCATGTTGGAGCCTTTAAAAATGAACAAACAAACAAACGAACAATCACCCACATTTGTATTCCAACTTTCAATCTTACCCTCACAATCCTAGAGCCAACTGATCCATACTCTCTTATGTTCTACTTCCATCTTTTACTCGCAACAATACACACTCCTTCTTTTGCCCTCTCATTCTCACCTATTCCTGCACATAAACCCCATCCATACTCCCATTCTCTCACACTCTCTCCTCCACATTTAGTTTCAGTTACTCCACATACATCCACGTTCACACCCTCAAGCACCTGAACAATCTCTCTCTCTCTTTCACCTCATCATTCGCACCCCTTACATTCCGTGTCACGATCCATACCATGTCCATTGTCCGGTCCTTGGTCATCATCTTTTGGTCAGTCCTTGTCTGAGGCTTCTTGTTCGTCTTTTTAGTTAACTGTTTTCTGGGGAGGGGCGCTAACCCTCTGCTTGGCATACTGGAAATTATTAGGCTTGTCACTCAGTGTAAAGCTACCTGAAAATGAAAGGAGAGTAATAAATAAGTGACAGGAATGATGGGAGAAACAGGAAGAGAGGAGGGCAGACACAGAAAATGAATAATAAAGGTGAAGTAAGGAGTAGGCAGCACTACATCAAGTGAGTGGATGATGGTTGCCACCACCTACCACAAGATCATACCTGATATTTACTGTATTGTGGTAAAACATACAATCTCTAGGAAAATCATTGGGTATAAAAAGGTATTAGAGTGTACAAAGTGGCAAATAAGTGGTCATCACTTACCGCAACAGAGGATGGAGCGATGCTTGGGCATCAGGAAAAGGTGTATCCGAGGCTGAGGGGTTAGAGGAGAGGAAATGAGCAGTGTCTCTAACCTCACAAGGGATGAGGCTAGGCCTTGAACCCCTGAAAGTAGCTTCCCCCATCGATTAGCAAGGCCAGTTTCTGAGATTTTCTCTTGCAAATCAGTTTCATTCACTCTTAACAGGAATCAGGGTAGGGTTTATGTCTCCACGTAAATGATGAAATTCACAAATGGAACCCACGTAATAGGAGGGGTTACTGAAGGTAAATAATGAATAAATTACTAAATGTCATCACATAGCAGTATGTCTTCAGTTTGTGTTTTTAAATTATCACTTTGTTCATAAGATTGACCTAGGCTGGTGGTACATGCTGTGTAGGGTGCCATAGTAAGAATGTTTGATCATGCCCACCTCCAAGCAGTTTTGTGCAGGTTGAGGTCTTCACTAATTTGAATACGGTTATCTGGAGGTAGCTACACTGACCAAAAGTGATGTCACTGTACTGAAGAGAAGGGGTTAACAACGTCCAACTGTTGGACTGCATACAGGATCATAGCAGTGAAAAGGTTAACTACTATCTATCTATCTATTGCCAGACACCATAATCCCATAAAGGGTGGCCATTTGACACTGAGTTAGTTGTTTTACAGGGAGGGGCACCAACCCTCCACCAACCACTTGTTGACACGTAGGGAGCACGTATGGTTTGGTTATATGGTTACCACCCAGCGTTGTAAATGGTTTCTTGGCTTACAGGAAACCATTTGGCTTGTCACTCAATGTAAAGCCACCTGTAAAGGAAAGAAAAAGAATAAGAAGTGACAGGAAAGATAGGAGAAATAGGAAGAGAGGAGGGCAGGCATAGAAAAAGAATGATAAAAGCTAAGGAAGTATGCAGCACTACATCAAGTGAGTGGATGATGGTCGCCACCACCTACCACAAAAGAACATATTACATAATGCCTGACATACTGTACTGTGTAGTGTTAGTGTCCAGTGAAGGCCAGAGTTTCGTAACACTGTAAAAATATTAAAATTAGAAATGTTGTGATGTAGAAAAATCCTCATTGGAACAGTATTCATTAAATTGGGAGTGGAGTTTGATAAATTAAGAAATTTGCCTCACAACCACATATATCTCTATTTCATCAAGTACTGTATTTACTATGAGAAGTGAAGGAAGTTTTGTGAAGGTGCTCTGTCAGTGCATTCAAAGTGGTAAACCAAAAAAATCATAACAGGAGGCAAGTAAAATCAGCATCCCAGAGATTAGAGTTATTACTTTTTTCATAGTGGGATTAACTAATTAACTTGTTTGATATGATTTTCAGGCTCTGCGTTGAATGGTGAAGTGCGAGATATGACGTCAGTGCTTGGATTACCAACTTCCCTGGGAGCAACGTTGGGTACAGGCAACCTTCCAACATCTCTTACCACTCCTTTGGGTCCAGGATCCTCACGAGGAGTGAGCTGTGAGCTATGTGGTGCACGAGTGGGCAGTGTTGCAGCTTTGCAGCGGCACGTTGTCACCTCGCACACCTTCACGGATCTCTTAGCCCGAGCAGCTGAGGGAGTATTCTGTGCACAGTGCCTCCTGCCCTTCAGTAACCCAGGTGCTCTTGCAGAACACATAAAGTTGGTTCATGCTGGACCAGTCCTATCTGCAGTGCTCAATAAACGCCCGCCCTCACCTCCTAGTGACACACCTACAGATCTCAGTAAAAAGTCTCGACATGATAATTTAACTTCAGATCTCCCAGCATCCACCCTGCTTTGTAGCCAGTGTAATGCACCATTTACAAACTTTGAATCTTTCCGAAGACACCTGAAATCACATCTAGATGGAACAGAATTGACATCCAGTGGCACAACATCCCAGCTAGCTTGCCCTGAATGCCGGCTGCCTTTGACATCAGAAACCTCATTAGAGACACACTTGGCATCACACCTAGGTGTAACTTCTACAGAGTATGGTTGTCAGGCTTGTTTAAAGCTGTTTTCAAAACCTGATGAATTACAAAAACACCTCATGGACATTCATGCACATCACCTTTACCGTTGTGCTTTATGCAAAGAGATGTTTGACTCGAAAGTGTCTATCCAAGTTCACTTTGCTGTTAAACATAGTAATGAATGCATTGTACACAAGTGTACACGATGTTCACTAATATTCAGATCACAAACAGAATTTGAAGGACACATACGGGGGAGCCACATGCGACGTGGGCAAGGTGGGGGTGAAAGTGGTTGTGGTGGGAGTATAGGTGGATCTGGGGGCTCCTATCGCTGCCTCCTGTGCACCCTCAGTCTGAGCTCAGAGGCAGAGTTGGCTGCTCATGTGTCTACTCACCAGCGTCAGTTCCAGTGTTCCCTTTGTGATGATGCTTTCCATGTAGAATTTCTACTTGACAAACACATGCAAACTCAGCACAATTCTGAATTAAATGGAAATGTACCTCAGCCTGAAAATCTGGCAAAGCCACGTCGCAGCCCACTAAAAAAAGACTTACGGTGTGATATTTGTGATGCTGAGTTCTCCTCAGACTCCACTCTTGTAAATCACAGAAAACAAGCTCATAACATTAAGAGTGGGTCAGTTGGCATAACAGCAAAAGTGGCTGCTGCATCACTGAGCCTCTTTTGTGCATACTGCAGTGAGGTGTGTAAGTCTCGAAGTGATCTTGAGGCTCACATGAAATCGCACCAGGGTAACGGTGGTCGTCATAAATGTAATATTTGTGATGAACTGTGTCCATCAGCTGCTCTTCTTGCTCAGCATAAGCTTACCCATGTTAAAGTAGTGTCAGGAAGTGCATGTGCAGTGTGTCGTGAGCCACTAACATCCGAGCAGCAGTTTACAAATCACCAAAATGATCACCACCCTGCTCCACTACCCCAGCCATGTGTGGTGTGCAGACAAACACTTGTTACTGATATGGAAGTTAGTGTTCATGCAAGGTTTCATGCCGCACAGGCAGCTCAGGCAGCTGCAGCTGCATCTATAGCATCAAGTGTTTATAGTAGTGGTGATCTGTTGCCTCCTTCAGCTTCTGTCATAACCACTGCAGTCACAGCCTCCACTATAACTACTAATAGTAGCAATAATGGTAGGAACAGCAGCAGTCCACGACAGTCCCCATCTTTACGATGCTCAGAGTGCCACTTGAAACTTGAAACTGTAGAGGAGGCAGAGACCCATGCTGCCATTCACCACCACCAACAACATGGCTTTGGTCGTTCTCAAGCATCTTCATCCCGTACATATCAGTGTATTAAATGCCAAGAGAGCTTTGCCTCCGAAGCCGAAATAGAAGCTCATGTTGCCTCTCATCTCCTCCATGAGGGATCAGTTCATGAGTGTCATTTGTGCCGTGCCACCTTTGACACTCCTCTACGTCTACAGTGTCATCTTATCGAGCACACATTTGAGGGGTGTGGAAGCTTCACCTGCTACATGTGTTCCTCTGTCTTCACTACTGCATCCAGACTCCAGCAACACATGGTAGAACATGGCCTCAGTGCTCGTCCATATGACTGCCACCACTGCCATCAACGTTTCTTTTTCCGTGCTGAACTAGAAAACCATGCACTAACTCATCCAGAGGCATCAGAGGGTGGCTGTCGCGAGTGCCTGGCAAGTTTCCCAGATCTGCTTCGGCGAAGTATGAGGCGTCAAACCTTTTCTGGCATTGGTGCAAGTCAACATGTGGGATCACATGCAATGCCACCACAGTGCAAAACTGACTCCAGATCAGTACTTCCAGCCTCACCATCCATCCCTCATTCAGAGGCTGAAATAGATGTAGGACCAGCCAATGGGCACACTACATCTACGACAGAATCTGTAGATGAATAGGTCAGCTCCTAAAACTTGCGACAACATACGAGGTCTGTCCAAAAAGAAACTGAACTTTTTTCAAAGCACACCAGCTAGCTGGCTTAGCATGATTGATGAGCACTGTGTAGCAGCGACTTTTAGCTTTAGTCTAACACTGGCTGCATAATGTCACATCACTTGGTTGTCAAGGTACACATGCTTGAGTAAACGTGTATTTAGTGCAGTTTGCGAATTTTCTGGTATCGTCTGAAATCATCGAACTTCCAGTATGGATTTTAACTTTGGAAACCAAAAAAGTCTGCAGGGGCCAAATCTGGAGAGTAGGGTGGCTAGGCGACGACAGTCAACTTGTGCTTTGCCAAAAAATCATGGAGAAGGAGTGATGTGTGACCAGGTGCATTGTCATGGTGCAGCATTCAGGTTTGGCTAGTCCATGCTTCAGGCATCTTCCTTCCCACTGTCACGCTCAGACACTTCAGGACGTCCAAGTAAAACTCCATGTTGACTGTCTGATAACATGGAACAAACTCATGATGAACAACACCCTTCCAGTCAAAGATGACGATCAACATCACCTTCACATTTAAGCGATTCTGACTTTTTTTTTCTTTTTTTTTTTAAATAATCGCATGATTACTTTTCAAACCATGGCAATGACTGCTTTTTTGTGTCAACATCGTAGCTGTACACCCATGTTTCATCACATTAACATTTTTCAGAAAGTTTTCATTAGCATTTGAACAAACAACTCCTGACTGGCTGTGACATGGTGCTCTTCTTTCTTTTGTCAGCAGATGTGGCACAAATTTTGTGGCAACACAATGTATCTTCGTTTTTTGTGTTAAAATCGTGTAGCACAAACTTTTGCAGATGCCTGCTTCTTTGGAAACTTCACTGACAGTCAAGCAATGATTTTCATGGATCAGAGCACACATTTTCTCAACATGATCGCTGCCTCTTGATGTGGAAGGCCATCCATATTTGGGATCGTCTTTGGTAAATGTTATTCCTGATTTCAGTTGCTACAACCACTTGTGGAATTGCTTATACTCAAACAATCCTCCCCATAAGCCTGTTGCATTATCTGAAAAGTCTCTTTTTAAGTTTTTCCTAATTTGAAATAAAATTTCATGCAAACATGGTGATCTTCAGTATATTTTGTGGTTCAGCATTCAGCAGAACACCAAGTGGACTAAATACACGTTTGCTCAAGTGTGTGTACTTCAATGACTAAGTGACATGGCATGATGCAGGTAGTGTTAGATTGTCGCTGCACAGCACTCCTGTCATGATTGTGCTAAGCTGGTTAGTTGGTGCACTGTTTAAAAAGTTTGGTTGCTTTTTGGACAGACCCCGTATGTCGTATTATAAACTAACGTGTTAGGCTTGAACTGATTTATTATAGTTCATAATGATTGTATGACAAACAAGAATTTTTTTTTTTTCCTTTGGGTGATGGATTGTTGCACATTTTTTCAAAGATGTAATGATTACAGTCGAACTGTAGTTGGATTGAGTAAAAAGTAGCTCTGCAGACATTCATGGCTAGTTTTATGGAGTGGTTGGGTAGTTTCACCTGTACTAATTCTCTTGGGGAATTGATCGAGAGGTGGTTAACCTCACAAGGAAATTGAAGTACAAAGTTTTTTTTTTTTGTTTATGTATATATGAAATGTACCCTTAGCTTCACTTCCCTTACACTGAGATGAACTAAGAAGTATTGTATATGTATTAGTAATTGTAGTTGCAGTGAAAGTAAGGCTTGTTACTTCATCTCACAGTTGTATGTAGTAGAAATTTTTGAAGCAAATTTTTATTTGGTACCAGTGAATTACATCTGGTCAGATTGTTGCCTATTTGTTAAATGTAATAAATTTATTTGTTCTACAGGGTATTTACAGTTTTTCTGTAAATAGCATTTATTTATCACTCCTTCATCTTAAGAACCAAGTTTTCATAAAAGTTGGCAGGTAGATGTTTTGAACTTTCTGAATCATCATATTTTTCCAATACAGTAATTATGCTCAGTATTGTCGTGTTATCACTTTTTGATAATATCTGGTGCTGGGAATTTATTATTATTATTATTTTTATTTTTATTATTATTATTTTATTGTTATAACAATTATTATAATTTCATTTTCTTGATGTTGTACACATTAAGGCTCTGGACCAAAAGCTGTAATGTAGATGTTTTTCATATTTTGTGGAAGATTAGTGTGAATAACTTAAAAACTTGCATTTATTTAAAATAATGATTCAAGTGGAATCCTGTTGTATAGTAAGTGGAATAAAATTTCACTGAAATATGTCATCTACTAACTTGAATACCTGTAAGTGTGTTCATGATCAGAGAATGATGGTAGGTGGTGGTGACCATCATCCACACACCTGATGTAGTACTGCCTACTTCTTACCTTACCTTTATCATTCTTTCCCTGTGTCAGACCTCCTCTCTTCCAATTTCTCCCAACTTTCCTGTCACTACTTATTACTCATTCTTTCCTTTTCAGGTGACCCCCCCCCCCCCCCCATATTTACTTGCTCGTTGTTGTTGTGGGGGGCTTCGGAGAAGTTGATTAGGACTTCATGTGTAGGGGAGCTATTGCAGGATACCTTACGAACTCCAAGATGTGTGGAAGTCTGGTTGCTAGGTGGTTGCTGCACTTTCATCTCCACGCTGCTCTACTCTCTCCCCTTTCCATGGGTCCCTGTTGTTGCCCCAGCTAATTTTGCAAGGCTCTTCTACTATTGCATCTTCCTTCCTTTTATCCTGTCCTCTTTGTTCTATATTTGGCCGTACATAGAGTGGAATTTTCCACATTCATGAAAATTTTCACCAATGGCCTAGAGCAAGTTGCAATAGGAAAGATTAGGGTGTGCCTGTGGGCTATTGGTTTGGCCAATTGTTGGGATCATGGTGGTTCAGCACCACCCCAGTGTGTGGACTTCTGTGGAGGCAGACCTCTGCAGGGGCGGAACTGATGCTGAACTGCAGCTTCTGGATCCCAGGTTGCTTTTGTTTATTGGTAGGACTTTCAGCCAATAGCCAAAGGCCCATCATCATGCTCTCCCATATGGTGTTGCTATCCCTTTTAGGGTAGGGTAGGGAGTGCATACTTGAAGCTTGATCCCTACTTGGGTTGTTGGCCAGGCCTCTAGACTCCGGGTTCCACCCAAATGATCCTTTCTTTTTCAACCGTCACGATGAGCTTTTTCCTTCCTAGCGAAAATTATGGCAATAAAGAGGGAGAATAGGGATGTCATGGGTGAGCAGTGTGGGAAGAATGATGAAGGAAAGGTAGCGGTGAACAGTGGCGATATGCAAGATGCCTGGAGAGAGCACTACAACCGGTTGTTGAAAGAGGAATTTGACCGGGACAGGGATGATTAGGAGCCAGCAGATCCAGTGTTTCTCCCTTGGCCTTTGACTGGTGCTATTTCTGTGAGTAGGGCAATAGGCAGGATGCAGGTGGTGAAGGCAGCAGGTGTGTCTGGGTTGACTGCTGAAATGTTGGAAGCCTCAGGAGATATAGGAGTGGGGTTAGTCACTTTTGGTATTACTATATGAGTGTGTTGTCCCAGATGATTGGCTGAAGAGTATAATTGTAAATGTGTACAAGGGGAAGGGTGATGCCCTGGAAAGAGGAAATTGTAGAGACAAAAAGATTTTGGACTAGATAATGAAGGTAATGGAGAGAGTTCTAGGAGGTATGATTTGGACTTGATAATGAAGGTAATGGAGAAAGTTCTAGGAGGTATGATTAGGGAAAGAGTGAATGTTGATGAGATGCAGTTTGGGTTTATGCCAGGCAAAGGGACCACTGTTGCCATATTCACTGTTTGAGTGAATATTGATGAGATGCAGTTTGGGTTTATGCCAGGCAAAGGGACCACTGTTGCCATATTCATTGTTTGACAGCTCGAGGAAAAATATATAGGAACAAAAATGGAAGTTGACGAGGTTGGGGAAACGACGAGCTCGAGCTGGCTGGATGAACGTTGTGAGAAGTGGATGATCAGGACTTTGGCACCCCTTTTTAATGTGGCAGCATCCAGATTGACTCTATCGAATACGTTTATGTGAAGCTACAGATGTGGTGAATGTTTTTGGTGTATCTGATAGAACCAGGATTCCAGAGGCTTGAATGATGAGTGAGTGGAAGCGTGGCCCATTGGACTGGGCAAATTTGGCCTGTCTGGACATTGCTGCTCCTCATCATGCCCTAGGGTGGGAAAGGAGGTCCGGATGATGATGACAAAAATGGAACTGTATGTGGTCTTTGTTGATCTGGAGAAGGCCTTTACAGAGTCCCTAGAGAGGTGGTGAAGTGGGCAATGAGAAAGCTTGGGATCGAAGAGTGGCTGGTTAGGGTGATTGTGGCCATGTATGTGGGTGCTCATACGCAGGTAAGGGTGAATAGAAATTTGAGTGAGGAGTTTCTGCAAATGTTCTGTGCATCAAGGGTCAGTCTTGAGCCCCTTGTTGTTTATTATGGTACTTGAAGCCACCCTCTCACGTGACTTAATTCAGACGTGGACTCCTGTGGGAGATGTATGCTGTTGATTTGGTGTTGGTTGTAGAGAATGAAAAGGAGGCAGAGGAAATATTTAGGAAATAAAGAGATGGTATGGTGCCCAAGGGTTTAAGAGTATCGTCATCATCCCTACCACCGTCTACTCCTGTGTTGCCCATGAGGAGCATATACGGTCTAGGCAAGTTGGTCCTGACATCTAAGATGAGAGTGACCAGCCAAACTCATACCTGAGTTGCATTATGTGAGTAATAAACCCCTACCATCCCTAGGATATAAACCTGCACATGCCATGAATGAATTTGGAACAGTGTGTAGGAGGAGGAAGCTGAAAGTTAATGTAAACAAAAGTAAAGTTATGGTGTTTGAGAGGAATGAAGTCACAGAGTGTGCAGTGAGGTTGGATGGTGGGGATATGGAGAATGTGAGTGCATTCAAGTACTTGGGTAGTGTGATGAGTAAGGATGGAACTTTGGGGGATGAAGTACGTGAAAGCGTACAGCAGGGAAGAAAGGTTGTTGGTACACTGAAAGCAGTGATGAGAAATAGGGAGGTGAGTATGGAAGTTAAGAAGGCACTGCATGATGGTATTGTGATCCCTACCCTGACGTATGGAAGCGAGGCGTGGACCATGCAAGAGGGGAAGAAGTCAAGAGTGAGAGCAATGGAAATGAGTTACTTGAGAGGAGCATGTGGAGTGACGTGGAGGGACAGGTTGACGAATGAAGAAGTGAAGGAACGTTGTGGGGTAGATGTGGATGTGGTTGAAAAGATTAGGAGAAATACACTGAGGTGGTTTGGACATGTGGAGAGAATGGAGAATGAAAGACTAAGAGGGTGTATGTAGGTGAGGTGAAGGGAGGGAGAGGGAGGGGTAGACCGAGGATGAGGTGGAGGGATGGAGTTGAGAGGTATATGAGGGAGGGGGGGTGAGTTGGGGGGAGGGGAGTCAAATGGTGGGTGACAGAGTGACTTGGAGGCATTTTATCTGCGGCCACCCTTTGTGGGATTAGGGCGTCGGGCTATAGATAGATAGATAGACATGCCATAATTACCCACTAAACCACCAGGCGCCATGATTTTGTTATATGGTTACCACCCAGCATAGTAAATGACTTACTGGTATACAGGAAACCATTCAGTGTAAAGTCACCCACAGACAGAAGGAAGAAGAATGAAGGAAAGAAAGAGATAAGAGGAAGGAAGGAAGAAAAGAAAAGACGGTCCCCAAGAGCAGCACTACATCGAGTGAGTGAATGGTGAGTGCCTTCACCTACCGTTATCAAAAGTGATGGTATCTAGGGCTGGGGGAGGTATTGTCAAAGAAGATGGGGAGTGGCCATGTGCGACTTGCCACAAGGGCATGGGAGGTAATTCCATTTTGTGGACTGTTGGTGATAAGTGGGTGCATAAGAGATGTAGTGGTAGAGGTAGACTGTGAGGTAACGCGAATTTCATGTGTGTGGTGTGTTGGGGAGAGCATGTGGAGGTTGCCAGGGTTGAATGGATTGAACTTGCTGGTGAGTCTCTTAGAGTGTGTGGAAGAGTTTTGTTATTTGGGAAGACATGTAATGTGCTGGAGGTGGGGCTGGAGCTAGCTCACTGGCTAGAGTGAGGAGTGGCTGGAAGAAGTGCAGGGAGCTGTTGCTTCTCCAGACATGGAGAGGGCCCTCCCTCCGTGCTAAAGTATCTTTGCATGCGGCATGTGTTAAGATTGTAATAGTGTATGGTAGTGTGACCCGGGCAGTAAAGGAAGAGGATATTCACAGGCTCAAACATACAGAAATGGTAATGATTAGGTGGATGTACAGTGTGTCCCTGAGTGCGAGGCTTGGGGGACTAGGTTTACAATGGAAGAGCTGAGAGGTAGGATGGGACTGGAGTGTGTTATGCAGCGTATTCTGGGTTCAACTCCTTGAACTCAGATATAGGGACAGACCTGGGTTCTTTTATTCAGGACCGGGCTAGAGCATGCAAACAAGGGATGGGGCTCAAACACAGGCTAGCCAGTCTTACACGTATTACCTTACAAACAGATACAGCGGACTAAACAAATTCAGTACAAGAGGCAACACTATATATGGTGTATCTCGCAACACTCTGTAGGTGTTATGCAGCGTAGTCTGGGCCTGACCCCTCGGGTTCAGATACGGTGAGGGCCTTGGGTTCTTTGTTCTTGAAATGCAGACAAGGATGGTGAGGCTCAAACACAAACTGATCAAATGCACACGTGTATTAAGCAATAAACAAAGTACAAAAACACAGACATTGATATACACAGCAGTACATGACCAATCCTATGCAGTACAAATATATTAAACAATACAGAGCGATATATAGGTCACACTTGCATTAACTATACACCACGATACAATACACATATGACACATACAGTACACTGGATGTGTCTCTTTAGAACACATATAGGAGTAAGGGCAAAATGGGACCTTTGGCACAGTCTATCTTGGTATGAGCACATATGCGTGACATGGATGGGGATATTACTGTAATGCTAGGTGAAATTAGGCTCGACTTCTCGTTCCTATTTCACCTAACGTGGAGCGGGGTCCTCTTTCGAAACCGGAGCTTAGTGCAATAAAGAGAGGCAGGACACAAAAACTCTAGGCAACAACCTTTACACGTATATTACCAAAGTCAGACACAGGACAAATCAGCAGATATTACAGCACAATACATAGCAATATAAAACCTTATCTAGGATATGTGTATCTCGCAGGATGCTTGCTTCTTTGATAGTAATGACAACACAAACAATCCTAGTGTATCAGGAGTGCAGTAAATATAGGTGCGCGCAGGGGCGCGGGAGGGGGGTCGAGTCTCACTAGGAGAGGTGCGGGGAGTGACTTGCAGCGGCTAAGGGAAAGTTATGGTAACACTGGGGGGCGGCAGATATTAGCCGTGAAGTTTATATGGTTTCCACTAGCCAAAAGACTTTGGCAATTGATTTTATTCTTGATTTACACTTACTCGAGATATTGGAGTGAGAGAGGGTGGTAAACAAGATTTATGGGTAGCGTGGGGGAGGGAGAGAATACCATTAATACTTCCTTTCACAGTATTCCTTCACAGTAATGGGGGTATGTCTTTATAGGGGAATCTCCCGACGGCACAGGCTTATTAATTGTATAACAGGGATGTCACTCACGCGTATAGTCGATCAGATCTTGTTCCACACTCTCGTCCTTTAACTTCTCACTGTGATCTGATTTACTCCGATATTCACTATATGAAATCACTGCACAATACTTACATTAGGGGAAATCACACTTAACCTAAATCACTCGTGCTACAATATCACACGTATTCATCAGGGGGATAGGCAGGAACATGTCGTCGGCGATCCTGCTGGGCTAGGGGCACCGCCAATGCAAGGCGTGCCGAGAGGACACGGGATAACTCGTAAGGGCGTCCTCTCGCGTCCTGGGCTTCCCGTGGCTTCCGGGCTTGGCTCGGGTGTGTGGCCCTCGGGACTGGGGCCGAATAGCTCCAGGAACCTCTGTGATAAGTCCCGGTGTCGTGGGGGCGTAGAGGGATCACGCCCAGGTGTCCTGGGGAGAACCGAGAGAGACTGTGGGCTGCGGTCTCCAGCGTCTAGGGGCGCCGACAGGGGAGGGCTGCGGCAGCGACTTCCACTGGGGTCCGTCAGGTGCGTCTGCTCTAGAGCCAGGCGTAGGGAACAGAGACCAGGGGAGGCTGGGAGGCCTGTCTGGGTCACTCTGGGACAGGGAGCCTGGGCTCCAGTCTCCTGCTGTGGGGACGTCTCTCTACTCGCCTCTCACTGCACACCCTCGGAGCGACCGTAGATCGTCTCACGAGGGAGGGAGCGACCATAGATCGTCTCTACCGGAGCACTTTCGGAGCAACCATAGTTCGTCTCAAGAGGATGGGAGCAACCATAGATCGTCTCTACCAGAGCACTTTCGGAGCAACCATAGATCGTCTCTACCGGAGCACTTTCGGAGCGACCATAGATCGTCTCACGAGGATGGGAGCGACCATAGATCGTCTCACAAGGATGGGAGCGACCATAGATCGTCTCTACCGGAGCACTTTCGGAGCGACCATAGATCGTCTCACGAGGATGGGAGCAACCATAGATCATCTCTACCGGAGCACTTTCAGAGCAACCATAGATCGTCTCACGAGGATGGGAGCGACCGTAGATCATCTCTACCAGAACACTTTGGGAGCGACCATAGATCGTCTCTACCGGAACACTTTGGGAGCGACCATAGATCGTCTCTACCGGAGCACTTTCGGAGCGACCATAGATCGTCTCACGAGGATGGGAGCAACCATAGATCATCTCTACCGGAGCACTTTCAGAGCAACCATAGATCGTCTCTACCGGAGCACTTTCGGAGTGACCATAGATCGTCTCACGAGGATGGGAGCGACCGTAGATCATCTCTACCAGAACACTTTGGGAGCGACCATAGATCGTCTCTACCGGAACACTTTGGGAGCGACCATAGATCGTCTCTACCAGAACACTTTGGGAGCGACCATAGATCGTCTCTACCGGAACACTTTGGGAGCGACCATAGATCGTCTCTACCAGAGGGGCGCCATCTGGAGTATATTTTCTAACTCCACCCCTAGCTGGCTCAGCAATTCCACTCCACGAAGGTAGTGTCCTTTTCCTACGGTGGCGGCGGCGTGGTGGATGCATGTCACAGGGGCGCATGGCCTGGGCTGACATGTGTCGCTGTTGCCGGGAGTGGTGGTGGCTGGTGGCGGCTACCCCGTGGGGTCCGTGTGGGTGTGTTGGCGCATCTGCGGGCATACTAAGCTGTTTTTCGCTTGCCCTGTCGTCGGGGGTACTATGGTATTCTTCGGGGGCACTGTTTTTCAGGCCACGCATTTTAATTACCTCACTTCACAATACACTCGCGTGACATAAATGCAACGTTATATCACTCATAATTAATGCACTCGTGTGACATAGACGGGATATATGCTGCCTTATGATACACTCGCATGACATGAGCGTGAGGGTATATCACTTACAATACACTCGCGTGACATGGACGGGGGGTGGCACTATTTCACAGTACTCTCGAGTGACATGAACGCATCAGAATATTACTCCTAGTAAACTCGTGTGACATAAATGGGTTGTAACTATGGAATACAGTATATTACACACAATAGCCTACAAGGTAGGGACACCGTTATGCTAGGTGTTTTAGGTTCGGCTTCCCGTCCCGTAAACGCCTAGCGTATAGCTTGACTCTCTTTCTAGACCAGGGCTTAGACAAATAAGAGAGAGGTAGGACACAAAAACTCCAGGCAACAACCTTACACGTGTATTACTTAGTTGGACAGGGGAACGAGTAGATGTTACTGACACAAATACACTGGGCAATTACTGAAATATCCGCCGCCGCCGGACCGACCACCCCGCCACCCTCAACCCTACCACCGAGCCACCACCTCACCACCACCCCAGGAGGACACCACGGCAGGCCGGATCATCGAGAGACCGACCCGGAGCAAGACGGGCACCGGGGCTTCCCTGTCCCTCTTCCCTCTTCCCCCCAGCCGGTCCGACAGAAGCCACGCAGGAAAATGACATGACCCTGCAGGCGGGGCAGCCTTCACCAGGTTCGGGCTGGGTCTGAGCTAGATTCAGTCCCAAGCAACACCACGGTAATGGCCACTGTACGTGTCGGGGAGGGAGCGCCCACTGTATGCCCCTCATCCACTCCCTCCTCCTCCTACGGGAGTAACACCGCGGTAACGGCCACTGTACGTGCTGGGGAAGGAGTGCCCACGGTTCGCCCTCCAGTTACTTCCTGCTGGGCAGGCAGAACCGCAGTAACAGCCACTGTGCATGCCAGGGAGGGAGCGGCCACTGTACGCCCCTCATCTGCCTCTTCCTCCTCCGGGAGCAGCACCGCCACAACGGCCACTGTACGTGTGGGGGAAGGAGCGGCCACTGTACACCCTTCAGCTGTGGACCTTAGGAATTGCGGAACCGCCACAACGGCCACTGTACGTGTGGGGGAAGGAGTGGCCACTGTACGCTGTTCATCAGCGATTCCTGGGGTCCTCCCGGAGGAGGAGGTCCCTTGCGCAGCCAGCCCTCCACCTCTCGGCTGCGTGGGATGCCCTTTGCTTTCTTCCTCCAGGTGTGGTTCCCCGGAGGTGCTGCTGGAGTGGTGGCATGGTCCTGTCTCAGTCCTGCCGCCTACCCCTGGACGGTCCCGGCCCCTGACGGACGCCCGACAGAAGAGGTGCCACAGTCTACTCCTGACGGCGCCCCATCCTGCAGGCGGCTGCAGTATCTGGACTCCCAGGCCTGACCAGCAGGTCCCAGAGCAGGGCCGCTTGGGCTCCACTCCCCCACAGCCCTCTGCCCGGAGTAAGAGGTGACAGGCCCGCCTCCTGCAGCAGTTCAGCCCCACCCCGAGGGCCACCTATTAGGTTGAGGCCCCCAGACCGGAGGGCCTCCCTGCACCCCACCGACGAGGCTCCAGCACGAGGGCCTCCTATTAGGTCGAGGCCCCCAGACGGGAGAGCCTCCCTGCACCCCTCTGATGAAGAAGGCCCGGGCAGCGACGCCCCTGCGGGCAGTGAACTGCCTCCTACAGGACGGCTCCCCAGTCCTCCCACGCCCGGGCGCCTCCTCTGTTAAGCCCAGGAACCAAAGGCGTTGTAGTGATTTCAACGCCTCTCTAGTGCCTTAAACTGCAGAGACAGGAGTGAACAGTGACAGTGAAAGAGTAAGGCCAGAACAATATAAGTGACACGCAGAGACAAATATCCAGGCAGAACAGAAAAGACTAGTGAACACGGACATAGAGACGTACAGAAACAGTGGGTCAAAACTAGTGGTGCGCCAAGAAAAACCAGAAACCTGTGAACAGTGTCACCGCGGCTAAGTGACTATCCCGAGTGTCGCAACTCGCACCCTGACAAGTCATAGTAACATTCACTCTCCTGAACCCTGGCCCTTTTTACTCTTAGTGCATCTGGTTTAGAATATTAAATGTCAGTTCTGCCTAAAACAATAATACGGGTATTGTGTATTAATCACTCATCATCTGTGTATAACTGAAAAGCCCCAAGTCTGCCCTTGACGTATGTGTGTACATTTGTATTGAGAAGTTAACTCTGTAATCCTGTCCAATTCATATCCAGTGTCTCTTTGTTTCTATATTGTAACAGTGTATTGAACTAAGACAATAGATGTGTTAAGGTGTACTGCCTAGTTTTTATGCCCTGTTCCTTTGTGGGTGCTTTATTTCCGGTCCAGTAAGAGGACCCCGCTCAGTCGCGGGCGTTTATAGGACGAGAAGTCGGACTGAAAACACCCCGCATAACAATTACAAGCTCTTATGTCTAGATATGGTTATCAGTATCACTCAGGATACCGCTTGGGTCACAGTGAATAGCGCTTGAGGCAGTGTTCTTAATTAGGGGAAGTCCGGGTTTTCTATACTCGCAGAGTTACCAAGGTTATTTCCTACTGGTGAGTGTTGCTTTGGCACTGGGGTCTGATTATGGTCTTAGTATCAGGAGATATTTTCTGATGGTAGCGTATTTACCCCGTTAGACTCGACTCTCACTGGGTGGGTGTATTTTTGTTTATACTGTCGCTGTCACTCACTCCACCACTTTGGTATTATCACTGACTTCTATCAGAAGGGTAGCTCACGGTTCCATCTTCATATCCCTTGGTCACATACACTGTTCATCGTAGTTGTTATTCACTCCACCACTTTGGTATAATTACTGACTTCCATCAGAGGGTTAGTTCACTGTTCTGCCTTTAGATCACGTGATCACAAGCAGTGCACTATTACTGTCACTCCTGTCAGTTTGGGCGTCGTGGCGGTCAGGTTCAAGGGCAGAGGGGCGTCACAGCTCCGTTACTGATGGGGCTGGCCACCACTGGGGGCCTCTGTATCCAGAGGCCACGGGATCACGCGCAGGGGCGTCCAGGGCTGTGGGTGGTGAAGGGTCCCGCACTCTCAGGGTTGGGAACAGGAGTGCGGCCCTCAGGGCTGGGGCCAAACAATTGCCTGAACCTGTCATTCAGGCTCTTGACAGAGGACGAAGATCTCCGACGTTGAGGCGTGGGGCGTTCCCACCCGGGAGTCCTGGGGGCAGTCTGGGGTTCCTGAGGGCTGCGGTCCCCAGGGCTTGGTGGTGCCAACAGGAAGGGGCTGCGGCACTGGTCTGCATCGGGGTCTGTCAGGTGGGTCTCCTCCAGATCCAGTTGTAGGGAGTAGAGGCCAGGGGAGACTAAGAGGCCTCTCCAATACTCCTCTAGGCCCGAGACTCCCTCTGGGTCATGGGTCGGGGAACAGGCATCAGCTTCAGATGGAGGAGCGGCTACTGGCCGTGGCTTCCTGGGGGCGCGGCTACAGGCCATCGCCAAGGCTCGGCTACTGGCCGTGGCCTGGGGGAGTGGGCAGCTCCCAGCAGGCCCAAGGGCACCTTCGGAGCTGCTACAGGCCGTCTCCTGATGAAGGCGGGAGCGGCTACAGGCCGTCTCCTGACGAAGGCGGGAGTGATTACAGGCTGTCTCCTTATAGCCCTCAGAGCGACTACAGGCCATCTCCTTAGCGAGGGGTGAGCGTCTACAGGTCGTCTCTGAGGTGCTGGCAGGAGCTGGACAGGCAGCTCCACCCCTTAGCTGGTTGGAGAAGGCTCGCCTGGTAGGTAGTCTAGTATTCCTGCTATGGTGGCGGTGGGCAAGTTCCAGGTCATAGGGGCACGCGGCCCGGGCGGACTTATGCCTTTGTCGCTCTAGGTCCCGCCGTGCTGTCATTACTCCTCTGTGGGCTCCTTGTGGGGGTGTCTGGGCGCTTCGGGGGCACTATACTGCATTTTAGACACAGTACTTGTACATCAATGGAGTTAATTGTGCATTGCACGGACGGGGGGGAACACGTGGGATGGCCGGGACTGGTTCCATTGTACCAATGATAGCACTCAACATAGATTCTTTCCTGGGGTCACGATTTAGCACACACTGGGGCCTGAATATTACGGTAACGGGGGGGTAACTCTTTTTATAGGGGCATGAACTAACACCAGAGGGGGGAGGGGGGAACACTGACAGAGGGTGTATACATAGTTCAGAGCACTTCTACTCACTGGTAAGGGTGGGTGGTGAGTGGTGCTAGGGGCGCGCCTGGGCCCACTACCCTGGCAGCTGTGGGTGGCAGCCGGGAGTGGGGGGAGGGCCATCAGGGGTGCATTCCCAATGGAAATCACTGTCGGCATCACCTGGAATCCGGGTGATGCCGAAGGGCAGAGTGATGGGCAGCCCTTTCATGGTGGAGGGCCCTGGGAGAGCGGTGGCCCTTGGGGCTATGGCCAAACAGGGCCAGGAGGCACGCAGCACAGCGCCTGCCATTAGTCGTGGTGGGTATCCTAGGGGCAGACCTGACCTGGTCTGAGCCGAGGGTCGGCCACGGGAGTATTGTCACCTTCCTGGAGCTGCAGTCTTGCCAAGGAGAGGCAGCTGTCAGGGGATGACTGTGGCCGCCTGCATTGGGGGGAGTCAGGTAACTGCTGTGGGTGTCAGGGGCAGTTCGCCAGTGCCTGGGATTGTGGTGTCACCTAGGGGAGGTGGCTGTCATAGGTGGTCTGCAGCAGCGCTCTCTGGGGGTCTGTCAGCGGCTGTAGGTGACGAGGGTGGCGCCGCAGCGACAAGATGTCTGGCCTCGGAGTGGTCCCGCCCTGTCTGGTCTCAGGTGGGGTACTTGTGGGGGAGCAGTCCCCACTCTCCATACAGGAGGGGAGGCAAGAGAGGGGCACCTCGCTCTGCCACAGGAGGGATGGGCTAGAGGTGTTGCCCTCGAAGGGAACCTCCGGAGTCACAGAGGGAGGAATGACCGGTGGTCGGATCCCCTGTTTGGCGAGCCTGACAGTCCCTGCCAGAACTCTGTGCTGGGGCATGAGAAGGGGGTCCAGAGGACGCCCCTTCAGCCAGACAGATCCAGTGGATACTGACTAGGCTCCCGCCTGGGGTTGCAGCTGAAGGAGGTCCAGTGGACACTCCTTCAGGCAACCATTCGTCCCGGGGACAACCAGAGGGAGAGGCCCGTGGGGTCTCCTGGCAGGTGCCGCAGGTCTGGTGGACACTGCCCTCCTGCCATCGGGGGAGTGGCACAGCTGGGGGACGACCGGTGGTCCGTCCCCCTGTGGTAGATCCAGTGGACACTACCACTGGGCCTGCCACCCTCCTGGGGAGTACCAGCAAAGGTTGTCTGATAGACGTGCCTATGTGCTGGCTCCCAGAGGTGGGTGGCAGAAGGAGAAACGGTGGTCACTCCTACAGTAGATCCAGAGAACACTACTGTGCCACTGCTCCCCTGGGGTAAAGTAGGACACAAGGCTCTGGTGGAGTCCCCTCCTCATTTAGAGGCAAATCCTGTGGACACTGCATCTGAGGGCAGTGTCCACTGGATCGCTTGGCTGTTGCAAGTCCCACCCCGATTCTGGCACGTGCTTGTTCCCTGTGAGTGTAACTCACTCACACTGAATACCTGCCAGGTGGTCCGGCTGCTTGGAAGAGGGGCATTAGGTCACAGGGGCAGCGCAGGACACCTGTAAGCCTCCCTATGGCCTCCTCTTGGGGTGGTGGTGTCAGGGTCACTCTATCTGGTGGGTATTTCAGTAGGCTATAAAAGGGGACGTATTCCACAGAGTTATGACACTATAGATGGGCAAAAGTATTACACAGGGGTCATGACACTACAACTGGGGCACAAGTATTACACATATTACACAGGACTTGGAGTACAAACATAACAGAGTTTACTGTAGAGTCCAGCCTGGCATATGTGCAGGAAGACCTTTTTGAGGCACCGGAGGTGATCTGCCCACGTCTGGCTGAAAATGATTACGTCGTCCAGGTATGCCAGGCAGATTTCCCAGGTGAGGCCACTGAGGACTGACTCCATTAATCTGGAAAACATAGCAGTGGCATTGCAGAGTCCGAATTGGAGGATGTTGAATTCATAGTGTTTTCCGTTACTGGTTGAGAAGCTGTTTTCCCCCTGTCCTCTGGGTGTACAGGGACTTGCCAGTATCCTGACTGCAGGTCCAAGTTGGAGAACCAGGCTGCTCCATATAGGGAGTCAAGGGAGTCGTCTATCCTGGGTAGGGAAGTGGCATCCTTGGTGGTCACATCATTCAGTCATCTATAATCCACAGAGAAACTCATGGTGCTGTCTTTCTTCTTGACCAGAACAATGGGGGAGGACCACTGGCTGGTGGAAGGTGATATGACATCAGCATCAAGCATTTCCTGGACCTGCCAGTCTTCCTCGTCTCATTGGGGTTTTCCACCGTGATGGCTTGCGAATAGGTGGTCCGGTGGTGTGGACCATGTGTCATGTACGTAGTGTGGCCAATGTCTGCTGGTCTTGGAAGTCCAGGAGGAGGCGGCGGAGGCTGTCTGCTTGGTGAGGTGAGAGGTGTTCAGGTAGAGGGGGTAGGGCAGCAGGGGGGGAGTGAGGGGTGCACAAGGCTCGGCCTCCTCCAATTCTCCCACCACTAATCCATTGGGTAGAGTGAGGGAGGTAGTGGAGACATCTGCGATGCATACTGCCCTGATGTGGGGGGGGGGAGGAAGGTGGGAGACAGTAGGCAGAATGAGGGTTCCTGGTGGTAGGTTGGGGGAGAACAGGATGGAGGCTCTGGTGGGCCTTTTTAGGTGTAGCCAGGCCTCGTGCTAATGGGGGATCATCAGGGCAGAGGCTATGGTTGCTGGGAAGGTGGGGTGTGGGGAAGTGGCGGGGAGGTAGAGGGCAGGGTGGAGGACGTGGGGAGGGGGAGGGGTGTGCACATGCAGAGTGGCTGGGGGAAGGGGTCTGAAGGCTTCTGGAACTAGAGACGTTGCTTGTGACAGTCGATGTATGTATGTAGCTTCTGCAGGAGGTCCAGCCCCAAATAACCATCATATGCACGGCAGGTTGTGTCAAAAACGATGAACTTGTGTTGGGTAGAGACTTGCTGGTGGGTGTTGGCATGCAAGGCCTGGGTTTCCCCATGTATGGGCAGGGGGCCGTCCCCTGCATCTATGAGATGAGCTGAGGTAGGGAAAAGCTGGCCGAAGGCCGATTTGTGACAGGAGTAGAAGTTACTGTACAGGCAGGACGTGGTTGCTCCCGGGTCAACCAGTAGCCTCGCTTTTACCCCATTCAGTCTCATCTTGTCATAGACTGGGGGGCGGTATTTTTGTGAGGTGGCCCCCGCCACCATGGGGAGGTGCGGGGACGGGCCTAAAAATCCAGCTGCCTCAGGATCTTGTCTTCCTCCAGCTCCATTTCCCTGGGGTCAACGCATTCGGTGGATGGGGCATCATCCTCAGCACTCGCGTTATCCAGGGAAGAGACCTTTCGGTGCCCTTGGGTGGCTGCCCTGCATTGGGTGGCTTTTAGCTGCTCTTGGACGTTGTGGAGGGGACATCTGTGGCTGCATGCAGAGAATTCCCACAGGTTGATGGAAATGAAGTTTGTATTTTCCTTGGGGAGTGGGGCTTCTTTTAGTAGGGTGTGCCATGGGTAAGTTGAGTGTTGGTGGAGGGCTTGTATGGGCTGGGGGCATCTGTGGTTTGTGGTGTGGTGCCGTCTTTTGAGCGGGGAATGTATTCATGGTGCCAGTGTGCTGCGGGGTGGAGCGGGTGACTAGGAGACGTCTTACCAATTGGATATCTCTGTCTAAGTCTCCCGTTGGGTCATGTATTGTAAAGTGTTCTCTGATGATGCTGGGGAGGATTCTTAGGAGTGTGTTAAACATGTGTTGTTCCTGGGTTGCTGCATCAGTTTCTGGGTACGTGGCAGTGACAAGCCACCTGGACTGGATGAGTGTATGATCCAGGTTGCCGTCGTCAGTTAGGGTGTTGAGCTGTGATAATGCTATGACTTTCCCCAAGGATGGCATGATTGCTTGAGTCATGATTTGGGTGAAATTCATCCATGTCAGATCCAGGATGATCTTGGCCACAATACTTGCCACTGCTTTGCCCAGGTGAGGTAGGGTAACTGCTATCTTCTGCCTGTCATCTTCGAATCCTATGTCCAGGAATGGCTTGACTATGGATAGGTATGTGTTAATATCACTAAAATGCAGCATAGTGCCCCCTGGACCACCCAGCCACTCCCACAAGGAATACAGCATAGTGCCCCCATGAACTCCCGGACACCCCCACAAGGAGCCCACAGAGGAGCAGCAGCAGCGTGCCGGAACTCGGTGCAACAACGGCCTAAGTCAGCCCTGGCCACGCGCCCCTATGACCTGGAGCCCTCCCACTGTCACCATAGTAGGAATACTGCACTACCTTCTGGGCGAGCCTTCACCAACCAGCTAAGAAGAGGAGCTGCCTATCCAGCTCCTGCCAGCACCCCAAAGGGGACGGCCAGTAGCTGCTCCCACCTTCATTAGGAGATGGCCAGTAGCCTCTCTGATGGTGTCTTCCTCTTTGAGACGGCCAGTAGCCGCTTGCCTCTCGCTAAGGAAGCGGCCAGTAGCCGTCCTGAAGGTAATAAGGAGATGGCCGGTAGCCGCTCCTGCCTTCACCAAGAGACGACCTGTGGTTGCTCTGAAGGTGTCCTCCCGGAGACGGCCGGTTGCCGCTCCAAACCCCTCCTGCAGGAATTGGCCTGTAGCCACTCCCACCTTCGTCAGATGGCCTGTAGCCTCACCAAAGGCGTTCTCCCTGAGATGGCTGGTAGCCGCTTGCCCCTCACTAAGGAGACGGCCAGTAGCCGCTCCCACCTTCGTCAGACGGCCTGTAGCCACTCCAAAGGTGTTCCCCTTGAGATGGCTGGTAGCCACTCCAAACCCCTCCTGAAGGAATTGGCCTGTAGCCATTCCCATCTTCGTCAGACGGCCTGTAGCCGCTCCGAATGCGTTCCCCCTGAGACGGCCGGTAGCCGCTCTGAGGGTAATGAGTAGACAGCAGGTAGCCGCTCCTGCCTTCGTCAGATGGCCAATAGCCACTCCGGGGGTGTTCCCCCTGAGTTGGCCTGTAGCCGCTCTACACCCCTCCTGCAGGAGTCGGCCTGTAGCCACTCTCGCCTTCGTCAGATGGCCTGTAGCCGCTCCGAAGGTGTCCCTGAGTTTGCTGGCAGACACTCACCCTCTCAGGCCACGGCCAGTAGCAGGGCCTTGGTGGCTTGTAGATGCGCCCCTAGGAAGCCACGGCCAAAAGCTGGGCCTTGGTGGCTTGTAGCCGTGTCCCTAGGAAGCCACGGCCAGTAGCTGGGCACTACGGTAGGAATTGGCCGAGAGCCGCCCCGCCGCCTAAGCTTGACGCCTGTTCCCCGACTCCCAGTGCAGAGGGCGTAGAGGAGTATTGGAGAGGCCCTGTAGTCTCCCCCGGCCTCTGCTCCCTATGACTGGCTCTGGAGGAGACCCACCTGACGGACTCTGATGCAGACCGGTGCCTCAGCCCCCTCCTGTTGGCGCCGACCAGCCCTGGGGACCGCAGTCCTCGGGAACCCCAGACCCTCCCCTGAATGCCCGGGCGGGAACTCCCTACATTTCGACAGTGGAGGACCTCCCCCTCCATCAGGAGCCTGAACGACTGGTTCAGGCAATTGTTCGGCCCCAGTCCTGAGGGCCGCACTCCTGTCCCAAGCCCTGAGAGTACAGGCCCCTTTGCCACCCATAGCCCTGGATGAGAGCAGACGGCCCTGTGCGTGATCCCGTGTCCCATGAGCATGGGGTCTCCTGCTGGTGCCCAGTCCCGTCAGTAGCGGAGCTGTGTTGCCCCTCAGCCGCACCCTTGGCGCCAAATGAACCATAGTGACTGTGACTGTGCAATAATAGTGATCGTGCAGTGACAAGGCGAAATAGTGAATTGACAGTAATAGACCAAAGTGTTAGAAAGAAGAATAGACACAGTGAACTGCTATACAGTAATAAGATAAACACCAAAGCAGTGGAGTGAGTGACGGTAATTGATCAAAAGCAACTTACGAGTAGAAAATAACAAATTGAACATGCTACCATTACACTCTACCTCATACTGCCATAATCATAATTAGACCCCAGTGCCGTACCCCCCCCCCCCTTTAGTAAGAAATAGCTCTAGCATCTCCACTCACTTAAAGACCCTGGACTATACTAATTTAGCATATTCTGCCTCAAGTGTTGTTTTCACTGTATTCGCAAACAGTATCCTGCGAGATACTATTAACCTTATCTAGTTATAAGAGTTTATGATCACCCAGAATATCGTGTCTGTAACATCTGCTGACCCCCCTGTCTGATTGAATAATACATGTGTAAGGTTATTGCCTGGAGTTTTTGTGTCCTGCTTCTCTCTCATTTGTCTAAGCCCAGGTCTCGAAAGAGAGCCCCACTACACGTTAGGTACTTAAGGAACAGGAAGCCGAACCAAAAACACCAAGCATTACACTGGTGGACAGCGGTGGTTCTTGACCCGGGCATACGAGAGAGAGAGTCAGGAAATATCGGAAAAATGGCAACCAAACCGCACGTGCAATTTCCTAACTTCGACCTCGAACAGTACGATGTTCACAACTATCTGGCAATCATCAAACCTTTACTAGATATCGGGTTTGAAAATAACCAACAAAAAATAGTAGTTACACTCCCACTGTTGAGCAAAGCGGCGGCTAATATAACACCAAAGATCGTTCTGGAGCTCACCTGGCAGAATTTCACGAAACTTATGATCCAAGCCATCACCCCATCACTAAGGAAAGTGGTGGCACTATCCCAGCGGGATAGTTTGACTTTCAACGGGAATCTAGATGATGCCCTAATTCGGGCAAGACGCCTGGTCACCGCTGCCTACCTGGAGACAAATGACGAAACCCGGGAACAACATACCTTTAACACTCTCCTGAGAGTGCTCCCCAGTGTTGTAAAAGAACACTTTACGATCCATGACCCGACTGGAGACATGGATAGAGACATCTAACTAATACGGCGCCTCCTGACCTCCCGCCCTGCACCCCAGCAGATCAACGTGGTGAAAAAGTTTCCCACCAAAATTCCAGCTCCCTCGGTCAAGCCACATCCTCCCATGCCCCGTACCAGCCCCACCCCAGCACCTAGCCCACCCAGGGCACACCCCACACACCGGCACCCCGCTCACAGGGAGAACCCCAACCTTATCCTAGTGAATCCCTGGGAATTCTCAGTGTGCAGCTCCAGGTGCCCATTGCATGATATCCGGGACCAGTTGAAGGCTGCACGTCGGAAAACTACCACCCCAGGCCAGCGCAAAGTCTCCTCCCTAGAGGACGAGGCAACAGAGGACAAACCTGCACCTGTGGAGGAGATCGATCCTGGGGAACAGGAGCTGGAGCAAGAAGAAGGAAGCCCCAGACAGCTGGATTTTTAGGCCCGCCCCCGCACCATCCCACGGTGGCGGGGGCCATTTCCCTCAAATATCACTCCCCCAGTTTGCCACAAGATGAAGCTGAACGGGGTGAAAGCCAGACTTCTGGTCGATACGGGAACGGCCAGATCCTGCCTTTACAGCCACTACTTCTCCTGCCACAAATTGACCTTTGGCCCGCTCCGCCCCACAGCTACTCACCTTGTAGACGCGGGGAGGCATGGGCCTTAAGAGTCAACACCCACCAACCAGTGTCAACCCAGCACCAGTTTATAATTTTCGACTCTTCCTGCCGGAATTACGACGGGTACCTGGGGCTGGACCTGTTGCAGAAGCTACGGATCACCATAGATTGCCACAACAGACAGCTCCAGTTCCATGCACCGCCCTCCCCTCCCCCCTGGGCTGTCTGCACTTGCATGCCCCGGCCCAGGCTGGAAGACTCATCCCCCCCTTCCTCTCTCCCCCCTTCCCCCCCATATTCCCCCACCCCCCTCCCTCTTTTCCTGCCACCCTTTCCGCCGCCGTCACTATTCCCCCTCATCATGAAACGTGGGTGCCCCTCAGCTGGCCCTCTGGCCCCTCTGTCCTATTCTCCCCACTCCTGCCACCGGGAACCCTCTTGGCCTGCCTTCTGCCTCCGACTTTCCTTCCCCCACATCGTACAGCAGTCTGAATTGCCAACCTCACCCCTCCACCCCTCACCCTCCCTAAAGGGCTCGTAATCAGAGAGATGGAGGAAGCCAAGCCCTGCCCCCCTGCCCTCCATTCCCAACCATCTCTCCGCCCATCAGTCAGATACCCTATGCCGCCTTCTCCTGGATTTCCAGGATTTGCTCACGGCAGGGCCAGCAGACATCAGACACACCAATACCTGGCTCACAAAATTCATACGACAGGCCCGCAGATCTGACAGCCATCCTGACAAAAGAATCCTAAACAGCAGGAAGAAGAAGACCGCCAGGTGCAGGAGATGATCAAAGCTGGAGTCGTCTCCCCCTCCACCAGCCCCTGGTCCTCCCTTGTCGTCCTTGTGAAAAAGAAAGACAGCATGATGCATTTCTGCGTCGACTACCACCGACTTAACGACGTAACTACCAAAGACACCACTCTGCTCCCACGCATAGACAATTCCTTGGATTCCCTGTATGGAGCATCCTGGTTCTCTACCCTGGACCTCCAGTCAGGGTATTGGTAGGTTCCCGTGCTTCAGGAAGATCGAGGCAAAACTGCTTTCTCGACTAGTAATGGGAAACATTATGAGTTCAATGTCCTGCCGTTTGGTCTCTGCAACGCCCCCGCCACCTTCTCCAGGCTAATGGAGTCCGTCCTCAGCGGTCTCACGTGGGAAATATGCCTCGCATACTTGGATGATGTCATCGTTTTCAGCCAAACCTGGGCCGACCACCTGCAGCACCTCCGCTGGGTTTTTACCATGATCCGACAGGCAGGCCTCAAACTCCGGCCCATCAAGTGCGTTCTAGCCACCAAAACCATCTCGTTCCTGGGGCACATCATCTCCCAGGCAGGAATATCTCCTGACCCTGACAAGCTCCGAGCTATCACGGACATACCTCCACCGCAGGATGTTCACTGCGTCCGAGCTTTCCTTGGCTTGACGTCCTATTACCGCCGTTTCGTGAAAGGGTTTGCCCACATCGCCAAACCCCTCCATGACCTGACCCGTAAGGGGGAACTGTTCCTCTGAACGGATGAGAGATGAGCTGCCTTCCAGCAGCTCAAAGACAAGCTCGTTTCCGCCCCCATCATGGCTTTTCCCGACTACGCCCTCCCCTTCCGCCTCTACTCCTATGTCTCTCTCCTTGCCATAGGCGCTGTGTTAGCACAAGTCCAAGAGGACCACGAGCACATCATCACCTGTGCCAGCCGTACCCTGAATCAGGCGGAGAAAAACTATGGCGCCACCAAGCGAGAATGCTTGGGCATAATTTGGGGGCTTGAACACTTCCGGGCATATCTCTCCAGGACCCAAGTCACCATCATTACAGACCACCAATCCCTCCAGTGGTTATGACAGTCTGACACCCACAACGCCCAGCTCATCAGATGGTGCAAAACCCTGGAGGAATTCAATTACAAAATCTCATACCAACCCAGCAAACTCTATACCAACGTGGATGCTCTCTCTCGGCTCCCCATCCACGCAGCCCTGCCAGAACCAGACCTCCTCCAGCAGTGGCACCGGAAGGAGCGACCCTATTGGATTCCTCACCACCTTTTCAAAAAACTGTATCGGCAGGGCGATCACCTCCTGATCCCCTCCGGTCATATTCTCCTAGCCCCTGACACCGCCCTCGACGCCCTACGACACCTTCACACCCACAACGGCATTCACCTGGGTACAAAAAAACTGCTGCAAGTTTTCAACAATGCCTACTGGGCACCAAACTCTTCCACCCTTGCCAAAAAAATCATCCAAGGCTGCCACGCCTGCACCCTTGGTAAAGACATCACATGCACCACAGGACCATTGGGCTATACCACCGCCCACAAACCCTGGCAGCTGTTAGCAACTGATGTAGTAGGGCCTCTGCCTCCAAAATCAGACTATAGATATGTCATCACATTCATAGACACGTATCCTAAGTTCGTCGTGGCCTGCCCAGTGAAGGAACACCATGCTGTCGCAGTAGCTGACGCCCTCCTTCGGCACATTTTTCCCTACTTTGGCATTCCCCAAGCTATCCACTCAGATAACGAGCCCAAATTCACCGGTAAGATCTGGGAGGAACTAGCCAATATTTTCGGGTACAACATCTCCCACTCTTCCCCTTACTGGCCACAGGGAAATACAGTGTGCGAATGCAGCCATTGTACCCTCATGAATCAGCTCCGCACACGAATTGAAGCCACTAAGGACGATGACTGGCCTGCCCACGTAAAAATTGTACATGGGGCATCAACTCCTGCCCCCGAGAGGACGGAATTTCGCTATATGAGTGAGTATTTGGAGAGACACCCCTCCTGCTGCTCATTCGGCAGCATCTGCAACCGCCCACCTCCGCTCCCACGACGGGCCAACTATACCACCTCAAGCGCCGTTTGACCCACGTCCAACACAACCTAGACCTCAGCCCCGACACAGCATCCAACCCCTACAAACCAGGCGACACTGTCATGATTGCCCAGCTCCCCACCCTTCACAAACTCGCATCCCTCTTCACAGGACCCCACATCATCACTCGTGCCCCCAACCCCTATCAAGTCACTGTTAACTACCACGGCACCCCTCGCACCCTTCGAAACCGGCACGTGCACCCCTTCCACACTCCTGCCCCCACCTCCCCAGCCCCACGTACCGTCCCACCCCTACCCCGGCGCCACCCCCCCTCCTACCTACGAATGCTACATCTCCTCCTCCCCATCCCCCTCCCCCTCCCCCGCCCCTACCACTTCCGCCTCCCCGGCAGCCACGCCACATCACACCTCACCTGACAACTCACCTGCACCACCAACGCCCTGCCACTCCCCCACCCCTTCCCTACCCACCATTCCCTCCCCCGCACCCAGCACCACATGCCCTGCCTTCACCCCCACACCTCCACCTCCGCCCTCACCCACCACCGCCCCCAACCCCTCCAACCCACTGCACCCCCACACCCCCACTCCTCACTCCCCACACCCTGTCTCAACCACCCCCCACCCAACCACACACGCCTCACTCCCACACAAACCCTGCACACCCACGTCATCACCCACACCAACCCTCAAAACAACCATCACCTGCTCCGGGCGGCTCTCCTGCCCACCCTCCTGATACACCCACTCCCCCACCTCACCCGCCTCACCGCAAAATCACACTCCCACCCCTGCCCTAAAGCATCTCACCCTCATGCTACATCAAGCCCAAATCCCAGCCATCTATGCTCCCCAGAGACACTATGCAGCAGTACCCCGTCATAAAACCCGATCCCTACCTTCCGTCTCAAGCATTCAGCACCACACCACACCACGGGCAACAACTTCCAACATGAGGATACGGCGAGCTGTATGAGCACCATCACTTGGACGCAACCAACGAGTCTAGGGATCACACCACCTCCTCCAAGTCCTCCATCACCACGTCCACCCTCTTCCTCACCTGTGATGCAGAGCAGGACGAGAACACCGCCACCACAGCCTGGCACGCCCTCCTCCGACATCTACAGCCAATCTACGCCACCCACGATAAGCGAGTCTACCACCTCCAGTCACGAGGATGTGACTTTTTCCCAGCAGACGGTGGTAAAATGCAGCATAGTGCCCACTGGAACACCCAGCCACCCCCACAAGGAATACAGCATAGTGACCCCATGAACTCCCGGACACCCCCACAAGGAACCCAAGGAGGAGCAGAAACAACGTGCAGGGACTCGGTGCGACAACGGCCTAAGACAGCCCGGGCCACGTGCCCCTATGACCCGGAGCCCTCCCGCCATCGCCATAGCAGGAATACTGCACTACCTTCCAGGCGAGCCTTCACCAACCAGCTAAGGGGTGGAGCTGCCTATCCAACTCCTGCCAGCACCCCAAAAGAGACAGCCAGTAGCCGCTCCCGCCTTCGTCAGGAGACGGCCAGTAGCCGCTCCCGCCTTCATTAGGAGATGGCCAGTAGCCTCTGTGAAGGTGTCTTCCTCTTTGAGACAGCCAGTAGCCACTTGCCTCTCGCTAAGGAAGCGGCCGGTAGCCGTCCTGAGGGTAATAAGGAGACAGCTGGAAGCCGCTCCAGCTTTTGCCAAGAGACGACCTTTGGTTGCTCTGAAGGTGTCCTTTTGGAGACAGCCAGTAGCCGCTCCAAACCCCTCCTGCAGGAATCGGCCTGTAGCTGCTCCCACCTTTGTCAGACAGCCTGTAGCTGCTCCAAAGGCGTTCCCCCTGAGACGGCCGGTAGCCGTTCGCCCCTCGCTAAGGAGACGGCCAGTAGCCGCTCTGAGGGTAATGAGGAGATGGCCGGTAGCCTCTCCCACCTTCGTCAGATGGCCAGTAGCCCTCCGAAGGTGTTTCCCCTGAGTCGGCCTGTAGCCGCTCTACACCCCTCCTGCAGGAGGCAGCCTGTAGCCGCTCCTGCCTTCGTTAGACGGCCTGCAGCCGCTCCGAAGGTGTTCCTGGGTTTGCTGGCAGACACTCACCCTCTCAGGCCATGGCCAGTAGCAGGGCCTTGGCGGCTTGTAGCCACGCCCCTAGGAAGCCACGGCCAGTAGCCTGGCCTTGGTGGCTTGTAGTCACGCCCCTAGGAAGCCACAGCCAGTAGCCGGGCCCTACAGCAGGAAGTGGCCGAGAGCCGCCCCGCCGCCTAAGCTTGACGCCTGTTCCCCGACCCCCAGCGCAGAGGGCATAGATGAATATTGGAGAGGCCCTGTAGTCTCCCCTGGCCTCTGCTCCCTACAACTGGCTCTGGAGGAGACCCACCTGACAGACTCTGATGCAGACTGGTGCTGCAGCCCCCGCCTGTCGGTGCCGCTCAGCCATGGGGACCACAGTCCTCGGGAACCCCAGACCCTTCCCAGAACGCCTGGGCGGGAACTCCCTACACCTCGACGGTGGAGGACCTTCCCCTCTGTCAGGAGCCTGAATGACCAGTTCAGGTAATTGTTCGGCCTAGTCCTGAGGGCTGCACTCCTGTCCCCAGCCCTGAGAGTACGGGCCCCTTCGCTACCCATAGCCCCGGACAAGAGCAGACGCCCCTGCACGTGATCCCGTGTCCCATGAGCACGGAGTCTCCTGGTGGTGCCCAGCCCCGTCAGTAGCGGAGCTGTGTTGCTCCTCAGCCGCACCCTTGGCGCCAAATGAACCATAGTGACTGTGACTGTGCAATAATAGTGATCAAGCAGTGACGAGGCAGAATAGTGAATTGACAGTAATAGGCCAAAGTGTTAGGAAGAAGAATAGACACAGTGAACTGCTATACAGTAATAAGATAAACACCAAAGCAGTGGAGTGAGTGACGGTAATTGATCAAAAGCAACTTACGAGTAGAAAATAACAAAGTGAACACGCTACCATTAGACTCTACCTCATACTACCATAATCATAATTAGACCCCAGTGCCGTAACCCCCCCCCTTTAGTAAGAAATAGCTCTAGCATCTCCACTCACTTAAAGACCCTGGACTATACTAATTTAGAATATTCCGCCTCAAGTGTTGTTTTCATTGTATTCGCAAACAGTATCCTGCAAGATACTATTAAGCTTATCTAGTTATAGGAGTTTATGATCACCCAGAATATCGTGTCTGTAACATCTGCTGACTCCCTTGTCTGACTGAGTAATACACGTGTAAGGTTATTGCCTGGAGTTTTTGTGTCCTGCCTCTCTCTTATTTGTCTAAGCCTCGGTCTTGAAAGAGAGCCCCACTACACGTTGGGTGCTTAAGGAATGGGAAGCCGAACCTAAAACACCTAGCATTACAATCACATTGCTCGGGGTTGAATTTGGGTAATTGCATGTGGGGTTTGGTCGCCATTTTGTTAAATTTCCCTGTTTTGCTCCTATCTGTATTCTGATCAGGTCAAGAACCACCGCTGCCACCAGTGTTATGCTAGGTGTTTTTAGGTCGACTTCTCGTCCTAAGAACACTAGCTACTGAGCCGGGGTTCTCTTTTGAGACCGAAACTAGAATACACAAGAGGAACAGGGCATAATAACTGGTCAACCACCCTTACACTTATCATCTTAGACTCATACAACACTGATCACAATGTGAATACTATATGGGCACAATGCAATATACAGGCTTGAGAGTCACTATCTGGACAGGAGGACTCCGACAGGGCTACTGAAGTCTCGGGCTGCCTACAGGTGTTGGCCATGTGTGGGAGGGGTCCCTTCAGGCGTGCCTTCCCTCAGAGGGCATGGGACTACTCTCAGGGGCCACATCATCTGGAGTTGGCTGCTGGGTGGCGTGGAGAGGGGCCCTTCCTTAGTGGGGCCTTGATGGGGAGTTTGATCCTCAGGGCTGGGACTGAATAGGGAGAGTAGGTGTGCTTGCCTGTGCTCACTCTGAGAAGTAGGCTGCCGTCCAATAGGACTGGGGAGGTCATGTCCCGGGGTCCTGGGGCCATCCTTGGGAGTCTGTGGGCTGCGGTCTCTCTCGGGTTGCGTCGCTGTCAGGGGCTGCCTGCAGCGTCCCTTCCTTCGGGAGTCTGACAGCAGGTGATCTCATTCAGGCGCCAGTTGCACTGAACGGATCCCCGGGATCTTGATGGGGCCTCACCAGACCTCCTCCAGGTGAAGTTCCTCCTGGGGGCTGCCTCTGTGGGGAGAGAGGGAGAGGTGTCCCACTTGGCTTCTGGAGGGGTGTGTCAAGGAAGGGACGTCCTCAGCGGGGGAAAGACACAGGAGGTGAGGGGCGGGCAGTGACTGTGCCCTCCCTGGCCCGGCTGGTGGCTGTTGCCGAGGTCCCTAGGGCGACAGGTACAGAGCGACTGGTGACCGTCGCTGAGGTCCCTAGGGCAGAAGGTACAGAGCAGCTGCTAGCCGTCTCCTGCCTGCTGGTGCAGCTAGTGGCTATCACTGGGGCCCAGTTAGGTGGAGTGTGGCTGGTGACCATCGCTTGCCTGCTGGTGCGGCTAGTGGCCATCACTGAGGTCTTGTCCCCTGTGAGGACTGCAGGTGAGGTGCATCTAATGGCTGTCACCTGCCTGCCGGTGTGGCTAGTGGTTGTCACCTGCCTGCCAGTGCGGCTAGTGGCCGTCACCGAAGTCCTACTCCCGGGAGTGACTGCAGACGAAGGGCGGGCGGCAATTGTTCCTTCCTCAGTGTGGCTAGTGGCCATCACTGGGCTCTGCAGAGGGGAGGATGCAGCTGTAGAGAAGTCTGTGGCCGTCCTTTGCCTAGTGCGGCTAGTGGCTGTCACTTAGGTGCTGTCTGGTACCCCGAACCTGGCGAGGGTTGGTCTGGCTGGAGAGTAGTGCACCAGCACTGTGTATCGTTGGATCCATTGAGGGGAAGAGGGGCACAAGGTAGTAGGGGACATAGGCCCATCCTGCCTGGGCCTTATGCATGCCCTATGTGCCTCTCCATGGTCTCCCCCTGGGGTGTGTGTTGTGACATCCCTCTCGTGGTGTTTCATCGGGGTGGGCATTTCATTAGGGATTGGATTTCGGGAGGTTGTGGTGTTGTGTGAGGAGTAAGGTTGGTGGCCAGGGTTCGAGGGGGTGCATGAGGTGGTATGATAAGTGTAATGCTAGGTGTTTTAGGGTCGGCTTCCCGTCCCTCTAACGCCTAGTGTGTAGCTGAGCTCTCTTTCTAGACCGAAGCTTAGACAAATAGGAGAGAGGCAGGACACAAAAACTCAAGGCAACAACCTTACACGTGTATTACTAAATTCTACAGTGGAACGGGTAGATGTCATGAATACAGATACACAGGACAATTATAATTCTTAGGCCTAGATATGGGTTAATAGTATTGCACAGGATACTACCCAGGTCAAGGTTGGGCAAGGTGAATAGCACTTAGGGCAGAGGTTTATATACTATTATTGCAGGAAGTTCAAGTTTTATATATTTGTGGAGTGGGTGGTACTATTTCACTGTTGGCAATTATTACTTTAACACTGGGGTCTGTGTATGATTTTAGTATGATGCGGCGTTATCAGATGGTAGTGTATTCACTGTAATAGACCCGTATTTCACTGCTTGGCCGTGTTCATGGCTTCACTGTTACTTTTATTCACTCCACCACTTTTATATTGTCACTGATGCTTCTCTCACCGACTTCCTTTATATGGTTAATTCACTGCTCTGCCTTCATATCATTAAGTCACGGACACTGTGCATTCCCTGTCACTCCTTTCGGGTCTGGGCATCGTGGCGATCAGATACAAGGGCGGCAGATGTGACCCAGCCTCACTACTGACGGCTCTGGGTTTTGCCGGGGGCCTCTGTGTTCAGGGGCCACGGGATCACGTGTACGGGCGTCCTCTCTTGTCCCGATCTGCAGGTGGCAAAGGGCCCCATGCTTTCGGGGCTTGGGGCAGGAGTACGGCCCTCAGGGCTGGGGCAGGATAACTGCCTGAACTTCTCGCTCAGGCGCCTGACAGAGGACGAAGATCTCTGGCATCTGGGTGTAGGGAGGTCCCGCCCGGGGGTCCTGGGAGCTGTCTGGGGGTCCCAAGGGCTGCGGTCCCCAGTGCTTGGTGGCGCCGTCAGGAAGGGGCTGCGGCGCCAGCCTATGTCGGGGTCCGTCAGGTGAGTCCTCTGCAGATCTGGCTGCAGGGAGAAGAGGCCAGGGGAAGTCACGGGGCCTCTCCAGTACTCCTCCAGGCTGGGGATTCCCTCTGAGTCGTAGGTCGGTGAACAGGAGTCAGCACCTGACGGAGGAGCGGCTACAGGCCGTCTCCTGCCATAGGACCCGGCTACCGGCCGTGGCCTTCTAGGGGTGCGGTTACAGGCCATTGCTAAGGCCCGGCTACTGGCTGTGGCCTGTGGAAGGGGGCAGCTACAGTCTGACTCAGGGGCACCTTCAGAGCGGTTACAGGCCGTCTCCTGACGAAGGCGGGAGTGGCTACAGGCCGTCTCATGTTTTCCCTCCGAGCAGCTACAGGCCATCTCCCGTTTTCCCTCAGAGTGGCTAGAGGCCGTCTCCTTCAGGAGGGTTGAGTGGCTACAGGCCGTCTCGGAAAGGACACCTTCAGAGCAGCTACAGGCCGTCTCCTAATGTAGGCGGTAGCGGTTGCAGGCTGTCTCCTGTTTTCCCTCAGAGCGGCTATAGGCCATCTCCTTCAAGAGGATTGCACAGCTACCGACCGTCTCAGGGGTGCTGACTGGAGCTGGAGTAACAGCTCCACCCTGATGTTGGTTGGGGAAGGCTCACCCGGAAGGTAGTCTTGTATTTCTGCTATGGTGGCGGTAGGTGAGCTCCGGGTCATAGGGGCACACAGCCTGGGCGGACTTATGTTGTTGTCACCCTGAGTCCCAGCGCGCTGTCGTTGCTCCTCTGTGGGCTCCTTCTGGGAGTGTTAGGTCGTCCCCTGTGGCACTATACTGCATTTTAATAGGGTTTGGTGGTGGTGAGGGACTATATCTCTTGGGTGGTCGTGATTGTCAGCCTGATTTAATGCAGACCGGAGTATGACTCCTCCCGCTGACAAGGTGTGAGAAGGAGGAGATGGAGTTGGTAGTAGACCTAGTGCTGTGCTGTCAAGTGTTAGGGTTTGGGGAGGTCTGGGGAGATGGTGATGATGATGAGGAGGTTGAGTTGTGGGTGGGAGATGGTTGGAAACGTGGGTGACCGCATGGGGTGGGGGGGGGATCAGTTTGGGGAAGTGGATGGAGCGGGACAAGTGGGGTAGGACGGAGAGGCAGCAGGGGTAGTGGTGGTGATGAGCATGCGGCTATAGGCAACGTCACTCTCAGACAAAAGTGGCTAACATGCAAGCCAGTTTTCTGAGCCGCTAGCCAAACTGATCCATGGTGAGCGTGATTTTGCTTGCGAGGGAAAATGGATAACAATTTTCATTCAGAGCTTGTTGATGTGATTAGAAATTGTAATGCTAGGTGTTTTAGGGTCGGCCTCCCGTCCCTAGAGCGCCAAGTGAGTAGCTGGGTTCTCTTTCTAGACCGGAGCTTAGACAAATAAGAGAGAGGCAGGACACAAAAACGCAAGGCAACACCTTACATGTGTATTACTAAATATTACACAGGAATGAGCTGATGTCACAAATACTAACAAGTGGACAATTATAATCCTTAGGCTGCAGATATGGAATAGTAATATCACGCAGGATACTGTACAAGACCAGATTGGTTAGAAGGAACAACACTTGAGCTAGACACTTATGTTGGTGGGGGAGTTTAGATTTCCTAGGCCGGTGGTGGTGGTTGTCTCGATTTCCCAGGGTAGCATTAATATTGTACACTGGGCCTAAGCATGACCTTATCCAGATGTGCCGTCACTGTTGCATAGAGTGTTCATTGTACCTTGGCCCGTAGATCACTTTTGCATTACTTTACTATGTACCCGTGTGGAGCCGGCGGTACTGGAATTTTGACTCAGGGGGCCTATGTATGATCTTACTATTGCACTATCTTTTCCACTACTTCCTTTTATGCTCTAACCACAGGCCAGATTTACTCTGTCACTCTTACACTGTCTGTATGCTGCGTGTGTTCACTTTCACTAACCCTCAGGTCGGATGTGCAACAGTCAGGCGCAAGGGTGGCGGTGGAGTCTCAGCCTCCCTACTGACGGGGCTGGAATCCTCCAGGGGCGGCTAGGTCCTGGGGGCGGGGGATAGAGCATAGGGGTGTCCCATCTCATCCGGCGCTGCTGGGGGCGTAGGAGCCCGAGGCTTCTGGGCTCGTGGTGGGAGTCTGGCCCTTTGGGCTGGGGCTGAACAGTCGCCTGAACTTCTGAGTCAGGCGCTTGACGGAGGATGAGGATCTCCGGTGTCTGGGTGCAGGGAGGTCCCACCTGGGGGTCTGGGGGGGCCGGTCGGGAGGCTGCAGTCTCCACAGGTCGGGGACGCCGTTAGGAATGAGCTGCGGCGTCGGCCGGCATCAGGGTCCGTCAAGGGAGTCTCCACCGGCTGCAGGGAGAGGAACCTGGTGGTGGTCACAGGGCCTCTCCAATACTTCTCCAGGCTGGGGGCTCCCTCCAAGTCGTGGGTAGGTGGACTGGGCTCAGCACCTGACGAAGGAGCAGCTTCAGGCCATGTCTGGCGGTAGGGCCCAGCTACTGGCCGCGGCTGTCTCGGAACACCTTCAGAGTAGCTACCGGCCACCTCCTGCAGGAGGGTAGAGTGGCTTCAGGCCGACTTTCTGGGGCCACCTTCAGAATGGCCTCTGGCTGTCTCCTGACAAAGGCGGGAGCTGCCTCTGACTGTCTCCTGATTGACCTCTGGAGCGGCTTCAGGACATCTCCTGTAGGAGGGTGAGCGGCTACCGGCAGTCTCTCCATGGGCACCTTCCCAGTGGCTTCCAGCTGTCTCCTGACAAAGGCGGGAACAGCTACCACCCATCTCCTGATTGGCCTCTGGAACGGCTTCAGGCCGTCTCCTGTAGGAGGGTGAGCGGTTGCAGGCCCTCTTTCCGAGGGGCACCTTCCGAGCGGCTTCAGGCTGTCTCCTGACAAAGGTGGGAGCGGCTTCAGGCTGTCTCCTCTTTTCCTCCAGTGCAGCTTCAGGCCGTCTCCTGTAGGAGGGTGAGCGGCTGCAGGCCATCTCTCCAAGGGGCACCTTCTGAGTGGCTTCAAGCTGTCTACTGACGATGGCAAGAGTGGCTTCAGGCCATCTCCTAGTTTCCTCCAGAGCTGCTTCCAGTCATCTATAGGAGCGTGAGTGGCTACCAGCTGTCTCAGGGGTGCTGTTAGGAACTGTAGAAACGGTTCCATCCCAGTCTGAACTGTGGGCAGCTCACCCTGCAGGTCGTCTTTTATTCCTGCTATGGTGGCAGCGGGCGAGTTCCGTGTCATAGGGGCGCGCTGCCCGGATGGACTTACGACGTTTCTGCCCAGAGCTCATTCGCGCCGTGTACACTCCTCTGTGGGCTTCTTCTGGTGGCTCATTGTGGTCTGTTTTGATGTCCTACTGCATTTTACCACCGTTGGCTGGGAAAAAATCACAGCCTCGTGCCTGGAGGTGATAAACTCTTGTATCATAGGTGGTGTAGACTGGCTGGAAGTGTTGGAGAAGGGCGTGCCAGGCTGTGGTAGCATGATTTTCTTCGTGCAGTTCATCGCAATGGGGCATTAATTCCTGCCCCAGAGAGGATGGCATCTCGCCCTATGAGCGAGTGTTTGGAGAAACACCCCTCCTCCTGCCCCTTCGGCAGCACTTTCAACCCCCCGCTTCCACCCCCACCTCCGACCCCTTACACCATCTCAAACGACAACTGACACACCTACAAAACAACCTGGACCTCCAACCCCTACATGCCAGGCAATACTGTAATGATCGCACAGCTTCCCTCCCCCCACAAGCTTGCCCTGCACTTTATGGGGCCACGCACCATCACTCACGTCCCTAACCCCTACCAGGTGACCATAGAATACCACAGCACGTCCCGCACCCTCAGAAACCGGTATGTCCGCCCATTTCACCCCCCCCACCTCCCTGGCTCCGGCCCTGCGCCCCACCCCACCCCCCACCCCTGTGCCACCTTCCTCTATCTCCTACGACTGCTATATCTCCCCCTCCCCTTCTCTCTCTCTCCCTCTCCCTCCCCCACCGCCCCCACCTCACCCCCTGCCATGTCCAGCACCTCACCTGACAGCTCACCAACACCACCGAGCCCCCACACCTCCCCCACCCCATCACCACCTAGTACCCGGGCCACCATGCCCGACACCAAGTGTCCCACCCACACCCCTGCACCCTTACCGCCCACCACACCCCCGCCTCAACCTCTGCCCCCCTCCAACAACCAAACCCACCAACTGCCGCCCCCCCACACCCCCTCCGTCTCACCCACCCCAGCTCCCATCCCTGCTTCCACCAGAGCTGCCCATATGCCCGCCCCACCACAAACCCCTACACCCACCCCCCGCTCCCTGCTTTGCGCTATCCACCCACCGACCACCCCCAAACCAACCGGCCATGCCCTGTGCCCATCACAAGGGGGCTGACGCTGCACGTCCCCCTCGCCACCCACACCCACCCTCAGAACCACCACTACTCATTCTGGCTGCCTCTCCTGCCCACCCACCTGATTCACCCACTCTCCCACCCCACCCGCCTTCCTGCAAATTCACACGCTGACCCCTGCCTTAAGCCCTTTCACATACATGATACACCAAGTTCAAATCCCGACCACTTATACTCCCAGAGACTCCATGCCGCATTACCCTGGCATAAAACTCCACACTTGCCCCCCATCTCCAGCATTCAGCACAGCCCAACACCCGAGACGACACCTACCATGAAGTTCCACTGACCTGTAGGGTCACCGCCCTTCGGATGCAAACAGCATGTCCAAGGACCTTGCCACCTCCAACCCCTCCTCTGCTCCTCCACCGACCAATCCACTATGTTCATCACTGGTGACGAACAGCACGAAGAAAATCCTGCTACCACAGCCTGGCACGCCCTCCTCCAACACCTCAAGCCAGTCTATACCACCTATGATACAAGAGTTTATCACCTCCAGGCATGAGGCTGTGACTTTTTCCCAGCTGACGGTGGTAAAATGCAGCAGGACATCAAAACAGACTGCAATGAGCCACCAGAAGAATCCCGTGGAGGAGTGTACATGGCACGAATGAGCTCCAGGCGGAAACAGCTTAAGTCCACCTGGGCCACGCGCCCCTATGACACGGAACTCGCCCACCACCACCATAGCAGGAATACAAGACGACTTGCCAGGTGAGTTGTCCACAGATCAGACCGGGGTGGAACTGTTTCTCCAGTTCCTAACAGCACCCCTGAGATGACTGATAGCTGCTCACCCTCCTACAGGAGACGGTCGGAAGCCACTCTGGAGGAAACTAGGAGATGGCCTGAAGCCATTCCCGCCTTTGTCAGTAGACAGCCTGAAGCCGCTCGGAAGGTGCCCCTCGGAGAAATGGCCTGAAGCCGCTCGGAAGGTGCCCCTTGGAGAGACGGCCTGAAGCCGCTCCTGCCTTCGTCAGGAGACGGCCTGAAGCAGCTTGGAAGGTGCCCCTTGGAGAGACGGCCTGCAGCTGCTCACCCTCCTACAGGAGACGGCCTGAAGCCACTCCGGAGGCCAATCAGGAGACAGCCGGTAGCTGCTCCTGCTTTCGTCAGGAGATGGCCAGAAGCTGCTCTGAAGGTGCTCCTGGAGAGACGGCTGGTAGCTGCTCACCCTCCTACAGGAGATGGCCTGAAGCCGCTCCGGAGGTCAATCAGGAGACAGTTGGAAACCGCTCCCGCTTTCATAAGGAGATGGACGGAAGCTGCTCTGAAGGTGCCCCTGGAAAGTCTGCCTGTAGCCGCTCTACCCTCCTGCAGGAGGCAGCTGGTAACCACTCCGAAGGTGTCCCGAGACAGCTGCGGCCAGTAGCTGGGCCCTACCGCCAGAGATGGCCTGAAGCTGCTCCTTCATCAGGTGCTTAGCCCGGTCCTACCCACGACTTGGAGGGAGCCCCCAGCCTGGAGGAGTATTGGAGAGGCCCTGTGACCACTACTGGGCTCCTCTCCCTACAGCCGGTGGAGACGCCCCTGATGGACCCTGATGCCAGCCAATGCCACAGCTCATTCCTGACGGCATCCCCGACCTGCGGGGACCGAAGCCTCCCGACCCCCCAGACCCCTGGGTGGGACCTCCCTGCACCCAGATGCCTGAGATCCTCATCTTCCGTCAGGCGCCTGACTCAGAAGTTCAGGCGACTGTTTGGCCCCAGCCCAGAGGGCCAGACTCCCACCCTGAGCCCAGAAGCCTCAGGCCCCTACACCCCCAGTAGCCCTGGACGAGAGGGGATGCCCCTACGTGCTGTCCCCCACCCCCGGGACCTAGCCACCCCTGGAGGATCCCAGCCCTGTCAGTAGGGAGGCTTAGACTCCGCCGCCACCCTTACGCATGACTGTGACACGTCCGACCTGATAGTGAATGAAAGTGAACACATGCAGCATACAGACAGTGTAGGAGTAACAGAGTAAAGTGGGCCGGTGGTTAGAGCATAAAAGAAAGTAGTGGAAAAGATAGTGCAATAGTAAGACAGTGAAGGACGGGCCTACCATAGTGTACAGTGCCGCCATAAGATAGTGAAGATACATAGGCACCTGAGTCGAAGTTTCAGTACTGCCGGCTCCACCCGGGTACATAGTAAATTAATATAAAAGTGATCTACGAGCCAAGGTACAGTGAACACACTGTGGAACAGTGACGGCACGTCTCGATAAGGTCATGCTTAGGCCCAGTGTACAATATTAACGCTACCCTGGGAAATCGAGACAACCACCACCACCGGCCTAGGAGATCAACTCCCTCACCAACATAAGTGTCTAGCTCAAGTGTTGTTCCCCCTAACTGATCTGGTCCTGTACAGTATCCTGCGTGATACTATTATTCCATATCTGCAGCCCAAGGATTATAATTGTCCAGCTTGTTGGTATTTGTGACATCTGCTCCTTCCTGTGTAAGATTTAGTAATACACATGTAAGATGTTGCCTTGAGTTTTTATGTCCTGCTTCTCTTTATTTGTCTCAGCTCCGGTCTAGAAAGAGAACCCAACTACTCACTAGATGCTCTAGGGACGGGAGGCCGACCCTGAAACACCTAGCATTACAATTTCTAATCACATCAACAAGCTCTGAGTGGAAATTGTTATCTATTTTCCCTCGCAAGCAAAATCTCGCTCACTGTGGGTCAGTTTGGATAGTGGCTCACAAAACTGGCTTGCATGTTAGCCACTTTTGTCTGAGAGTGATGTCGCCTTTAGCCGCATGCTCCTCACCACCACCACCCCTGCCACCTCCCCGTTCTACCCCACTTGTCCCGCTCAATCCACTTCCCCAAACCGATCCCCCACCCCCACCCCATGCAGTTACCCACGTTTCCAACCATCTCCCACCCACAGCACAACCTCCTCCTCATCATCACCATCTCCCCAGCCCTCCGCAAACCCTAACACTTCACCTCACGGCAATAGGTCTACTACCAGCTCCATCTCCTCCTTCTCACACCTTGTCAACGGAAGGAGTCACATTCCAGTCTGCACTAAATCAGGCTGACAATCACGACCACCCGAGAGATATAGTCCCTCACCCCCACCAAACCCTAGTAAAATGCAGTATAGTGCCACAGAGGGAGACCTAACACCCCCAGAAGGAGCCCACAGAGGAGCAGCGACAGCATGCCGGAACTCAAGGTGACAACAACATAAGTCCGCCCAGGCCTCGTGCTCCTATGACCCGGAGCTCACTCGCCGCCACCATAGCAGAAATACAAGACTACCTTCCAGGTGAGCCTTCCCCAACCAACATTGGGGTGGAGCTGTTGCTCCAGCTCCAGTCAGCACCCCTGAGACAGCCCGTAGTCGCTCAGCCCTCCTGAAGGAGATGGCCCGTAGCCGCTCTGAGGGAAAACAGGAGGCAGCCTGCAGCCTTTCACACCTTTGTCAGGAGACAGCCTGTAGCCACTCTGATGATGCCCTTCCCGCTATGGCCTGTAGCCGCTCAACCCTCCTGAAGGAGATGGCCTGTAGCTGCTCTGAAGGTGCCCTTCCTGCGACGGCCTGTAGCCGCTCAACCCTCCTGAAGGAGACGGCCTGTAGTCGCTCAACCCTCCTGAAGGAGACGGCCTGTAGTCGCTCAACCCTCCTGAAGGAGACAGCCTGTAGCTGCTCTGAGGGAAATCATGAGATGGCCTGTATCTGCTCCCACCTTCGTCAGGAGATGGCCTGTAGCTGCTCTGAAGGTGCCCCTGAGTTGGCTTGTAGCTGGTTCCTTCTCCAGGCCACGGCCAGTAGCCTGGCCTTAGCGATGGCCTGTAGCCGCGCCCCTAGAAGACCACAGCCAGTAGCCAGGCCCTATGGCAGGAGATGGCCTGTAGCCGCTCCTCCATCAGGTGCTGACTCTTGTCCACGAAACTACAACTCAGAGGGAGACCGCAGCCTGGAGGCGTATTGGAGAGGCCCTGTAACTACCACTGGTCTCTTCTCACTGCAACTGGTTCCTGAGAGGACCCACCTGATGGACCCCGACGGAGGCCGACACTGCAGCCCACTCCTGATGGCGTCTCCAACCGCTGGAGACCGCAGCCCCCGGGACCTCCAGACCACTCCCAGGATCCCTGGGCAGGATATCCCTTCACTCCGATGCCGGAGATCTTCGTCCTTCATCAGGCATCTGAGCGATAGGTTCAGGCAGCTTTTCGGCCCGAGCCCTGAGGGCCAGACTCCCACCCCAAGCCCTGAAAGTGCGGGACCCTTTGCCACCAGCAGCCCTGGACGAGAGAGGACGTCCCTACACGCGATCCCGTGGCCCCTGAATATGGAGGCCCCTGGCAGAACTCAGCCCTGTCAGTAGTGAGGCTGGGTCATCTCTGCTGCCCTTGTACCTGACTGCCAGTACTCCCAGTCCCAACAGTGAGTGACAGTGAAAGCAGTGTCCGTGACATAATGAAGTTAGGGTAGAACAGTTAGTGTCAGTGTAATGCTAGGTGTTTTAGGGTCGGCCTCCGGTCCCTAGAGCACGTAGTGAATAGCTGGGTTCTTTTTCTTGATCGGAGCTTAGACAAATAAGGGAGAGGCAGGACACAAAAACTCAAGGCAACACCTTACATGTGTATTACTAAATCTTACACAGGAACGAGCAGATATCACAAATACAAATAAACTGGACGATTATAATTCTTCGGCTGTAGATATGGAGTAATAGTATCACGCGGGATACTGTAGAGGACCAGATTGGTTAGGGTGAACGACACTTGAGCTAGACACTTATGTTGGTGGGGGAGTTTAGATTTCCTAGGCCAGTGGTGGTGGTTGTCTGATTTCCCTGGGTAGCGTTAATATTTTACACTGGGCCTAAGCATGGTCTTACCGAGATGTGCCGTCACTGTTGGATAGAGTGTTCACTATACCTCGGCCCGTAGATCACCATTACACTACTTCACTGTGTACCTGGATGGAGCTGGCAGTACTGGAAGTTTAACACAGGGGCCTATGTATGACCTTCACGTGATATGGCGGCACTGTTCACATTGGTAGACCCGTCCTTCACTGTCTCACTATTGCACTATCTTTTTCTACCACTTTCTTTTACACTCTAACCACAAGCTCACTTTAATCTGTCACTCCTACACTGTCTGTATGCTGCGTGTGTTCACTTTCACTGTCAAGTCGGACGTGTCACAGTCAGGTGAAGGAGCGGCAGCGGAGTCTCAGCCTCCCTACTGATGGGGCTGGGATCTGCCAGGGGCTGCTAGGTCCTGGGGGCAGGGGACAGCATGGAGGGGCGTCCTCTCTTGTCTGGGGCTGCTGGGGACGTAGGATCCTGAGGCTTTGGGGCTGGGGGTGGGAGTCTGGCCCTCTGGGCTGGGGACAAACAGTTGCCTGAACTTTTGAATCAGGCACCTGATGGAGGATGAGGATCTCCGGCATCTGGGTGCAGGGAGGTCCCGCCCGGGAATCTGAGAGGCGGTTGGGAGGTTGCGGGAGCTGTGGTCCCTGAAGGTCGGGGACACCGTCAGGAGTGAGCTGCGGCGTTGACTGGCGTCGGGGTCCATCAGGGGTGTCTCCACCGGCTGTAGGAAGAGGAGCCCGGTGGTGATCACAGGGCCTCTCCAATACTCCTCCAGGCTGGGGGCTCCCTCCAAGTCATGGGTAGGTGGACCGGGTTCAGCACCTGACGAAGGAGCAGCTTCAGGCTGTCTCTGGCTGTAGGGCCCAGCTACTGGCCATGGTTGTCTCTGGACACCTTCGGAGTGGCTACCGGCCACCTCCTGCAGGAGGGTAGAGCGGCTACAGGCCGACTCTCCGGGGGCACCTTCAGAGTGGCTGCCAGCCGTCTCCTGATGATGGCAGGAGCAGCTACCAGCCGTCTCCTGATTAGCCTCTGGAGTGGCGTCAGGCCGTCTCCTGTAGGAGGGTGAGTGGTTACAGGCCGTTTCTCCGAGGGGCACCTTCCAAGTGGATGCAGGCCGTCTCCCGACGAAGGCAGAAGTGGCCTCAGGCCGTCTCCTTGTTTTCTCCAGGGTGGCTTCAGGCCGTCTCCTGTAGGAGGGCGAGTGGCCACAAGCCGTCTCTTTGTAGGACACCTACCGAGCGGTTGCAGGCCATCCACTGACGAAGGTGGGAGCAGCTTCAGGCCGTCTCCTCGTTTCCTCCAGAGCGGCTTCAGGCCGTCTCCTCGTTTCCTCCAGAGCGGCTTCAGGCTGTCTCCTCGTTTCCTCCAGAGCGGCTTCAGGCCATCTCCTTGTTTCCTCCAGAGCGGCTTCAGGCCATCTCCTCGTTTCCTCCAGAGCGGCTTCAGGCCGTCTCCTCGTTTCCTCCAGAGCGGCTTCAGGCCTTCTCCTTAGGAGGGTGAGCGGCTACCGGCCGTCTCAGGGGTGCTGTTTGGAACTGGAGAAACAGTTCCACCTCGGTCTGATTGATGGACAGGTCGCCCAGCAGGTCATCTTGTATTCCTGCTATGGTGGCGGCGAGCGAGTTCCGTATCATAGGGGCGCGCGGCCCGGGTGGACTTGGGCCGTTTCCGCCCGGAGCTCATTCGCGCCTTGTACACTCCTCCATGGGCTCCTTCTGGTGGATTGTTGCTGTCTGCTTCGGTGTTCTTTTGCATTTTAGTCAGAATATGGAAAGTCAGTGAGCAAAACATCAGTAATAGTATAAAAGAAAGGTGGAATAAGTAAGGTAACAGTGAAACAGTGAACACGGCAAGGCAGTGAAATAAGGGTCTATCTCAGTCAACACGGTACCAAATAGTGACACCGCCTCACATAAGTTCATACAGAGGCCCCAGTGCAAGAGTAATAATTGACGACCCGACCGACAAACCAGTTAGCCTGCCAGCGGCGAAAATAGTGCCACAAACTCCACCGGTATACAGGACCTAGACTTTCCCAAAACAATAGTGTTTAGGTTCTCTGCCTTAAGTGCTATTCACCTTACCCGATCGTGTCCTAAGTAGTATCCTGTGCGATACTAACACCCGATATCTAAGCCTTATTATTATAATTGTCCAGCATAACTGTTTTTGTGACCTGCACGTTCCACTGTAGAATTTAGCAATACACATGCAAGATTGTTGCCTTGAGTTTTTGTGTCCTGACTCTCTCTTATTTGTCTAAGCTCCGGTCTAGAAAGAAAACCCAGCTGCACACTAGGCATTAGAGGGATGGGAAGCCGACCCACCTAGCGTTCAGAACCAGCATGGCTGTTGTCATGGTAACGTGACGTCACACCGGCTCGGAATTTTCTAATGAGCAAGACCGCTCTATCAATTGATGATATCTATGAGTCAAGGGCGCAGTTCACATAATATTGGGAAAAACTGTGAATTTGGTTTAAATATTGATAGGTTGGAGAAAAGAAAATGTGCATTCCACAATTTTAATAATTTTAAGAAGAAAACCAATGATATTTAAGTCTTAATAGAATTACAAGATATAATCAGTTGTATGCGAGCCGGATTTAATCCTGAGACTTGTGTTGTCATGCTGCTGGGGTAGGGGTGGTTGCCATCCAATTTCTTCGAGTCTCAGGATCAAGACATTAATCGCAACGATAGTATCCCTCAGAAGACTAGGTTTCATATTAGTTTTATTTTAAAAGCTTGTGTTAAACAGTTACTTATAATGGCCACCTCATCAGTGACTGTCTTGTGCCCTAATGGACGGAGGGTTCCGGTGAAAATCACTCCCAATACGAGTGTTTTGCAGGTAAGTTTTTATTGGCTGCCTTATTCTCTTACTTACGGTGACATCTTTTTCATTTTGGTGAAAGTGTAGGAGTATCACCCATACATTTAATATACAGTTGTACTTATACTACGGTAAAGCCTAATCATCTCAGTGATCGCTTTAAAAAGTTGCGTAAATGTGTAGTTTAGACGATTTAACCCGTGGATTGTGCAATTATCCTTTTTTTTTTTTCCCCCACCCCGTGGTGCACAAAAAAGGAAGAAGAAATTTTTTTTTAGTTTTTATTATAAACTTGAAGATAAACATCCAATCTCTCTCTGATTTTGCATAGGGCCATGTGTAAGTTTACGTAGGGGAGTAGTTAAAAAATGAATAAAATCCAGGGCATCATCTGGTGAGGAGAAAAAAATCGCTCTCCATCTTTGCATAGCACCATGCATAAGTTTAGGTAGGGGTGGAGTAGTTAGTGGTGGTGCACGACCAGCGCAGCCTGGGCTGTGGCTCGCAACATGACACTACCCAGCTTGAGCTGTGGCTCGCAACATGACGCTACCCAGCTTGAGCTGTGGCTCGCAGCCCACGGGGTAAATGATAAAACTCAATTTTCAGTAAATCACATCACACGATTTCAAAGCAAAAAATATTTTTCTGGTCGATTTTAGTGTGATTTGAATGAATTTGAGCCTCATTTTTGTTGGAAATCACTCATTTTGGTGATAGGCCTACCCAAGACTGTCACAAAACATGTGAATTCTGACAAAAATTGAAAGAAAAAAAATCACTCAAATCACATTAAAAGTATCAGAATATCACATTTCTGTCTTAAACTAACCTAATCCAACCTAACCTTACCTTACCTTAAATATCGTCGTCAGGACACTTGCAACACCAGGAAGAGAGGCACTGGGGATATTGAATCCTCTGATGATGACATTTAAGGTAAGGTACGGTTAGGTTAGGTTAGAAATGTGGTTTCAGTGTGATTTCAGTGTTTTTTTCATTTTTTGTTGGAATGCATTTGTTGTGGAGATAGCCTTGTGTAGGCCTATTTTCAAATCAAGTTATTTCCGACAAAAACGAAGCACAAATTCATTCAAATCACACTAAAATCGACCAGTAAAAGTATTTTTTGTTACAAAGTCGAGTGATGTGAACTTCCAAAATGTTATTCCCCCAAAAAAAGAGTGATGGCCTTGTATTCTGTCTGAATACTGTACACCCATTGCAAGAGGAAGCCATTGTGCAACTGACTGAAATAAAGGGTATTTGACATTTGAAGATGTGCATACAATGTCAGTGATTTGATTGGCCCGCATTTTGGTCGATTTTAATCTCACTGGCCATGAGGTCCGAGCATGCGCATTAGTCACATGATATCATGCTTAGAGTGGCTCATGGCAGAGGGAAAGAGTTCCATGTAAGTTTAGAATTGACGGGAGATCCAAGGTAATTAATTATATATTGGATTTTACGTTTAATATGCATTTCCGTAAACAAGTTTATAGTGGAATGGATTCAAAATAAGGTGGTCTACAGTATGGTTGTGTCAGATTTCCTGGATTAGCTGATGTGATTTACTGAACCAATAAAACTTTATCAGTTAATACACTCAAATGGCTGTCAGTCTTTGTGGGCGTTGGGGTCAGTTTGGCCCCAATTTAAGTCCATCACCAGTTGTTTTGACATAATGGAGCAGCCCTAATGAGAGAGGGCAGTGTTTGGAAACTCCCGGTACTGTTGTTTGCAGATGATACTGTGTTGCCAAGAGAAGATGAAGGGGAGCCACAAGACTTGGTGGATGAGTGTGGGAGAGTACCACATGTAAGAAACGGACTCTAAAGGTGAATGTAGGGAAGAGTAAAGTTATGGTCTTTGAGAGAAGCTAAGTCAGTGAATGTACAGTGAGGTTGGATGAGGAGGAAATGGAAAATGTGAGTGCGTTTAAGTACTTGGGAAGTGTGATGAGTTCTGTAAGGATGGAAGTTTAGATTAGAAGGTGAAGTGCTTGAAAGGGTACAACAAGGAAGAAAGGTTGCTTTTTTCTTGAAAGCAGTGATAAGATACAGGGAAGTGAGCATGGAAGTGAAAAAGTTACTACTTTTTTTTTTTTTTTAATGCCAGGAAGAATGAACCAAAGGCCATGAGCCCACAAACTGTTCCTTCCAAGAAAAAAAAAAAAATACATGTGAGAGCCAAATTCAAGACTCGGTCATTTCGAGATGACTGGACACACTGCGTTTCAAAGACTGGAGAACATAGCTAGCACGAAATACAGAGAGGGAGACAGTTCCAGAGTTGACCTGTTTCATAAATGAAAGACTGGGAATAACGGTTAACTCTTGCGTTAGAGAGTTATACAGAAAAGGGATGAGAGTTTGCTGCTAGATGAGTGCTATGCACCCATCATAGAGTTGCAGGGATGCAGGCAGACAGTTCATAGGAGTAGTGACCATTGAAGTAGCGACAGAAAAGAGATAAAGATGCAACAGTGCGATGAAGAGACAGAGGTTGAAAGGAGCCAGTAAGAGGAGGAGAGTTAATCAGATGAAAACCCTTTGACTCCACCCTGTTGAGAAGAGCTGTATGTGGGAAGCCTCCCCACACATGATACTGTAGTTGTACTCTACACAGGGGCAGATAAACCCTGTGTATAAAGTCAACAACTGTGCAGGGGTAAAGAAGGTATGGAGTCAGCTTAGCACACCTAATCTCTTGGAAGCAGATTTTACAAGAGATGTAATATGATCTTTCCAAGATAAGTCCCGAGTGAGTGAAATCCCACGCATGTTCAAGGATGATGCAGGATTAAGCTGGATGTTATTAAACATTAATGGGTATTCCTGTGAAAGATTTTGTCCGGTTGGTAGGTGTAAGAACTGAGTCTTTGATGCATTAAAAACAAGATTATTTTTACCCCAGTCTGAAATTCGAGCCAAGTCAGACATTAGGTGTGCCATAGCCTCATCCCTTGTTTGCTGAAGTAGCTGCTGAGATGGACATTGCAGGAACTGAATGGAAAGGTGAAGGGTGGAGTCAGCGTACTTGTGGATAGGGTTAGATGTATAGCTTAGAAGGTCATTAATGAATAAAAGAAAGAAAGTTGGTGATAGGACAGAGTCCTGAGGAACACCACTGTTGATAGATCTAGGAGAAGAACGATGGCTGTCTATGACAGCGACTATAGAATGACCAGAGAGGAAGCTATAGATGAAGGCACAGATAGAAACCTTAAGAGGACAGTTTGGTAACTAAAGATTCATGTCAGACTCAGTTGAAACCCAGTAAAGTAAATACAGTTCACTCGCACAGTGCGCGAGAGATTGGGCGGTCCCTGACCTTGTGCAGTGTGAATTCATGCACTGAGAATACATAATCTTACGGGAAAAATAACATATGGGCGGTACCCCCTCATACCTGGAACTTTTTTGGCCCTTAGAGACATAATAAAGGTCAAATTTTTCTGACATTGTACTACAGAGGAACACACTGAGGTGGTTTGGCCATGTGGAGAGGATGGAGGGTGAAAGACTGACGAAGAGAGTGTATGTGAGTGAGGTGGAGGGGGGAAGAGGGAGGGGGAGGCCGAGGATGAGATGAAGGGATGGGGTGGAGAGGTATATGAGAGAGGGGGGTGTGAGTTGGGAGCAGGGCAGTGAAATGGCGGGGGACAGGGCGACTTGGAGGCGATTTGTTTGTGGCCACCCCAAACGGGATTGAGGCATCTGGCAATAGATAGATAGATAGTACTACAGATATGGCTACAATAACAAAAATATGGGCAGTCACCTTAACAAAATTAGACAACAGGCCTGATGGACTTAAATAACAGGGGTTCCAAGGCTTGGCAACACACTTAGAGTGCCCCCGCCGCCATCCCGGCCGCACCACTCTTGTTTAACGGTTGCCAATGTTGTATTGTTCCAGGCTTTGACAAAGAAATTTACGGCCTGTCGAAAATTACATTTCGTCTAGAATGCAGCAACAGTCATTATGGTGGAGGTTGCAGGTATGCCAGGTGAAGCAGGTGAGTCAGGTGGGGCTTTGGAGGTGGAGGAAGAGGCAGCTGGTGAGTCAGGTGGGGCAGTGGAGGAGGAGGGGACAGTGGCCGGCGAGTCAGGGGAGGTGATGAGGGGAGGATCCTCCCTCTCCTCCTCGCTACTGCTCACATCTTCAGCAATTTCCTTCATCTCTTCTTGCTTGTTCATGTCATTCCTCATCTTGTTATGGATGTATTAGTAGTATAACAACTTGGTATTCACGAAATAACCGTCATTATTATAGAAACTTGGTATCTATTCTAACTTACTGTTATTGCCGAAAACGTTATTGTCGAAGTTGTTATTGGTGAGATCTTACTGTAGACTCCTCTTGAGCACCTTCCCCACGAGGCTGTAGGTCACTATTGGCGCGTTGTGTGAGGGGAGGGTTGCGTACTCATGGAAAATGGCGTTTTTGAGCCACTCCTTGCCTCTACCTCGTGTTTTGTGAAGGAAACTCGCGCATTCAAGGTTTTTAGTTATTATTTTTGGTCACTCGCGCACAATGCTATTCGTGCACTCTGAGCTCGTGCAGTAGGCGAAGGAACTGTACTAACCTGAATTAGGTTGCATAAGGTTAAGTTGTTCTCTATATCTGTCTATTGCCAGACACCTTAATCCAGTAAGGGGTGGCCACAAACAAATCGTCTCCATGTTGCCCTGTCCCCAGCCATTTCAGTGCCCCGCTCCCAGCTCACACACCCCTCTCTCATGTACCTCTCCATTCCATCCCTCCATCTCATCCTTGGTCTCCCCTCCCCCCTTCCACCTCACTCAAATACACTCTCCTCGTCCATCTCTCGCTCTTTATCCTCTCTATACTGTTGTAAATCCTCTGCATGAGAGCTGTCCTGCGATTTCACCAGGATTTCAAGGATTTTGAAGTTCTGTTTATTGATGTTACATTTGGGAACACGTCTTTTATAACGCTTTTGTTGCAAATGAATAATAATGGGATTATCATTTAAATCATTTAATGAGCTAATTTATGTGTGCTTACATGCCCCTCCTGTCCCTCACTTCCACTCACTGTCCCTCACTTCCACTCACTGTCCTTCTAGCGGCCTTCCTCAGAATTTGACGGAAACAGTCAGCGATTTACTTCTGAATTTACAGCCAGAGTGCTCCAACTCTTGTGCCAGAGTACAGTGAGGATTTTGAAATCAATGCAGCCATGGCTGTTGTGTTGCAGGAACCCTCTCCAGCAATATGGAGGTTTCATGAGATCTGGAGGCTAATTTACAATTTCTCAGGTCTGAAATTAAATATAAATGTTAGGAGCCTCTGGAGGGGTGAAGCTCCCCCAGTTTGAAATTGTACATGCATAGTGTGTTTTACATATACAGTATATATCACATATACTGTATACCAGTGTGTATATATATATATATATATGCATATATACACACACACACACACACAAACCTCGATTTAAGGGACCTCCATTTAAGGGATTTCGGATTTAAGGGACTCCATATTCTACCTGACAAACGGACAAGACCATTCAAAAGCAATATGTAATGTCTAGGTTATACATATTAATGTGTTTCTTTACATGGCACCTGTAAAATAATATTCACAGTCATATAAATAAGTAAGAAAAGTGAAACAATCATTGCATTTCATAAAGAGATTGTCTTTATATGTGGTGAAACAATGGACATTTTCAAGTACAGGTAACTCGCACGGAACACGAGGGTTTCGTTCCTACCGTGCCGTGTTAGGTGCGAAATCGCGTATATTTAAACTACTCCGTATTTTGCTCCCTAGACCCCCCAAATGTGTTGTTTTGCTGTTATCTGTCACTAGAAAGCACTTTAAGTGGTTAGAAGGTTTATTTAATGTTATAACTCACAAATACAGTACTCCTAGCAAAACTTCCACACACAAATACTGTACGTAAACACAAGGAAACATTCCGACGCCGATCATAGGTAATAAATTAGGTTAACTGGTACCAGTGCTTTAACTTACAAGTACATACCAGAACAGTACATATTTAACTTAGAAATGCAGTACTGTGATATCGAATGATTTCAGTACATAATCAGTTAGGAATGGCTGGAAAAAAAAAAAAATGTTATGAATACATTTTCACCTTTTTGATATATGTTTATGGTAGTTTCGAGTTATTTTTTACGTTATCGTTGTGCCCATGCTTGGAAAAGGGAGCGAAAGAGTTGAATTTTCAGTCCTAAATGAGAAAACTGCACGTCCTCCAAGGCTAGACTCTGCCACGGGAGAATAAGGTGGAGGGTCAGTCCGATTAGCAATAAGGAAGTTGTGTCACAACTTCCAGCTCCCACACCACGAGAATGGCTAAAAATAGAATCGTAATGCAGTTTCAGAACGAACAATAAGTCTAATTATTACAAATACAGATGCAAAGCAGAAATAAATACGTTTACAGACAGGGAAAACGTATTTTTTCCGTCATAACATGTTCATCTTTCTCAATCATTTTACGTTCATCTTTATCATTTTACCTTGTTATTTTCGCAATATATATTGTTGCCTCGTAAACAGGGTGGTTGTTTGTGTTTTGCAAGGGAGGAAAAAGGTTGTATTTTCTGTCTGGGTCGAGATAATGGGTGTAACTATGTGTGGTTAGGCATGGCCACGAGCGAAAAAATCGTACATCCACTCATCACGATAGCCGGTGGTGAACTGACAGTCTAATGACAGATGATACTTGAGACGGTGAAGTCAAGGTCATGTCCCAGATTTTCGTTCACTTCCCGAAAGTTTTCACAGTTTTCTACAAGTTGCAAACCTGAGCAAATAGGTAAAGATACCAAGACAAAAATGTATTTTTCTCTTATTATAAGTCTTTAACGAACAAACAAAAAAAAGGCAATATTCCGACGCCGATCATGGGTAATCATATAAATCAGGTTAACTCCTTTATTTAATGCTTTAATTGCTTACAAGTACATACCAGAACAGTAAATATTTAACTTACAAATACAGTACTGTAGAAAAGCAGTACAGTAAGAGTTTAACGAACAAACAAAAACGGCAATATTCCGACGCCGATCATGGGTAATCATATAATTCGGGTTATCTGGTTACAAGGCTTTATTTAATGATTTAACTTTATTTAAAAGTGCTTACAAGTACAGTACATACGAGAACAGTAAATATTTAACTTACAAATACTGAACAGCACTGTGGAAAAAACGAACAAATAAAAAAGGCAATATTCTGACGCCTATCAGGTAAACTGGTTATAAGACTTTATTTCTTGCTTTAACGTTATTTAATAGTACTTTAAGTTGCACATAAACTTACCAGAACAGTACGGTACTGTAAATATTTAACTTACAAATACTGTGCTACTGTACTCGGGAATGTCTCACTCACTGAATAATTTCCCGCCTAGATCGTCACGTAATCAAAACAAACCGCGCGCTGCGGTGACGTTCGAGGATTTGATATTTCAAAGGCCTCTCCTGCGTTAATTTGTAGTTTTCATAATGGTTTTTAAATCTTACGTTGTCTTATATGTATCCCAGCCCTTACCGTGTATAATTGCGAGCGCGTTCCGTGAGATCGTGTTCCGTGCGAGTTACCTGTAATCAAGAATCCTTGTCTGACAGCAGCAAAATTGAAGAGAATGCATCCCAAACTGTTACAAGACATCTCAGTTCGAACTATCTGACACTGCTTGCAGATGGAGCTGGGTTTGCCAAGCCACACTGCAGCCAAGAAACTGCATCTCACTGACCACATGAGGAAGCAGCGCATTTGCTTTGCCGAGAAGTATACACACTGGACGTTTTCGTTTTCGTTTTTAAAGGCTCCAACATGCTTGCATGTGTCGGCCTTGGTCACCTAATGGTGGCTCTCCATGCTGCACGATCCATTGCAGCCTCCCTGTTCAGTCCCTTAACCCTAAGGTCACACTTAATGACCTCGTCCCATGTCTTTCTCGGTCTACCCCTCATAACCCCACCCCCAATATTAACACTTCTCACCTTCCTCACCCAACTATCACCCCCCATCCTCTCCACATGTCCAAACCACCTCAATCTACCTCTCCTCACCACAACACCAATACACTGCAGTCCCATCCTACCTCTCAACTCTTCCATTGTAAACCCAGCCCCTCCAGGCCTTGGACGCAGGGACGCACTGCACATCCACCTAATCATTGTCATTTCTGTACGTCTGAGCCGGCGAATGTCTTCCTCCTTCACTGCCCAGGTCTCACTGCCATACAGCATTACACTCCTAACACACGCTGCATACAAAGACCCCTTAGCACGTAGGGAGAGCCCCCTCAATGTCAGGAGAGGCAAGAGCTCCCTGAACTTCTTCCAACCACTTCTCATCCAGCCCCACCTCCAGCACACAACATGTCTCCTAAATAACAAAACTCTTCCACACACTCAAGAGATTCACCAGCAAGTTCAATTCTTTCACGTCTGACGATCTCCACCTGCTCACCCCGGCACGCCGTACACATAAAATCAGCATTATCTCGCAGTCTACCTCTGATACCACTACATCTCTTATGCACCCATTTATCACACACACCGCACAAGATGGAATTACTTCCCACGCCCTTGTGGCAAACTGCACGTGGCCACTCTCCCTTGTCTTTGACAGTACCGCCACCAACCCTAGATATCATCACTTTTGTTTTATCTGCATTTACCCTTAAACCCTTTTGCCCCATACCATCTCTCCACTTCCTAAACCTTTCCTCCGCCTCCCTTTCATTCTCTGCAATCAACACCAAATCATCAGCCTACAACAACTCCCACGGGAGTCCGTTTCTAAAGTCACGTGAAAGGGCTTCAAGTACCATGATAAACAACATGGGACTCAAGACTGACCCCTGATGCACACCAACATTCACGGAAAACTCATCACTCAAATCTCCATTCACTCTCACCTGGGTGTGAGCACCCACATACATGGCCATAACCACCCTAACCAGCCACTCCTCCAAGCCAAGCTTTCTCATTGCCCACTTCACCACCTCTCTAAGGACTCTGTCAAAGGCCTTTTCCAAATCAACAAAAACAAAATAAAGATCCCTTCTCCTACCAATATATTTTTCCTGAAGCTGTCGAACAATGAATATGGCATCAGTGGTCCCCCTACCTGGCATAAACCCAAACTGCATCTCATCAATATTCACTCTTTCTCTAATCATACCTTCTAAAACTCTCTCCATTACCTTCATTATCTGATCTAAAAGCTTTATACCTCTAAAATTCCCTCTTTCCAGGGCATCACCCTTCCCTTTATACACATTTACAATTACACTCTTCAGCCAATCATCTGGGACAACACACTCATAAATAATCCTATTTATCAGGTCAGTGACTAAACTCACCCCTATATCGCCTGAGGCCTTCAACATTTCGGCAGTCAACCCAGACACACCTGCTGCCTTCCCCACCCTCATCCTGCCTATTGCCTCACTCACAGTAGCAGTATCAATCAAAGGCCAAGGGCCAGACACTGGATCTGCTGGCTCCAAACCTTCCCTGTCCCAGTCAAACTCCTCATTCAACAACCGGTTATAATGCTCTCTCCATGCATCTTTAATATCCTCACTGTTCACCACTACCCTTCCTTCATCGTTCTTCACACACTGCTCACCTATGATATCCCGATTATCCCTCTTCACCTGACCTGCCACCCTAAATATATTTTTCCTTTCCCCATGATTTAGGTTATCAAGTAATTGTCTCTGTGACTCAGACTTTGCCCTGTATACCTCTCTCCTAGCCCTACGCTTGGCAGCCAAATATTCCTCTTTGCTACCACCCTTCTTCCATTCCCGGAAAAGCCTTCTTTTCTCCATAATTGCAGCTTCTACACCCTCATCCCACCACCAAGTTACTTTATGTCTTGGTGGTCCTCTTGTCCAGCCGCATGTTACATCAGTAAATCTCAAGAAATTGTTCTTGAGGGCTCTGTACTGTTCATTAACGCCTCTGTCTACAGCTCCCTGTTCAGCCACCACTCTCCTCAACTCGCTATAGAAGGCATCCCTTACTACTTGGTTTTTCAGCTTCCATATTTTCCTCCTAGGTACATAAGTCCTCTTTTTCATCATTTGTTCTTTAAGCACCATATCACTAATCAATAGTTTGTGCTGCTGCACACACTCCTCACTTCCTACAACTTTAACATCCCTCACTAACCTCCTATCGGCCCTCCTAACCAGAAAATAATGGAGAAAAGTTCTGTTTTCCAATGAAAGCACATTTCAAGTGTTCCAGGTGCATTCTGCCAAGGTTCGTCGACCTGCCTCCCATAGTCGATATAACCCTGCTTACACGGTGCTGACTGTTAAGCACCCGCAATCTGTAATGGTATGGGGATGTTTCTCAGGTGAAATGGGAAGGAGAGGCCTCTACTTTCTTCCCAAGAACTTGATGATGAATGATGGCCGGTACATTCAGGTTCTGAAAGATCATTTGTTAAACTTTTTTGCTATTCATGGGTGTGACTTTTTCATGCACGATTCAGCTCCATGTCACAAGTCAAGAAAGGTGACAGAATGGCTTCAGGGTAATCAGATTGAGGTCTTTGACTTGCCTGGCAAACGGTCTGGATCTAAATCCGACAGGAAACTGCTGGGCAAAGATGAAGAAAATCATGGTAGAGAAGAAGACACCCAATCTGGACAACCTCAAGACTGAGCTGACAGATGTTTGGTGCAAAGAAATGTCCTTAGATTACTTTAGAGATCGAAGTGATTCCATGCCAAAATGCATCCAACTGGTCCTGAAGAACAAAGGAAACATGATTTCATATTAATGAATGGCATTTCATGAACAAACATTGTAATATGCTGTGATTTCTGTGTTTTTTAATACCTTGTGGGGGGAGGTCCTAAGTCAATTTGCAGTAGCTGTATATATATACATAGTAAGACCTCGCTATAATGGACTAATTCGGGCCCAAGCCATTCCAAAAAATGCGAAATTCTAATAAAATCGATATCTGGACTTGCCCCTGCTAATACGGACTTTTTCCGATATATCAGGCATTAGTCTGGATCGCACTAATGGATTTTAAACTTTTGACCACCATTGCGGTACTGTACTGCGTTATAAGTTCACAACATTAATGAAATGTTATATTATGTATAATAGTACTGTACTGTACACTGATAAACATGACTTTTATTTACCTTTTTGTGGTGAACATAGCTGAAATGGTCAGGCAGTCCGGACTGCTTCTGGCTTTGTCGGACTTTTTCTGATATATGGGGATTTAGTCTGGTAGCACCTCGATTCCGATAAAGGGATTTAGTCTGGTAGCACCTCGATTCCGATAAAAGCAAATTCCAGCCTATTGAAGTCCGTTATATTGAGGTTTTACTGTACATGTATATACTGTATATATATATATGAGTATATACAGCAAGCTCACCTCCAATGCGTGGGTTTCGTTTCTAACATGGCGAAACCGCGTAAGTTTCAGCTACTCCTTATTTTGCTCCCTAGATCTCCTAAATGTGATCTTTTGCTGTTATCTGCCATTGGTAATCAATATGAAGCACATTAAGTGGTTAGAAGGTTTATTTAATGTTATAACTTACAAATACAGTACTGCACAGCAAAACTTCAACATACAAATATGTAAACACAAGGCAACATTCCAATGCTGAAACCAATCGGCGTCTGAATGTTGCCTTGTGTTTACGTATTTGTATGTCGAAGTTTTGCTGTGCAGTGCTGTATTTGTAAGTTATAACATTAAATAAACTTCTAACCACTTAAAGTGCTTCATATTGATTACCAGTGGCAGATAACAACAAAATACCACGTTTAGGGAGTCTAGGGAGCAAAATGGTTTCGGGACTATTCGCTGTCAAGCCAGTTCGTCGTCACAACAATAACAAGACAACATAGACTTTGTTGGATCCCCCCGAAATATAGTTATTAAAGTATTGATTAATTAATAATAAGTATGTTTATAAAAGTATTGATTAATTAATATAAGTATATTTATAGAATGACAAGGAATCATCCAAGGTGCGAATTGTCCTGACGGGGAATCGTCCATGTTTTGACGGGGAATTGACATGATGGCGAATTGTCTTGGAACCCACCGATCTTGTGTAATCTATAAATCAGGTTAACTGGTTACAAGGCTTTATTTAATGCTTTAACTTTCTTTAAGTGCTTTAACTTACTAGTGCATACCAGAATAGTAAATATTTAACTTACAGATACAGTACTGTGGAAAAGCAGTACAGCAAATATTTAACAAACAAATAAAAAAGGTAATATTCTGACGTCTGTCAGAAAACTTGTTATAAGACTTTATTTCTTGCTTGAACGTTATTTAATAATACTTTAACTTGCACATAAAATTACCAGAACAGTACTGTAAATATTTAACTTACAAATACAGCACTGAGGAAAAGCAGTACAGCGAATCACATCACGTGATCAAAACAAACCGTGCATGCTGAGCTGATGTTTGAGGATTTGGCCTCTCAAAGGCTTCTCTTGCGTAAATTTATAGTTTTCTTAATGGTTCTTTAATCATAAGTTGTCTTATACGTATCCCAGCACTAACCGTGTATAATTGCGAGCGTGTTCGGGGCGAGTTTACTGTATATATACAGTACTGTATATATATATATATATATATATATATATATATATACAGTAATCACTCCAATATCCGGATCAATAGAGCCATCGGTAGGTTCGGATATTGGTTTTGTCCGGATATTGGGCCCCAGCTTATGGACTTGTACTTACGGACCCTAACACAGAGAAACACCTATACAACTCCCTCCGGACATGCATAGCACCTATTTAACACCCAAATCACACCAATAAGGCACATAAATGACTGAAATAAATGCAATAGACACATAAAATGTGGGTTTAGAAGTATGTTCATACATTAATAAACATTCTGGTACTTATGGACTCTAACCGAACCTAACCTAACCGAACCTAACCGAACTCTGAAAAACCCATTCCTACTGCACATGCATGAGGTAAGTTTAGTATGGAAAGAAGTACAGTATGACACTTTCTGGTAAGTATAGTATGGGAAAAAATACAATATGAAACATTCTGGTAAATATAGTATGGAAAATAGTACAACATGAAACATTTTGGCTACTTACAGCAAGTCCCTGGCCACCTCGATGAATAACCGCCTCCTCTCGGACTCTGACAGTAAGAACGATTTCCTGAAGCACTTGCACTACACTCTTCCTGAAGTCTTGCACTGAACTTAGTCACTAACACACAGAAGTCCGTTCTTTTCACAGTGTTCACTTTAGTCCAAATAATGTTCCATTAAATTTAAGTGTTGCACATTAACTTTTCCCAAGTTTTTTTAAGTTTCCAAAGCCAAAACAAAGAAGGTTAGTTACGTTAAATTTCTTTTCTACTTAGTCTTTTCTCCCAACTTGAAAACCTTAACACAACACACCGTTTTTCACTGCACAACACTCAAAATTCCCGTGTGGTCTAGTGGAGAAGTTCTTGCTGTTTATTCACTGTCAGAGCCCGAGAGTATCACTGGCAGGCGTCCAAGGGGTGCATCGGTGGGTAGTGGTGATGGCGTACCGACTACAGAAGACTCTGAAGACAGCCGCAAACTCACGTCGAGCGGTGACTCCACTGTAGCTGATGTGCTGGGCTGTGGCTCGGAGCATGAGGGCCTGTCTTGGGAGGCAACGGAGTGGAACCAGGGCTTGGCACAGCGGGGGTCACGGGCCTGAAAAAACTGTCAATCGTTGACTGACGCAAGGACCGACGATTCTGGCGATTGATGATGCGCTGCCGGAAAGCACGCACTTCCTCCACGAGTCCCAAGGGCCCCATCTCCCTGTCGCAGTCCGGGTGTTCCAGGTAGTCTAGGGACGAACTCTAGATGTTCCCGGAGTGCGCTCAGCTTGGGGATGGCTGGAGTAGTGTCCTGCTGGGCGGAGTCTGCATCATCATCGCCTTCGTCGTCGGAATCTTCAAGTTCGGGACTGACACCAGCAACCGAAGACGCGATCTCGATATCAGACAACGTCTGATACCCAGGATCGCCCTCGTCGTCGTCCAACCACTCACGAACATCGTCCACATCAACATCGTCGCCGTGCGTGCGTAGCCGTGCATGGAAGTCATCCACGTCAAACCCTAGGAAATCGTACTCCACATCTGTTCCGAGAAGCAGACGAGACCAACCATTTTCAAGAGTTTTCACAGGGACTTCCTTCCATGCACTAGCCCAGTTGTACAGCGCAGACTTGATGTTGTAGCGGCGAAGGTTTTCCAAAGTCCGCTTGCCTCGAGTGTCACGTCCTTCCCTGCGCTCGTCCTCGTCCTCGAGAACCACCATCACCTCGTCCAGGAACTTCCGACGGTACAGGCGCTTTGTTGCCACGATCACTCCTTGGTCCATTGGTTGAATGAGAGCAGTCGTATTAGGTGGCAGAAACATGCACCTAATACGGCCATTCTCAGCAACCAAGTCCTTGCCGCACGGGTGGGCAGGTGCATTGTCGAGGAGAAGGAGAGCCTTTACCTGGTCGCGAGGAATTCCCAGTGTCTTCGTCTGGTAATGTATGACCTCCTTGACGAAGTGATGGTGAAACCAGTCTTTGAAAATCACAGCTGTGAACCATGCTTTCAAAGAATGGTACCATACGACAGGAAGGACATCCATCACCCCACGAAGGCACCGAGGCTGCTTTGCACGGCCAACAATAACGGGCTTAAGCCGGTGCATGCCGTTAGCATTGGCACAACACAAAGCAGATATCCGTTCCTTAGAAAGCTTGCGGCCAGGTACACGCTTCTCCGTCTCATCGGCGAGAGTGTTCGTTGGCACCGAGCGATAGAATAGGCCAGTTTCGTCAGCGTTATAGACTTGACCGAGAGTGAGGCCCTCCCTGTCGATCAAGCCTTTCACCTTGTGCCGAAACTCGTCCACTCCATCCTCGTTAGCGTCCAATGCTTCGCCATGTGCTTTACGGTTAGTAAGGCCATGTCGCAACTTGAACGCGAAGAGCCAACCCTCGGATGCCTTGAAGTCTAGGGCGTCGTGAAGCCTTGCAAACTTCTCAGCAGCAGCCTTCAGCTCCGTTCCACGAACCATCACACCAGCTGCACGTTGCTGTCGATACCAAATCAACGTGGAGCGGTCGATCTCTGCATACTTGGGAGTAAACATAACCTTCCTCTCCACGTTGCGTTTGCTTCTCGACGAGAAGTCAGCCGTGTACTGCATGAGCTTGTCTCGGGAACGCTTGATATCAAACAAAGTCGACCGGGCCAGGTTGAACTCGCGGAGAATGCGAGAGGAAGACCAACCCGCATCAACCTTCTCCAATATCTCCCGTTTCTTCTCCAGAGTCAACACCACTCTCTTCCTTTTCTCAGGAGGCGGGGCCATCATCACACACACTAAGAGTAGGGCAGAGAGCAGCAGGAGGCCTTGCAGCAAGTACGGCACCACCACAAAAGCGAGCACGTGGGCAGCCATGACGAACAGCGCAGGTCCAGTCGCGGTGAGAGACAGGCGGGAAGTGGGGATGATGCAGCGGCGCTCTATCGGACGTCGGAGGAATGACGAACCAAAACAATGCTCTCACGCGGCGCGCGCGGCAAGTTCAAATTACGGACGGCAAAAAATCGGTTTTTTTTCCAATTTTTTTGGATTTTCGGACCATTTTGGGAATGTTTGATCCCAGGACGATAAGGTTCGGTTAGTGGGGATGTTCGGTTATTGGGCGTCCGGATATTAGAGTGATTACTGTATATATATATATGAGGCGTCTAGAGCCACAGGGGCATCCCCACCAATATACTGGTTTTGAGTTAGGTAGGGGAGATAACAGGCTTAACCCTCTTCTCAGTGACAGCACTGGTTGCCATACAAGATTCGGCCTTCTGGACAGTGGTAGAGGGGCTCAAAGTCACGTGAGTTTGTCCATGCTGCCGGGCGAACAAATCAGAGCAGGCAGGCATCTAAGCCACACAGCCCAAACCAATCAGCATTCTCACTCTCTGCCACTCCCCCAGAGCAGCCAATCAACAAGCGTGTGACCCGCCCGGTGTGCCGGTGAAGCTTCCCTCCCGTGTTCACTGAGGTGCATAATTATTACGTATTGGATTTCTACCCCATTTATCGTGGATTATTGGTGACAAGATGAGCTGTTGTTATTGGGGTTCAAGGGGGGGTGACAAGATGAGTTCATCACATAGTTACAGTGAGGAGGTGGTGCCTATAACCTCTCGTAAGTGTCAGAAGTGTGTGGAGAAGTGGAAAAAGGTAGAAAAGAAGAGGAAAAGAGAATGGTGAGGGGGCATGGCACCGAGGAGGCAGAGTTGGATGTCGATCTCCTAGATGACGACCCCACCATTTAACCCCCCCACTACCCCTTCTCAATTTACTTAAGCACTACACTACTTTTTTTTTTTATTATTATTATTTCAATCTATTATGGTAGAAGAAAAATAATAACTGCATTGATTTCAGTTTTAGTTGTCAAAAACGTGAAATTACAGTAATAATTATTTGTTTATTAATATTAAGTGAACTGGTGGTAATCATAGGGGCATTTGTCTTCTTAGTATAATAGGAAAAGTGTATGGTAGGATACTTATAAACAGAGTTAGAGAAAGAACAGAGAAATTAGTTGGAGAAGAACAGGGAGGCTTTAGGAAGGGAAGAGGTTGTGTAGATCAGATATTCATTCTTAGATTTTTAGTGGAAAAGTTTCTAGAGAAGGGAAAGAAGTTGTATGCGGCTTTCATGGATTTGGAGAAAGCAAATGACAGGGTGGATAGACAAGGATTGTGGAACATGTTAAGAATATATGGAGTAGATGGGAAGTTGTTGAATGCTGTGAAGAGTATGTATGATGGCGCGAAGGCTGCAGTGCGTGTGGATGGTGAACTAAGTGAATTTTTCTCTTTGAAAGTTGGTTTGAAACAGGGATGTGTCATGTCTCCATGGTTGTTCAATCTGTACATGGATGGGGTAATAAAAGAGGTACAAGGTTGGGTAGTGGATGTTGGAGTGGCCCTGGTGAGAGAGGATAGTGTTTGGAAACTCCCTGTACTGTTGTTTGCAGATGATACTGTGTTGTTGAGTGAGGACGAAGGGGAGCTGCAAGGCTTGGTGGATGAGTTTGAGAGAGTGTGTAAGAAACGGAATCTAAAGGTGAATGTAGGGAAGAGTAAAGTGATGGTCTTTGAGAGAGGTGAAGTTAGTGAATGTACAGCGAGGTTGGATGGTGAGGAATTGGAAAATGTGAGTACGTTTAAGTATTTGGGTAGTGTGATGAGTAAGGATGGAGGTTTGGAGGATGAAGTGCTTGAAAGGGTACAGCAGGGAAGAAAGGTTGCTGGTTCCATGAAAGCAGTGATAAGAAACAGGGAAGTGAGAATGGAAGTGAAAAAGTTACTACATGACAGTATTGTGATACCAACTCTAACGTACGGAAGTGAAGCTTGGACATTGTTGGAAGGACACAAGTCAAGAGTGAGAGCAGTGGAAATGAGTTATCTAAGAGGAGCCTGTGGAGTCACGTGGAGAGACAGGCTGACGAATGAGGATATAAAGGAGCGTTGTGGTGTGGATGTGGATGTGATAGGAAGCGTTATGAGGAACACACTGAGGTGGTTTGGCCATGTGGAGAGGATGGAGGGTGAAAGACTGATGAAGAGAGTGTATGTGAGTGAGGTGGAGGGGGGAAGAGGGAGGGGGAGGCCGAGGATGAGATGGAGGGATGGGGTGGAGAGGTATATGAGAGAGGGGGGTGTGAGTTGGGAGCAGGGCAGTGAAATGGCGGGGGACAGGGCGACTTGGAGGCGATTTGTTTGTGGCCACCCCAAACGGGATTGAGGCGTCTGGCAATAGATAGATAGATAGATAGAACTGGAATCTTCAGTTAATAAAGTTTTGTACATTAATACATTCGTTGATGTTTTCTCTGCTATGTTTTTAAATCCCTACAATATGTTATTATGCCCACTTATAATTTGAGGGTTTGGTTTACCGCCTATTTTGTGGTTACAGTTATTATTGTTTTGTTTTTCTGGCTTTACATGTAGAGCATAGGCGCTGATGATCATTTTGATGTATAAAAGGTTTGTTTATTGCCTTCTGGTTATGATGTTGCCATAAACACAACTTTAAAGCATCATAACTCAAAAGTACATTTTGGCGCCGATGCCCCTTTGGTTCTAGATGCCTCATATATATATATACATGTATATATATACACATACACTCAACCCTCAGCTATCACGGGTTCCACTATAGCGTATCTCGCTATCACGCCTATATAAAAAACTACCCAAATACCTTTATCATGCACTAAATGCCTGCTATCACGCACCGCAAATGTTTGAAAATTTCAAATACGCCAGGCTCCAGTGCTCCGCCCAGCCAACAAAAGCTTCACTCCGTGATTGGTCGTGTGATGTCAGCACCAGCCGAGAGCTGATTGGCCGCCCGACCGAGTCTCCTGCCCGCCAAACCATTCAAGTTCACGCCCTCAGACCGTGAACAGTGATAGCGAGAACAATAACCTTTTTTATGATATGACCATGGCCAACGTACCCCCTCCCTGTCCCCCTACCATCACCCAACATAATGCTGTGGCACCTGGCAGGGAAATAAAGAAGAGGAAGAACCTAAGTTATGCAGATAAACTGGAAATGTGAAACTTATAGAGAATGGTTAGACCAAGCGAAGTGTGGGGAAGAAATATAACATCAATGAATCAACTGTGAGGGGTATTTATAAGAATCGTGATCACATCATAAAACATGCTCATTTTTAGACTATTATATATTAATATGTGGTACAAAAAAGGTATCTTAGGGGTAAATATTGAGGTCATGGCACCAGTTAGAATTATTACCTTAAGTTCTCGGACCATCACTTAGTGATGGCCAAGGTAGAGCTGCAAAGAAGGTGGTTGAGGAGACGAAGGGGAAGACAGGAGGAAGCAGCTCCTGTGAGAAGAGTGGAGAATTTGCAAGATAGTGAGAAAATGACAAAGTATAAGAGCATAGTGGAAGAAAGATTGGGAAGGTATGAGCTAGAGCAGATGGAAGGGGTGGAAGACGTATGTAAGATATTCACGGAAGAGATAAGCGCAGCGTGTGAGGCGGTTTGTGGGGTGAGGAGGAGATGCAAGGGTGTGCAAGGGACAGCATGGTGGAATGATGAGGTGAAACGAGCTGTGGAACAAAACAAGAAGGCATATGGTGAATGGTTGGCGAGTAGAGGTAGGGGAGAAGATGAGAGAGAGAAGAGAGAGGTATATGTAAGTAGGAGAAGGGAGGTTAAGAGACTGGTGAAGGAGAGTAAGAAGAAAGTGGATGAAGAGTTTGGGAGGAATATGAGTGTGAAATGGAGGGAGAGTAAGAAATTGTTTTGGAAGGAGGTAAAGAAAGTAAGGCAGTGTGAAAGGGGAAATAGTAGGGGAGTGAAAGATAGGAATAATAGATTGTTGGTGGAGAAGAGAGAGAAATTGAGGAGATGGAAGGAGCACTTTGAGGATTTGTTGAATGTAGAGAGTGAGAGCAGGGTGAGTATAAGTGGTTTGGGAATGACTGGGAGAAGAAGAGATGAGAGGAGGGAGGAAGAGATCAATAGGTTGGAAGTAGTGGAAGCGATGAAGAAGATTAAGCTGGGAAAGGCCCCAGGAATTGATGGAGTGTGTGGTGAAATGCTTAGGTATGGGGGTGAGATTGTTGTGGAGTGGATATGGAAGTTGTGTAGATTGGCTTGGGAAGAGGGAAGGGTTCCAGAGGACTGGAAATCAGGTATAATTGTTCCTCTGTACAAAGGAAAAGGGGAGAGAGAAGTATGTGGTAACCATAGGGGTATTTGCCTTCTTAGTGTGACTGGTAAAATATATGGTAGAATACTCATTGATAGGGTTAGGCATATGACAGAGGAGCTAGTTGGAGAAGAACAAGGGGGATTTAGGAAGGGAAAAGGGTGTGTAGATCAGATATTTGTTCTAAGATGTTTAGTGGAGAAGTATCTAGAGAAGGGAAGGAAAGTGTATGCTGCCTTCATGGACTTGGAGAAAGCTTATGACAGAATAGATAGGCAAGGTATGTGGAAGGTATTAAGAATATATGGAGTGGAGGGGAAATTGTTGAGTGCTGTGAAGAGTATGTACGAGGGAGCTAGGGCTACGGTGCGAGTGGATGGTGAGTTGAGTGAGTTCTTTGATCTCAATGTGGGACTGAAACAGGGGTGTGTGATGTCTCCATGGCTGTTTAATATATATATGGATGGGGTTGTAAAGGAGGTGCAAGGTAGGGCAGTGGATGTGGGGGTGGCCCTAATGAATGAGGGTGAGATTTGGAAGCTTCCGGTGTTGCTGTTTGCTGATGATACAGTATTGTTGAGTGAAGATGAATGGGAGTTGCAAGGTTTGGTGAATGAATTTGGGACAGTGTGTAGGAGGAGGAAGCTGAAAGTTAATGTAAACAAAAGTAAAGTTATGGTGTTTGAGAGGAATGAAGTCACAGAGTGTGCATTGAGGATGGATGGTGAGGATATGGAGAATGTGAGTGCATTCAAGTACTTGGGTAGTGTGATGAGTAAGGATGGAACTTTTGGGGATGAAGTACGTGAAAGGGTACAGCAGGGAAGAAAGGTTGTTGGTACACTGAAAGCAGTGATGAGAAATAGGGAGGTGAGTATGGAAGTTAAGAAGTCACTGCATGATGGTATTGTGATCCCTACCCTGACGTATGGAAGTGAGGCGTGGACCTTGCAAGAGGGGAACAAGTCAAGAGTGAGAACAGTGGAAATGAGTTACTTGAGAGGAGCATGTGGAGTGACGTGGAGGGACAGGTTGACGAATGAAGAAGTGAAGGAACGTTGTGGGGTAGATGTGGATGTGGTTGAAAAGATTAGGAGAAATACACTGAGGTGGTTTGGACATGTGGAGAGAATGGAGAATGAAAGACTGACTAAGAGGGTGTAAGTAGGTGAGGTGGAGGGAGGGAGAGGGAGGGGTAGACCGAGGATGAGGTGGAGGGATGGAGTTGAGAGATATATGAGGGAAGGGGGGGTGAGTTGGGGGGAGGGGAGTCAAATGATGGGTGAGTTGGGGGGAGGGGAGTCAAATGGTGGGTGACAGAGTGACTTGGAGGTGTTTTGTCTGTGCCCACCCTTTGCGGGATTAGGGCGTCGGGCTATAGATAGATAGATAGATAGAAGTTCTTCAATTCGGCTATCATGGTTTTGGCTATAGCGCAGCCATAGCAGGACCAATTGGGAGTGATAGCCGAGGGTTGAGTGTACATATATACAGTATATATATATATATATATATATATATATATATATATATATATATACTGTATATATATATATATATACAGTATACATATATATATATATATATATATATATATATATATATATATATATACAGTAGAACCTCTTTAGTCCGGACCCCTTTAATCCGGATTTCTGTTAATCCGGACAAAATTTAAAAATAATAAGCTCCAAAAATATGTTGAAAGTAATTCTAAAGTCATTTTCAGTATCGGAGCGGAAAGCGATCGTCATTCGTTTAGTCTCGGATCACGCTAGGTCGCAACATGGGCGCCTGTTTAAACACATGCTAGCATTCGTTCCATCAACTAGTTCACCAACCATTTATATTTTTACGCTGTATTTCAAAAGTTAATCCTCCTTACCATGCCCTTTAATGCAGGTGTAGCTTCTGTAATGAATAAAGGTGTTAAAAGGAGGAGTTTGCTTACACAAAAATGGGTCAGAATATTCTGCAGTGCTTAGTGATTACTGTAGGTTATTTTTTGTACTTGAATGTGCTTTACTTGTACATCAAACATTAGCTTCTTGCCCATATGGGTGTTATCAGTATGCCAAAGATGACAATGTACTTTTTGCCTACATAAGTTTTATTTTTATTCCAAATATTACAGTTAATTAATTAATTTATTTTTTTGCTTACACGGGCCTTAGTCACTTACTACAATTTAAAATGTAGGCTAGTTTCTTGTCATGGCCTTACCTGTAAATTATGCAATACAAAACTATCGTACATGATTAGTTTTATTATTTTAGTACCGGTATCCTTTCATCTTTTGCAGTTACGTAGGGTTGACATATGCCATATATGTTAATAATTAACAAACATACCATATGTTGATAGAGTTTGGTATGAACTGGAGATTACCCTGATGGTCCGGACAATCTGCTAATTCGGACAACCCTTCCCCCCATATAGTCCGAATGAGAGAGGTTCTACTGTATATATATAAATATATATACATACATGTACTGTATATATATATATATATACATACAGGAAACTCACACGGAACACGTGTGTTTCGTTCCTACCGTGCCATGTTAGGTGCCAAATCGCGTATATTTAAACTACTCCGTATTTTGCTCCCTAGACCCCCCAAATGTGTTGTTTTGCTGTTATCTGTCACTGGTAATCACTAGAAAGTACTTTAAGTGGTTAGAAGGTTTATTTAATGTTATAACTCACAAATACAGTACTCCACAGCAAAACTTCAACACACAAATACTGTATGTAAACACAAGGAAACATTCCGACGCCTATCATAGGTAATCATATTAATCAGGTTAACTGGTACCAGGGCTTTATTTAATGCTTTATCTTTTTTGAGTGCTTTAACTTACAAGTACATACCAGAACAGTACATATTTAACTTAGAAATGCAGTACTGAGGAAAAGCTGTACAGCAAGTCTTTAACGAACAAACAAAAAAGGCAATATTCCAACGCTGATCATGGGTAATCATATAAATCAGGTTAACTGGTTACAAGGCTTTATTTAATGCTTTAATTGCTTACAAGTACATACCAGAACAGTAAATATTTAACTTACAAATACAGTACTGTAGAAAAGCAGTACAGTAAGAGTTTAACGAACAAACAAAAAAGGCAGTATTCTGACGCCAATCATGGGTAATCATATAATTCGGGTTAACTGGTTACAAGGCTTTATTTAATGATTTAACTTTATTTAAGTGCTTACAAGTACAGTACATACGAGAACAGTAAATATTTAACTTACAAATACTGTACAGTACTGTGGAAAAAATGAACAAATATAAAAGGCAATATTCTGACGCCTATCAGGTAAACTGGTTATAAGACTTTATTTCTTGCTTTAATGTTATTTAATAGTACTTTAAGTTGCAGATAAACTTACCAGAACAGTACAGTACTGTAAATATTTAACTTACAAATACTGTGCTACTGTACTCGGGAATGTCTCACTCACTGAATAATTTCCCGCCTAGATCGTCACGTAATCAAAACAAACCGTGCGCTTCGGTGACGTTCGAGGATTTGATCTTTCAAAGGCCTCTCCTGTGTTAATTTGTAGTTTTCATAATGGTTCTTTAATCTTACTTTGTCTTATATGTATCCCAGCCCTTACCATGTATAATTGCGAGCGCGTTCCATGAGATCGTGTTCCGTGCGAGTTTCCTGTATATATATATATATATATATATATATATATATATATATATCTACTACTACTACCTACAGCCCGACGCCCCAATCCCGCAAAGGGTGGCCGCAGACAAAACGCCTCCAAGTCACTCTGTCACCCACCATTTGACTCCCCTCCCCCCAACTCACCCCCCCTCCCTCATATACCTCTCAACTCCATCCCTCCACCTCATCCTCGGTCTACCCCTCCCTCTCCCTCCCTCCACCTCACCCACATACACCCTCTTAGTCAGTCTTTCACTCTCCATCCTCTCCACATGTCCAAACCACCTCAGTGTATTTCTCCTAATCTTTTCAACCACATCCACATCTACCCCACAACGTTCCTTCACTTCTTCATTCGTCAACCTGTCCCTCCATGTCACTCCACATGCTCCTCTCAAGTAACTCATTTCCACTGCTCTCACTCTTGACTTGTTCCCCTCTTGCAAGGTCCACGCCTCGCTTCCATACGTCAGGGTAGGGATCACAATACCATCATGCAGAGACTTCTTAACTTCCATACTCACTTCCCTATTTCTCATCACTGCTTTCAGCATGCCTACAACCTTCCTTCCCTGCTGTACCCTTTCACGCACTTCATCCCCCAAAGTTCCATCCTTACTCATCACACTACCCAAGTACTTGAATGCACTCACATTCTCCATATCCTCACCATCCAACCTCACTGTACACTCTGTGACTTCATTCCTCTCAAACACCATAACTTTACTTTTGTTTACATTAACTTTCAGCTTCCTCCTCCTACACACTGTCCCAAATTCATTCACCAAACCTTGCAACTCCCATTCATCTTCACTCAACAATACTGTATCATCAGCAAACAGCAACACCGGAAGCTTCCAAATCTCACCCTCATTCGTTAGGGCCACCCCCACATCCACTGCCCTACCTTGTACCTCCTTTACGACCCCATCCATATATATATTAAACAGCCATGGAGACATTACACACCCCTGTTTCAGTCCCACATTGAGATCAAAGAACTCACTCAGCTCACCATCCACTCGCACCGTAGCCCTAGCTCCCTCGTACATACTCTTCACAGCACTCAACAATTTCCCCTCCACTCCATATATTCTTAATACCTTCCACATACCTTTCCTATCTATTCTGTCATAAGCTTTCTCCAAGTCCATGAAGGCAGCGTACACTTTCCTTCCCTTCTCTAGATACTTCTCCACTAAACATCTTAGAACAAATATCTGATCTACACACCCTTTTCCCTTCCTAAATCCCCCTTGTTCTTCTCCAACTAGCTCCTCTGTCATATGCCTAACCCTATCAATGAGTATTCTACCATATATTTTACCAGTCACACTAAGAAGGCAAATACCCCTATGGTTACCACATACTTCTCTCTCCCCTTTTCCTTTGTACAGAGGAACAATTATACCTGATTTCCAGTCCTCTGGAACCCTTCCCTCTTCCCAAGCCAATCTACACAACTTCCATATCCACTCCACAACAATCTCACCCCCATACCTATATATATATATATATATATATATACTGTATATATATATACATACACACTCAATCCTCGTAAATTGCGTGTTCATAAATCACGGATTCGTAAATCACGGCTAAGTGGCCGTCAGACTGCCGCCAACCTTAAATCACTGTTAAGTCACGAAAATCGCGGACCTAGGCACCCAACTGGGCCTTTTCCGAGGAGAACTGTAAACTGCGGCATTCAAACTGAAAATCGTGACCCTACAACCAATCAACACGTGTCCCTGGCGGCAAGTGTGCATACTAATGGTGCCATGTTGTTGTTGTTCTTGTCCTGGCAGTCAGCACACTACAGACCGTCGCCATGGAGTATGAGAACTAACTGCCTTTTTTGTGCAACTTCCCCACGCCTCCTACCTGCCATGGCCCCTCCCGACCTCCCGATGAGGCGCTCTAAGCAGTATGGCATCAAGAAGCTGCCGCCATTGTCGTACAGTCATCGTTTGGAGTCCCTTTCGGGACTTTACAGAAGCTTTGCCATTGCACTTGACATCTCAAAGGCTTTCGATCGAGTCTGGTATAAATCTTTAATTTCCAAACTGCCCTCTTATGGTTTCTATCCTTCTATCTGTGCCTTCATCTCTAGCTTCCTTTCTAGTCGTTCTGTAGCCGCTGTTGTAGACAGCCATTGTTCTTCTCCTAGATCTTTTAACAGTGGTGTTCCTCAGGGCTCTGTCCTATCACCAACTCTCTTCCTTTTATTCATCAGTGACCTTCTAAGCTGTACATCTAACCCTATCCACTCATACACTGATGACTCCACCCTTCACCTTTCCATTCAATTCCCACAACGTCCATCTCAGCAGTTACTTCAACAAACAAGGGATGAGGCTATGGCACACCTAATGTCTGACTTGGCTCGTATCTCT